>NW_027287538.1:63606676-64206676 GCF_022747635.1 Hetaerina americana
CTACTTATTTCCGATTCAGCTTCTCATTACCTCAAAGTTATGATGAATTTTTTCTGTTAAGGGGAATCGTACATTTTTCTGTACTTCCTTTCACGAAATTCTGGCATTCGAATTACCTTTTCTTTTTGTAAACATGGTGCACAATCGTCAGATCATCTTCCACTCATTTATGCGCACTCTCTTATAGCATTCATACAATCTTTAGCTTCAATTTCCCGGACATTTCTTTCAAAGAAGCTATTAGCGCACTTTTTAATTATTCTATTAAATGTCTACCAAACCTAATTCCCACCTCCACTTAAGATGTTCATGTGGTGGTGGAGTTTCGCATTCTTGCTTGTTGTGTCCTGGCTTTCGTGTTGTTGGATGGCTTTCGTGCTGCATCCAGGGGTGCAGTTGTTTGTTGGTTTATGGCTTATGTGTTTACCTGAGTTTTGGATTTGCATGAGTGCGTGCGCTGCTGTGGGTACAGTTTTCCATGTTGTTGGTTTGATATGGTATTGTTCCTTATTACGGGGGGTGACCTAACACCCCCCACCACACACCCTTGCGGCAACTTGCGGGGTATTATGTAGTTGTAGATGCAGAAGATTATTTTCCCATTCCGCCAGATTCGACGGCAGGCTATCCCAAATAATGCACTTTAATTTGTTTTGGTGCTAATTATTGTACCCGAATTGTCAATTTACTTTTCCCATTAAACTTTAATGTCTCCACGACCTCCCTAAATCTGATTTTGAAAATAATAAATATTTATTAGCATGCTCCACAATTAGCGCCAACTTATAAAACTGGTATCCTTCCCCATTCATCTCAATCCCTCGCCTCATACATAACTTTTGGTGCAAAGGAGTGCTTGAAGCACGTATTTAAGACAATACTCCTTTAACATTTCAGACTTCTTTGATTTTTCACCGTTATCTTTCAAACTGCGCTCACTACAGAAAGTATAACCGCGTTTCGGGGATATATCTTCCAAGGCCAATCCAGCCACCTCTAATTTTTTACAGCCTAAACATATTTTTCCGGGATCGTCATGCAAGTTTTCAACAATACGAACATAATCTTTTCCTAGCAATCTAAAATTACAACACTTCTTCAGCAAATTTTAATAACGTGCCGGTCAAATCTATAGACCTCAACTTTTCTATTCTATTATTTCTATATATTCTACTACTTTCTACTATTCCATGCGTCCTAGCTTACTAATTCCTAGTCAAACTAATGCAAGTCAACGCCCTGACTAACATATACTCTATCGCCATCTCATCGCCACAATTCCAAATTAATTTCCATTAATGCCAGTAACACACCCCTCTTTATTTGGAACTCAAAGAGGATATCTATTGAACTTGAAACTTTATTCACAAAATAAGAGTCATATCCTTAAGCCCCTTTTATTTTGCAAGCTAAATAGTCCTTGTGAGATTGTCAAGCCCTTCTCGTAACATTTCATGACTTCTATCATAGCGTCGATCGTCTGAGGCTTTTCTTCGACTCTTATGAGACAAGATGAATAGATTTGTAGAGTTACCGGCTTTTGGAGTACCCTTGTCATGTGCAGTATCCCAACTTACCAGCCATAAGGAAAGCCACAGCCTGATAACCCTCCAGGGCCGCTTCTACTCTAAACGAACCATAACACTATCTGATGGCACTAACTATAACAACGCCCACGCCCCATCACTAGGAAATTTTATATGTATACATCTATGTGCAAGTATGCGCTGACACACCAAGATGCAGAGACCTCTCGTAAAATTCACAATATTAATTCATATTTATTAATATATGGCAATTCGCTGCCCGAATAGATGACATTCGATTTCTTCAATGCGCCAATTTGAATAGTCTTATTGTATTAATGATCTATTGCCTATAGGTGAGAGCGGTTCGAATCTGTCGCCATGAACCTGTGATTAAATCATTCTTCTAGATGCGCATTAGCATTCCCTCGGTTGGGAGGCGTAAGAAGCAATTATATGAAATACACGGCTAAAAATAATCCATAGGTGCAGATGTTTTGCATAGAAACGCGGTATCGGTATTGCTCGTGCATATCGAGAAGTCGAGGACAATAGTCTGTGTAACAAAACGATATTATCGTTCCTAGTAGTAGTTTTGAGGGGAGGCGACCGACAGCTGAGGTCATTTGCGCCATAGGGGATGGACAGGAAAGGATGAAGGGTGGAGAGAAACCCGGCGTCGGCATTAGCCTACTCTTTACGAAAGGCGCCAAGGGGTCCGCGGCTTAACGTCCCATCCGACGGACGGCGTACTCACTCAAAGTGCCCTCCACAAAGCACCTCAAGTAGGGATCGAGATACCTCTGAAAATATTCAACACCGCCGGGATTTGAACCCGGGCCCTCTGGGTGGGAAGCCAGTACGTTAGCCCCCGCACTATCTCGATCCCCCTTATCGTTCCTTTTCTACCTCAATTTCACTACAACAATAGAAAGTAACACGTACTACAAAGCGAACCACGACCATCATAATAACATTTTCCGACCAGATTATGGTCATATTCGGGTCAAAATTAATTTTGCGAGTATTTTCAACCTGCCACACACCCAAGCCTTGCATAGCACTAAAATATCTAATAAAATAACTACTAGAGTTTTCCAGCTAATAATGCTGAGGATAGTTGGCTACAGCAGAATGTAGGCAGAGCCTATTTAGTTTACCAGTTTACAAGCAGAAATCGTCAAAGTCAATCGTCAAATCGACAAGTCACCGGTCAAATGTTACCTCCTTCCCACATCTCTGCGTCTATCGCTGTTTTATTCCTGCAATCTTTATGTTAAAAGGCAATTATTGTAATTTATGCTCTTTTTTGACTTAATGAATAACATTTGGGACTTAGTTTACTCAACTCTAACGACGTAAATTATCCCTATATAAGGCATTATTTATTCTAACACTACATTTAGTGACTACATTTCTTAATCAAAATCCGGCAATCGACTCGCTACCTGTGTACATTTACCCAACTCACCGCAGCCCCCGGACTACATTATTTACGGTCTCTCAAAAATTACAGAAACAATATTTGGGACTCACGAATGGAAAATTTTCATAATTGAACTATTAATACTTATAATTTACCATTCATTGAGAAGAATGCGATTACATAGGAATGCACTCCAAACAATATGAAAAGCTAGATTCAAATAACTCACACGATTGCACAAAAAATGTCATTTACATTCACAGTAGATGGACTTAATCCTCAATCAGACCCTACCTTTGAAACGCTAAATGAAAATGATGTAGCTTAAGTAAACTTGACAATATCAGAAAAATATATGCAAAGGGTTCGATGTTCCCTTGTCTCGGTGTTCTCCATTTATGTCGAGGAGACTTTGGAGGTTTTCTCAGTTTATAATTCCTATTTTAGAGTATATACCTATCTACTAAACATTTTAGTCGATTCAAAAGAACTGAAGAAAATTAGTGGATAAGAAAAACTTAAGGCAATGAAGCAGGAAGGTGGCTTCTTTGCCAAATACGAAAATAATGGAATTCAATAAGTTTCAAAAAATAAAAAATAAGAATATAAGATAACAGAAGTGAGAGAAAGGAAAAGGCTGCCTATGGGTAAAAAGAAAATTAAGAAATTGTGGATATCCCCGAAAAAACTAACAACCTTAGCAAGAAAATGGTCTACATTTGATAAGATTTTTAGAGTCTAAAAATACATAGAATATTTTTCAAATACTTATCAAAAGAAGGATTGGTAAATGTAAAGAATTAAATATAAGGGCATACAATGGCTGCGCAAATGGAAAGATATGGTTTTTGTTCACTGAAATTCTGACAAAAGGTAGTAACATTTTCTGAAAGATAATTTTTATTTCTTATTTAGATAATTTGGTGATCTGAACCATACATAACATAGTAAAAGTTATCCTTCACTACCAATGCTCGTTTTTTTGGCAGAATTAGGAAACAGATATCGTAGTCTTCTATTTGCGTGGTTGTCTATGGTATCCTCCAACTTACCCCAAGGGCATAGGTAACTAAACAACCCCACGGAGTTCCGGGGGGCTCAGTCATTGTGCATTAGCATGGGATGTAGAGTGACAACCTATTTTTTGAAGAAGGTTTGAGCGTTTAAAATGTATACTAAGTATTTAAAAGCTATTCAGTGAGACGAGTTAAAGTTAGCTAAGTTAGATGTTTAAAACTCCAAAAAAAGAAATTGAGCCAACCATTCGCAGTCACCCCTATAACTTAATTCTATTTTTAAGTTTAAAGGAAAGTCACACAATCATAATTCGATTATTTTTATTAAAATTTACCAATTTAATTTATTATTTGACTGATAACGAAGGATAACGAAGCACAAATAGAAACAAAACCACCAAGAAAAAAATTGAAGAGTAGCACAAAATGAAAAACGCATATGTAAAATAGTACGGGACGACAACTGTGTACGGAATCAACTACGAATGAGAAAATTGAGCCTTCTGTACAATCATATCTTTAGACAAGACATTGTGTTAAAGACAACTGAAAACGATGGATGAAACGGGGAGGCTCCAAAGGAGAAACGTGAAAAAATAATTGCGGATATGAGAGCGAAGAAATATGAAGACATGGAGAGCCAAGCGGACAGGAGATTTGTGCGTGGAGATGCCTCAAACTAAGCTTTGGATTGATGGACATTGATAATGATGAATCACATAAATCCACAGAAATGCCGTCAACTTACAAAAAAGAATGATATATGTCAATCAGCACCAAATTGAATAATTGGTTCAAGGTCTACATTCACCTAACTGCTCTATGAAAAATGCCTCACCTAAAAAATTCATTGTGTTGAAGAGGAGCTAGATCGTACCATCCAAGCTCAACAATATTCTCTGTCGCTGGATTACCTCCGTTCATTTTCCATGACAGTGTTAGGAAGGAACTTAAGAAAGAAATAATCTTTTGAAAATAACCAAGATTACGAAATAAAGGACAAAATCCTGAATTCAAGATATAATGTTTATATTTTTTCCATTGATTACCATAAATACATGTTGATGAATCTTAAAACTCGATGTAACATTTAAAAAAGCCCGTGAAAAAAGTGAGTTAATAATACTAGCTTTGTTAATTCTGTATCAAGCAATGTGCTTAAATGAAAGATCTTGAAATACCAGGAAGTTAGGGAAATAAAATGAAAAGTGACATTCATGAAGACTTATTTTTGGAATTTAAAGATAATTCTTAGGTTGAATAATTAACAATGTCTCTGTTCTTGCAATTAGCATGCATCCTCACGCAACCACGTGTTAACCACATGCGTCACTTAAAGCGGAATAACCAAGGGAAAAATAATCCGGATTAGGTGTTCGTCGTCCCTCCTCAAACAAATCCCGCTGTTTTCCATAAATTATAAAAAATCGGGAATGAATATAGAAATACAATATATTCCTTCTAGGAATATTAATAAATAAAAAGCATTGCCTCGAAATGTTCTAAATTTTTCCCACATTTGATATTATGTTCTTAGGTTTAGAATAAATACTGTGAGAAGCAATTGTTCGAATGAATTTTGTAGAATAAAATTCATTCTAGATAATAAACCTGTTGAACTGACGGTTAGAATATTTAGCATTCAATCTCTTAGGCTAGTTAGCTATTTTTCTGATGAGTTTTGAAGAATAAAGGTTATTCTAGATAATAAACCCATTGAACTTATTGTTAGTATCTTTTAAGAATAATAGAAATAAGAATACTCAATCTTCAACCCTGTTTCAGTAATTTATCATTTTTTTAATTTCGTAGCTTATATACATTAAGCATTCCCTTCCCTAAATTATCAAGTATATGAATTTCACCCATGATTGCTAAAAAAAAGGTAATACCTATTTTAGTGAAACGATTGAGCGAATTTTTTTTGCAATTATTAAAAGTTTTCTTACTCGCCACCACCACCCACAGGAGGTTTTTGTTGACCAAATAAACCAAATACTATACATAATTAGAAATGAACCCACAGACTTCTCAATGTTTAGCTCCCGTGTTTCTCACAAGGTTAATATAGAATTAGGACGGTTCTGAAAATGAGAGCCGGTAAAACGTAAAGATTACTAACTTGCCAACTGTTAACTCTAAAAGAGGTCATCTCCACGATTTGATTAGAGCCTTTAGAGAGATTCCTTTCTTCAGAACAATGCAATTAAAAATACGCAGCTTAAGATTTTTTGAATCAAGAATGACCACAAAGATAGAGAATTTGAAGGAGAGAAACCTCAAAGAAACGATTTGTTTTATAAAACAAAAGCTTTGTTATGGAAATTAAGAATGGCTAAAACTGTTTAATCTCATCTGGAGCTACTGAATTGCTTAGTTAGAGAACGGAGCTAAAGAGTTTTGAAATTTTAAATGAAAAATTACAAAATGAACAAATAATGTTCATACTCTACATACCATTCACAATTACTATGGTCATTTTCTTTTAAAGTATGCAAAAAAACTGGTAGTAATCTGATTCTAGGATTAATTAAGATACGTAAGTGCTGCTTTACATTACAAATACCGTGTTAGGTGTATTTGTATGGATTGACGTACCAGTAACATCTTGCCAACAGAATTAGGCCTCGAACTATTACCAATACATGTACTTAGGGTCCATCGATAATTCAAGAGAAAAAAGGGGGCTAACAAAATTAATTTTCAGTCACCATGGCTCAATTACTTGGAAATAGCCAATGCGCAAGCCATTGAGTTTCATTTTCTTCTAGGGTTTAATGACAATAAATATTCAAACTTAGTTAACTTTAAGTGTGCTCTTGCCCAGGCGATTAATACACCCACCTGCTCACCACCACTTTTGCAAATGCCCCGCCTTGTGCAAGGATTGTTCGTCCAATCTGATGGTTTGACCAATGATCGGCTAGGGGGCAGACCTGATGGCTAGCTAGATGAGGGACTCATTTTTATTCCGAGACCATACATGGCTCCCCTTCTTCCTCCAAAGACCAAATAAGGGAAAGAAAATTGGCCAGCTGACAAACACCACTATCCGCCAACATTAGTGGCTGTACGGGACAATCAGATACGCACAGTTGGTTGATTAATTCTACTGTAAATTTACAGAAGACTTATTGAAATTGTTTCATTTTTATCTTCTTCCTGTACTGAATAATGTGTTAAAATAATCTGTGCCAAATGAAGTAACGATCAAAGAATTTGCTGTCGTTTCGAGTAATAAAATATACATGGCACTATTACGAGAGACGAGACAAATTCAACTGTTATGATAATTTTAACTCTAATTTAAGTTTGTATGCATTCGTTTATGCTAGAGTTTAGACTTTACCAAGACACTGGTGAATTTGACATTTTAAAAAAAGGTAAATAAGGTTTCAGGAGGGGAAGCAAAATATTATGTGTCAAAGGCCAGAAGAGGACCAAAAGTGTGTGTATGTATATATATACTATCTTCCCTGGTAAACAGAAAACAAGGTAAGAGCGTTCGAGATAAACCATTTGGATTTTACAGCTAATATGCGTCTACCAATATACATTACACTACAATTGGGCAAATAGATGTTAAATGCACGGTCTGCCGATTAACTAGGAACTTACCTGAAAGTAAAACTGAGAAACTAGATGAATACATGTCGGAGGAACATCACAATGATAAATGTTGTATGCGATAAAATACGAGTTTTTAGCTTACCAATACGCCCAATTATGTTTTACTCCAATGTTGACTGTCATTTATTACAATTAAAGGGTAATATTGAATGTACCAGTATTAGTATTGCTGAATATTGACATCTAAACCCTGAATTCACATCATTCCTAATACACAATTGAAATTAAATGTCCTATTTTGTGTCTAATATGTCATGTGAAATACGCAGTGTTTCTATTATTCATTTACAACAGCAGTATCATGTGTATTACTTGAATTTCCTCTCAAATATGTCAATCTTTGTTTACATCAGATGTTTATTTGGATATTACACGTTGATACTGGGTAATCTAAAAAGTGAATTGCTGTGAGGTGGTACTTTATGAAACTCATCACCCTTTTTTATATCTATCCATTTTTTGAAACAGGCAAAAATAGAAGACAATTCAAAACACGTCCAAGTAAAAAAGCTTAAAAATTAACTGAGCATTCAAAATGGCCGAACTTTTCGGCAGAGGTAAGAGATATAAGTACCAACATAACGCCATAAAAAATCGAAAATCAAATATACGTAACCCGCGACAAATTCGCGATACTTTTGAAACATACCTCGTGTGTGTATATATATATATATATATATATATATATATATATATATATATATATATATATATATGTGTATATATATATATATATGTGTATATATATATATATATATATATATATATATATATATATATATATATGTATATATATATATATATATATACACTTATGTATGGTGTGATTGTGTGTATATGTATGGGTGTGTATATATATATGTAATTATATATATATATATATTTAGTCTGGTCGCATACCGAGGGAGAGAGCAAAGCGATACCTTTTCTCGGAGAGATAAATAAAAGCTTTACAGAAAAGTCAAGAAATGGGATATTCAAAAAATGACATAATTATTCTGCAGCATTAGAAAAAAGGAATTATGGTTATTAACATAAAGGGAGTCTACAATTTAATAGATCTACATTCGAAGGGTTAGCAGTTAAATCATCAACGACAATAATTCATGAATTCGATACAACAAGGAGTAGAGTGAAATGCAGTATTTTTATCTTTTTATACACTTCTATAGAATCAAATTAAGATAACAATACAGCCACCATAGGTTTTCCCAACTTAATATAATATAGTACATAATTTTCCTGAAGTGATATATTATGCCTAAATTTACAGATAGAAAAAGATATTGACAATCCTCTTTATGAAAAAATACACCTAAAATCATATTCTTGACATTTTTGCAAGGCAATTAATTCGCAATCCTTTATTATCATGGTTTAAAAATAGCAGTATGGGAGAGATCAATTTAGGAACTGAATTACAGAAATTGTAAGAATAAAGAGCAATCCGAAATATAAAGATAATAAAAGTTAAATATAAATAATTATCTGAAGCGGTCTTCATTAAGCATTTAAATGAATACGTTAGCATTAGAAAGCTATAATAACATACGAAAACCTTATAAGTTGAACAGACGACAGTTAAACAATCGTTGAAATTGAATGCAAATCTAGGAATAATCAATGCAATTTCCTTTCGCCGACGGAAGCCTCCCTGTCAAAATATAAACCAAACATTTGCTTCACATAAATGGCATGTTCGTGACTTATTTCAATGATTAATCACTTCCTTTCTTTGGTAGACAGTATATTGGTTGTCTTAGATGCATTTAATTTTCTTTTTTAAGTGGTTTTTCTCATACCATCAAACCACATTTCAGAAATTTTTATTATCAAAATTGACTTGGCTGTTTCAACTATGACAGAATCAATTTCGGCCAATAGAAGAACTTGAAGGAGGGTTAAGCCCTTATTTTCTCCAAAAAGAAAAGTGATAACTGTCACATTCTGACGGCCGTAAATTTAAAAAATGACAGTCATTCTTCCTCCTTTCCCTCCAGAACGAAATACCCCCGTTACAAAATTTCTGTCCGGAACTGCTAAGAAGGCCAAACCAAAAAAAAAAGAAGAACTAGATTCCCCCAATCAATTTTCAATCCATCGGAGCCAACGGTGAAGGGCAGGAAGAATAACACGGTTTAAGCGCTGGCTTCATTGCCTCGTATTGGCAAGACCGCCCGAAAAGATATGAAAAATTCATGAAGCTGTCTTTTACATTCGAAAATACCCGCGAAAAGTATGGTAATGGACCTCACGGGAAAAATAAAAACTCACTCCTTTTTTACAAAGTTAATTTAAATACCTGGAAACACCATGTCTTTAACGATAACAGACCAAGGGATAAGGGAGAAGTAGATGGAATGGGAGAAAAGAAACACCAAATTGATTGCGTTAAAAAGCGGAGTTTCATTTTTTTTCTCCCTCACACGTGTTACCTTAGGAAGGAAGACCAATTGGTTGTTCCGGATTACGAAGAGAAAGCGAAAAAGGGAGGAAACACAGGGATAAATTTGAGAGACCCTAGGAATGAACATGAAGAGAAAAGTTTGGAGGAAGGGGGAAGATGAACATCACGGTAACCAAATTAAATCCGAAACATACGATTTCCGAAAGTAGAGAGGCGCCAAACCTTCTTGAAAGGGTCGACAGTGTTAAGTTCTGCAAGGGAGTCCGAAGACCGCACGAGTCATTTTTGGTCGCTATATGTACAAGTGTGAAGGTAAAGTAAAAACCCTCTGACAAATTCCAAGGAACTGCGGGAGATGCCGCAACAGTAACTTTTAACGGAGTCATCCGCTAATGTGCATTTCAATGCAACAATTTCAGAGCGTAAAAATCATTCGCCTTGACTGGGACTCGAACCCAGATCCCTCAATATCCGGTCGAGTGCTTTAGCCACTTAAGCTACCGAGGCGTCCTCTTAAACTCTGAAATTTTGGGGCTTTTAAAGGAACTAGATGTTATGACGATATACCGTACATACAATGTCACATGTATTCGTAGTCGTGCGCGAGGCGCCACTGTCCACGAGGTTAAAGCCAACTTTAAACACGTATGGTGTTTTCCCTTTGACAAATTCCAAGGAACTGCGGGAGATGCCGCAACAGTAACTTTTAACGGAGTCATCCGCTAATGTGCATTTCAATGCAACAATTTCAGAGCGTAAAAATCATTCGCCTTGACTGGGACTCGAACCCAGATCCCTCAATATCCGGTCGAGTGCTTTAGCCACTTAAGCTACCGAGGCGTCCTCTTAAACTCTGAAATTTTGGGGCTTTTAAAGGAACTAGATGTTATGACGATATACCGTACATACAATGTCACATGTATTCGTAGTCGTGCGCGAGGCGCCACTGTCCACGAGGTTAAAGCCAACTTTAAACACGTATGGTGTTTTCCCTTTGACAAATTCCAAGGAACTGCGGGAGATGCCGCAACAGTAACTTTTAACGGAGTCATCCGCTAATGTGCATTTCAATGCAACAATTTCAGAGCGTAAAAATCATTCGCCTTGACTGGGACTCGAACCCAGATCCCTCAATATCCGGTCGAGTGCTTTAGCCACTTAAGCTACCGAGGCGTCCTCTTAAACTCTGAAATTTTGGGGCTTTTAAAGGAACTAGATGTTATGACGATATACCGTACATACAATGTCACATGTATTCGTAGTCGTGCGCGAGGCGCCACTGTCCACGAGGTTAAAGCCAACTTTAAACACGTATGGTGTTTTCCCTTTGACAAATTCCAAGGAACTGCGGGAGATGCCGCAACAGTAACTTTTAACGGAGTCATCCGCTAATGTGCATTTCAATGCAACAATTTCAGAGCGTAAAAATCATTCGCCTTGACTGGGACTCGAACCCAGATCCCTCAATATCCGGTCGAGTGCTTTAGCCACTTAAGCTACCGAGGCGTCCTCTTAAACTCTGAAATTTTGGGGCTTTTAAAGGAACTAGATGTTATGACGATATACCGTACATACAATGTCACATGTATTCGTAGTCGTGCGCGAGGCGCCACTGTCCACGAGGTTAAAGCCAACTTTAAACACGTATGGTGTTTTCCCTTTGACAAATTCCAAGGAACTGCGGGAGATGCCGCAACAGTAACTTTTAACGGAGTCATCCGCTAATGTGCATTTCAATGCAACAATTTCAGAGCGTAAAAATCATTCGCCTTGACTGGGACTCGAACCCAGATCCCTCAATATCCGGTCGAGTGCTTTAGCCACTTAAGCTACCGAGGCGTCCTCTTAAACTCTGAAATTTTGGGGCTTTTAAAGGAACTAGATGTTATGACGATATACCGTACATACAATGTCACATGTATTCGTAGTCGTGCGCGAGGCGCCACTGTCCACGAGGTTAAAGCCAACTTTAAACACGTATGGTGTTTTCCCTTTGACAAATTCCAAGGAACTGCGGGAGATGCCGCAACAGTAACTTTTAACGGAGTCATCCGCTAATGTGCATTTCAATGCAACAATTTCAGAGCGTAAAAATCATTCGCCTTGACTGGGACTCGAACCCAGATCCCTCAATATCCGGTCGAGTGCTTTAGCCACTTAAGCTACCGAGGCGTCCTCTTAAACTCTGAAATTTTGGGGCTTTTAAAGGAACTAGATGTTATGACGATATACCGTACATACAATGTCACATGTATTCGTAGTCGTGCGCGAGGCGCCACTGTCCACGAGGTTAAAGCCAACTTTAAACACGTATGGTGTTTTCCCTTTGACAAATTCCAAGGAACTGCGGGAGATGCCGCAACAGTAACTTTTAACGGAGTCATCCGCTAATGTGCATTTCAATGCAACAATTTCAGAGCGTAAAAATCATTCGCCTTGACTGGGACTCGAACCCAGATCCCTCAATATCCGGTCGAGTGCTTTAGCCACTTAAGCTACCGAGGCGTCCTCTTAAACTCTGAAATTTTGGGGCTTTTAAAGGAACTAGATGTTATGACGATATACCGTACATACAATGTCACATGTATTCGTAGTCGTGCGCGAGGCGCCACTGTCCACGAGGTTAAAGCCAACTTTAAACACGTATGGTGTTTTCCCTTTGACAAATTCCAAGGAACTGCGGGAGATGCCGCAACAGTAACTTTTAACGGAGTCATCCGCTAATGTGCATTTCAATGCAACAATTTCAGAGCGTAAAAATCATTCGCCTTGAGTTTAGAGTTTAGTAGTTTAGAATTTCAGAGTTTAAGAGGACGCCTCGGTAGCTTAAGTGGCTAAAGCACTCGACCGGATATTGAGGGATCTGGGTTCGAGTCCCAGTCAAGGCGAATGATTTTTACGCTCTGAAATTGTTGCATTGAAATGCACATTAGCGGATGACTCCGTTAAAAGTTACTGTTGCGGCATCTCCCGCAGTTCCTTGGAATTTGTCAAAGGGAAAACACCATACGTGTTTAAAGTTGGCTTTAACCTCGTGGACAGTGGCGCCTCGCGCACGACTACGAATACATGTGACATTGTATGTACGGTATATCGTCATAACATCTAGTTCCTTTAAAAGCCCCAAAATTTCAGAGTTTAAGAGGACGCCTCGGTAGCTTAAGTGGCTAAAGCACTCGACCGGATATTGAGGGATCTGGGTTCGAGTCCCAGTCAAGGCGAATGATTTTTACGCTCTGAAATTGTTGCATTGAAATGCACATTAGCGGATGACTCCGTTAAAAGTTACTGTTGCGGCATCTCCCGCAGTTCCTTGGAATTTGTCAAAGGGAAAACACCATACGTGTTTAAAGTTGGCTTTAACCTCGTGGACAGTGGCGCCTCGCGCACGACTACGAATACATGTGACATTGTATGTACGGTATATCGTCATAACATCTAGTTCCTTTAAAAGCCCCAAAATTTCAGAGTTTAAGAGGACGCCTCGGTAGCTTAAGTGGCTAAAGCACTCGACCGGATATTGAGGGATCTGGGTTCGAGTCCCAGTCAAGGCGAATGATTTTTACGCTCTGAAATTGTTGCATTAAAAACCCTCTCTTTATCACACCTAATTTCTGTTCTATGTAAGGTTCTTCATCATTGATCGTTCAATCCTAAGATTGGTTGATTGCAGCCCTCCATTCTTCCCTATCTGATGCTAATTGGCTTACTTTCCGGTATTTTTGGTGATGTACTTTCTTCTTTATTTGTCCAATGCACTTATCCCTTGGCTATTCCCTTGGGACTTTTCCCTCTATTTTTCCTTCTATAATGTTCTTTACGAATCTATTGTGCCTTAGGGTGTGGCCAGTCATTTGGTTCTTCTTTTCTTTGCAGTTCTCCATAAGGTCCGTTCTTTGTCTATTCTTCTGTATACTCCTTCATTTTTTATTTTATTTGTCCATTTGATCTTAAGCATCCTCATCAAGCACCAGGTTTCCAACGCTTCTAGTCTTTTCTGGTCTACTTTTCCGATGGTCCATACTTCTGATCCTTAGAGTGCCACCCTCCATACAAATGCTTTCATGTACTGTTTCCTCGTTCGTATTTCTTTGAACACTGCATTTGGCTTTTCATTGTGAATGCTCTCTTATCTTGAGTTATTCTCCAATTCATATCTGTACTTCTTCCGCCCCATGTGAGGGTACATCTACATCAACATAATACCCCGCAAGGGCGTGAGACGGGGGGTGTTAGGTCACCACCTATAAAAGGGAACGAAATTACATGCATAATCAAAAATACATTCAAACCTATTCCCACATTGACGTAAACATGCAAACAAAAATCCTTTCATTTTATACATACAAATACATTTTATGACAAAAAATTGCATCTCGGGATGCAATAAAAAATTGTCCAAAAACATGCAAGCTATAATTTGAAAAGAAAGAAGGTGAAATTCCACTACCACATGGACGTAGCATACAGCGGTCTCCTCCCCCATGGACCCAGATTGGGAATGAGATCCAACGGTCCGACTTCACCTATCTCGGTACTTCCGTGATAAGTGAAGTTGCTCTAATTTTTATCCTTTCAGTCTAACTACTGCATTCCACTTCTCAACTCCACATTCCAATTTGTCTTGTTTATTTTCATGTTGTATCTTTGTAGAACTTGATCCAATTCATTTAGAGCCCTTTGAAGATCCTCCTGGTTTTCTGATATCCATGCAATAACGTCGACGAAGCGTAGTATGTTTATCTCTTCACCAATGATCCTAATTCCGTTTAATCCGATGCATTGTGCTTCTCTTATTGCTTCCTACAGGTACCTGTTGAAAAATATGGGTGAGAGGTTGCATCCTTATCTAACTTCTTTGTTGATTCTAGCTTCAATATGACTTCCATTTCTCATTCCCATTGTGGCTACTTGCTTCTAGTATAGCTGATCTTCTATCGTTGTAATCTATTCCGAGTTTTTTCGGCGGTCCAAACATCTTCCATTCCACATTGTTGAAGGCTTTCTCCAAGGCTACGAATGCCACATACAGTTGCTGGTTCGCATGCATTGTTATCTCTATCACGATTCTTAAACTGAGTATGTCTTCCCTGGTTACTCTTTTCTTCCTAAAGCCACATTGGTTTTCCGATAGGTCATCTTTAATTTTCCTTTCCACCCTTCGACTTATTATTCACGTAAGTATTTTTGATGCAGGAGATACAAGACTCATGATTTGGTGTTCCTCACATTTCCCTGTCCTCGTCTTCTTTAGTATCGCGATCATCACACTTCTTTGATAGCCTTCATGAAGTATTCCGTCTTTGTAGCTATCTTTGATTATTCCATACAGATTGTCCTTGGCTTTGTGCCCGGGTGCCTTGATGATGTCACCGTTAGTTTTGTCTTCTTCATCAGGTATGTTTTTCTCAAGGTCTTTTCATGCTCTATCGAATTCACTCCTCAGTATGTATGGGCCCTGGTTATCGTCATCCGTTTCACTCTCATCCTTCAACAGTTTTTCTTCCAGCGGCCTCGGACCTTGGTAGAGTTCTTCGATGTCTAGCTTCCATCTATTACCTATATCTTCACCTTCTATCAGTACATATAAATCCCCATATAAATCCCTGATGTAATTGCTTTTCATTTACCTTCTCCGAAATGTTGCTTCACCTGTTTTTATGCTGTGTCGTTGATTTTCTCGCAGCAGCCTTCTATCCAGTTCTCCCTAGCCTTTTTGCATTCTCAGTTGACTTTGTTCTAATACATATATATATATAATCTAGTGTTTATCAAGATAAACGTGGAAGATGCAAGATTTAATAATATTCACTCTACATTAACTTTACATTCTTTATGCGGTGATATACAAATCAAAAAAAGTAACCCAAAAGGTTACCACACTTTGAAGTATAAAGGTCTGGCCAGAGATACTGGCAGAAATCACAATTTTACAAAAATAAAATGCCATTTAAAATCAAAATAAGGTTAAGTAAAGAATAAAGAAGATGCATTGGCAGTTTTGCGGATAGAAGGAAACAAAGCTTTTCATTTAGCAATAGGGAAATAAATTAATTGAAGTCACCGGATCATTCGAAGTAAGACGGAAAAAATTGCTACTCGGTACGTTGAAGACTTGAAAAAATGGCTGATAGGAGGAAACCTATGAGACACAGAAGAAGTACGGGGCCAATAACAGTGACAGGAAATTAAAAAAACCCAATGACTAAGAAAGGTGAGAAACGTGACCAAAGCTGAAAAATGGGGGGACTTCCCCTAGGAATGAGTATATATTGAGAAATATTAATGATGACCCTTGAGGAAATGTGAGTTTAAAAATGCCTACGGAAAAATTAAAACAGCTTACAGAACCATGAGGCCCAACATCAATAAACTCACAACAAGCGTCAGAGTCATTTGGAATTGCAATTACGAAATTCCTTCTGAAGGTGTGGATCAAGGGAATAGTTGGAGAGTACTATTTGCACCTGTGTTCAAAAAAAGAAATGCATTCAACGATGTTCGGGGAATATGATTTTAATATTGATGAGAGAGGAAAATAGATGTTATTATCTGGATATGGCACTGCAATGAAGAACTGAAGGAAAATCGATGAAGTGACCTTTGAACTAATGAAAAAATCAGAAAATCACTTTCTGAAGCAATTACAGAAATTTCTATGCGGTATTAAAAAATAAATACTGAAGAAGTTCAAAGAAAAACGTAATTGTGTGTGCTATGAGGAAAATAAATAAAAATAGGAAGATAAAAGGATTGAAAAATGTTAATATTTCAGAGCAATTGTAATGGCGTGCCATTCATCTGAGATCATGAAAAAAATAATGTACCGAGAGGGAAGAAGAGGATACATAAATAATGAGCAGGTTGAATGTTTAAGCAAAGAAGTACGTTTTTTCTCCCAGACTCATCGTACAATAGATGATACAGCCTTCATTGCACTCAAGGATTCGGAGAAAGCATTTGATAACGTCGAGTGGAATATGACGTTACTTATTCACTGGAATGTAATACGATAAGATAGTGATGCTAACTCTCTCTCTCTTTCTCTTTTCACCCATCCCTCTCTCACTCTCTCTATTTATTTCTAGCTCTCTCTTTATGTACCCCTTTCTATTTCTCTGCATAAAGTAGGTGAAAAAGTTTAGATATGAAATAGAAGGTGATTTTGATAGATGAAGTTGATTAGAAAGCCGATGAAGCTAAACTAGGGAATGAAGTAACACGGGATTTCTATTTATTTCCGTTGAAATGTAATAGATTCATGTTCATTGAAAAGGCAATTACCAAAAGAAGGCATACAAATACTTGAAAACATTATAATGTTGAAAGGTAGGACAATATCGTGGCACTGGCAGAGATAAAATAATATATGACAAGAACATTAATATCTATAGAAAAGGGAATGAAAATTTACGTCCTTAAGGTTTCAATGAAAGAAATATCAATGGTTTTCATTCAAAGTAGAGATGACGATTGTCACAAAACGAGACATAGAAATGACAATATTTGATTGTGGTTTCAATTTTAAGAAAAACGGTGTCAAATAATGAAGTAAATGAGGGAAAAGTTTTTTCAATCGGCGTGAAGCCTGTCATATTAATGTAACCTAACTGAAACGGTAAATTAGGAATGGTTCAAGGAATGAAATGATAGACGTGCACTTTCTTCAAAACCGGGAGCAGAGTAAAGCAGTTGACCGACAGCCTGACCTGCAATACATTGATTGAGGGCAAGGGTTAGAGAAATACCCATTTTGCATCAGTCATACTCTTAAGCCACCAATGTCCTGACGACATTTTGAAACCAATATATGTTTCTTTATAACAGAAGAATAGAAGAAGCAAGATAATAATTGAAACCAAATGCCCGGATTTAATATTTGAGAATCGTTACCAAAGCTATCCAGTTATGCGGAAAACGGGCGTGCTTGTCATAAATGTACGTATCTGGACTGCAGAGTAGGTATAAAAAAATATTTATGTAAGAATAAATTCTTGGAAGAATACAATAAATGAAAGAAAGATTACATTATTATATAACCACACCGATTTTAAAATGATTGAATATTAATAAAAACATTCAGGTTTAATTCCATCGGAGAATCAAAATAAATATCAAATTTTAAAGCAAACATTTGCATAAATATATATTCTTTTCAACTTCTTATGACTTAATTACGTTATATCCACAATTTGAAAACAATCAAAAATACATTCCCCAGTGTAAACGGTTACTAGCAAAAGTAGTATATTAAACAAATCAGTTCCCATTCTACATGATACCGTTGTTGTAAACGTGATTTTTACTCAAACACGCAACTATCAGGGGTTTCAAAGTTTCAGGGAAACATACGACGTAAAATGCGTTTGCTAGCATCGCAAACAATTTGCCGGTATATTTCACTTTTAAAGGTACCTCAGTTTATTTTAGATATCGTAGCCCCGCAGAAAAATATTAAATTATAAACGCAAGCGTAGCACCCTAGACATTTGAGTATGAAATACACTGCGTAGAAAGAGAAATCAAAGGGGATTGACGAAATAATGGAAGAGAAAAGTGGGGATAAGGGGGATTGGGATATTTGGAAGCATTCGATTTTTACACGGTATCACACATGAAAGGTAAGATGCCTAAGTAGGAAGTTTCGCTGTCTAGTCTTCCTGTGATTGAACCATATGTTTCCCTGGTATAATATTTTACATGGATATTAAAAAACCTTTAGGGAGATTGCCTTTGACCAATTTCGACGCATCTTCTTAGGAAGATTTATAAAGCAGAATGAGAAAGAGAACATAAATATGATATAATTATCAACGGTGATAGTAATTTACTTAAGAAATAAGTGGCTGAATTGTACGTCAATGTGTGATATTTTATCAAAAGAATAGTTAACATCGGTTGTTCTCGAATATAAAACAAGCAAAAGGCCACAAAATACTATAAGTAAACGTTCCATAGTGAACAATCTTTGGATCATATAATTATTATTAACATTAAAATATTGACCTAATTTGGAGAATTCCATTGGTATTCCAGCTCTATCCCTTAAATGACACCTCAAAATCGTTAAAATTATCAAAATGATATTGTATAAAGGGGTTATTTGCACTAAACAAATATTTGAAAAATATGCTTCTTCCGGCTCGCTCTTATAGATGGCATTTAAGTTGTATTTTTTCGTCATTAGACTTCCAGTAGCGTGGAGCAGTGGGCAATCAGGTAAGGCTATGCTGACTTTAAACAATGTGCGGATAAATGGAAGAGTGTGAGAGTTAAAGAATCACATATCGAATCATGGAGAATAGAAATGCTGCAGAATAAAAAAACAGGCTTCTATATGGGGCCAGATAAATGGAATCAGCTGGTGGGAAATTCCATCTACCTTTTCGATAGTGGAAGTTGAGTGGAGAGAGTTGGCTGCGATGGCAGAGCCGTTTCGGAAAATGAAATAACATGTATCTGCAAGGGGAAAGACCTGATATTGCACGTGAAAGAATTGATTATTAAATTACAAATATATTAAACACAGATTTTACACCATCTCAAAGCTAGTAATCCCCTTGGAACAATTATCCGAAAAGTCATTCGAACAAGTATTTTGTATTCGAAAATAGAAAAATACAAAATAGGGTATATTTCGATTTCCTCAAAGTTATATTCAGTTTTAAGAAAACTATCAGTGTTATTTAGCTAGGAGCATTATTTTCAAACAAATATTTAATGATTTGTAATAATATAATTTTTTCATATTTCTTTAATACTCGCATTACGCTAGACACTATTGTCTCAAAAGACAACCTTAAACCTTTTTTGCTCGATATTGTGATGATTTAAGCTTTCATCAAATAAGGTTTTAAGTAGGAAAATAGATTTTGCCTCGAACGTTTTGACGTGCTTGTGCGAAGGGAGATATACCGGGAAAGAGACGAATGGCGACAAGAGACTAGATTTCTTAAGAAAACGTCGTCATTCCATTGAATTCGGATGTGAGAAAGGATACTCGCAGTTAATTTAGGTACAAACATGCCTGCAGTCTACCTGTTATGCGCTCTACTAGACGCTTCTAAAATATGAGTAAAAATAATGCTATGAACGGACTCGTGGCTAAATATGGCGATTGGGGAAAAGTGCGACATTAAACCGAGTATTAAAGAAAGGATTACAGTAGATAAATAAAATATGTATTGGGGAATCATTTATTTAAACTTCCCAAAACCATGTATTTTTTCGTTTAACTTCTTCTTACGGATGTGACAACTTTTTATTACTGTTTTGTCCGATATATATCAAAATATAGTGATTGGTATACAATCAATTAACTCGCGGTAGAATAGACTATGCCGATAAACAAACTATTTAGCAAAGCATCTTGAAAAACATAAGCAACATTTAAACAACAAAGCTTTTTGTATAGATTTACAGTTGGCTTAAATGCAATGGTCATTTCAAGATTCTGAATAAATGGTAATAGCGATATTTGATAACAAATATAAAAGTAAGAAATGTAAAAAAGTGCATATTTATGTGTTCCTTTTTATTAAAAAAATTGAAAATGTCAACATACATATTGTACCCTAACCATATCTTTGAAATGCCTTTCCTATTCCTTATCCTATATCCCTCGCAGTCCTGCATTGAACGGTTGCGTGGCTTGCTACAATTGCACATGGGCAGTAAATTTGAAAGTGCTCTCACAATACAAAATGATCGCATAAAATAAATATATAAAGCTATTGATATTAGCCCATAATTACTCTTGAAATATAATATTAACTTTAGCTATTTTTTTTAAATATTATCTTAATTGATATTAATGGCGGTTGAAAACTTGGAGCCATGGTAATCCTCTGCTAAATGTAAGTTTGAGCCACCGCCGGTAGGAGCCACAGTTTTAATGTGCATATAACTAAGCAAGAATCCTTGTAAGCATTCTGTCCCTTATTAACTGCGCTCTGAAGCAAGCCCTCGTGCAAGTTTATAATTTATGAGGCAAATCGTCACTCTACCCTGTGACCGCAACCGGCAGGAGACATGGGGTTTGTCTCCCCTTGCCTTCGACTACCGAGATTTCGTGCGCATCTCTGACGATTGTGTACATTCCGTAGCAGTGTTGGAAGTAATTTCAGGCTAAATCTCAATGGTTGAAGAAAATATAAAAAAGTAAATTACCACTACTATTTCTTATTGAGGCTTTTCTCAATTGCTAAATTTTAATTTTTGAAAAACAATCGAAAAAAGTAATGTTTTGAGATGAAACACGCTCACGCCAAAATCAGGAAATATGTCTAAATTCGTTTTGAATGGGACTACATGAATGGACATGATGCATGAAAATATTTCAGAAAAAAACGTTTACCCACATTGTGGGTAATTTTATAATTTAATAAAATATATAAATATACATTTATATAAAATAATCAAAATGAAATGATTTTGGTGTATGGAGTGGGAGAAATTTGCATTCCTAATTAAGTTCTATATGATTAATAATGAATAAACTACAGCTTTCCCCTTTTACTTCTCATTTCGCTGAAAAGAAACCCAAAGGTTGAAGTGGATTTCTAAAAAAATGGAACATTCATGGCAGTAAATAAGGAAGACACACACGTCAAGTGCATTAGCATACTTATGTGACAATATAAATATAGGAAGCGTGAATAAGGCACCTAACCATACAGCTCTCACGTTCGAATAAGTGAATATATTCATGCGGAAAATGTGATGACAACAAAACTGAAAACGTGAGGAAATAGTAAAATGAGACCTGTAGATCCTTCATTAAAAATTAAAAATCCAACTGTATTTGAGGAATGGAATAATGCGCGGATTGCAACTGATTTTACGTGCCACGGAGCATAAGGGAATAGCAATACCATGAGGCTTTTTACATCAAGTCAAACTGAAAGAGAGGTAACAGACAGAGAGAGAGAGAGAGGAAAGAAAAGGAGGGGGACAGGCTGGATGACTGAAGTGAAAAAGAAGAAATGGTAAGTGTGAAAAGGGAGAGAGAGAGAGAGCGAGAAAAAGTGACGAGAGGGAGAGGTATTAGAGGAGTGGGATGGGAGGGAAGGGCAGCGAAGGCGGAAGGCGAATTGGGTGCGGTGGGCGGAAGGAAGGTTTTTTGTGGAGGGGTGTAGTGGAGAGGCAGGTAGGCAGAGGGAGTGGTATAAAGCACCAGGAAGTCGGGAGGGGCGAGAGCAAGGATAGTTGGTGTGGGGAGGCAGAGGGGTGGGACTCTCCCATAAGAGAAGGGGGCGGTGGGGAATGGGGGGGTGCGGTGGAAGGACGGGGAGCCGCCTTCTCCATCGTCCGCGTGATATTCGTATCACGCACCCACCTAGCGTACCACGGGAGGTGAAATATTCATGAGTCTCTCAGTGGCGAAGAGAGAGAGCAAAAGGAGAGACTAGGATATATATGTGTATCTGTATATATTATATATACATATGGGGAGGTATGTGTTCATGTAATTTTTATATATATGTATTTGTATGTATGTGCGCAATCATACACACATAATTATGTATATACATATATATATATATATATATATATATATATATATATATATATATATATATATATATATATATATGTAATTATATATATACATAATACATGCATTAACACATATGTAATTTTATGTATGAAGGGAAAGCAAGTGGCAAAGAAAGAGATATGGAGAGAGTCCAGGACGTGGGAAGCAGGATCGTCAAGGGGAAATATGTCTAAAAAATGGAGGGCGAAACGGAAAAAAAAGATGGATAGAGGAAGGATAACTGGAAGCACTCGGAGGACAAATGAGGGAACGGGATTGACGGGGCGGAGGAGAAGAGGAAAATGTCTGAGAGACATATAAAATAGTAAGAGTGGGAAAGAGAAAGACTACGGTATGGGGAGGAAGTTCGTGGATTGGAATTGCAATGGGGTAAGAAGGAGGAGGAGGCGGAAAACAGAGAAGAGAAGAGGGGGCAGCTTGTGGGACTGAGTGAACGAGGGAATGGGATAAGGTAAGACAACGAAGAAAAATAAGCAAAGGTAGATGAAGAGATTGTGGAAAGAGTGGATAAGGAAGGGACGCCTTTTTTTGCGAATAAAAATGGGCAGCGAAGTGCTGAAGGGGTGAGCGGAAGGGATTGCGGTAGGCCCGGGTGGGGGGGGAGGATGGCTGTCGGCTGGGGGATTTAGATTGAGGAGGAAGAGGCGGGCGACACTCGGACGTTAGCAAGGGTCGCTTTGATGCGGATTGGATGATTTGACGAATCATTTACATCCACATCTTCTTATCCCGGGCTCTATCCCGGAGAAGCGTGTCTCAGAGACTGCCGGCAAGCCTTTCGCGTGATCATTCATCCACCCGTCATTCTCTGCCTGCCGCAGAAAGCATCTAAAATTCCTGCTCTTATAAGCCCCACACGAAAATATTCCTTGAAATTCACATCCTAGATAAAGCATTTTCTTCCTTCTAGCAGCAGTGGGTTGAGTGGTTGGAGTACCTAGAGTGCGAATTAATTCGATGAAAATGAAATACCTTCTTATTTTCAGATTGATTTAGGCATAATCTTCCCCAAAATTTTTGTACTCTAAATAATGACAAATACGACCTTTCGCGGTTCTGTTTTTTGTGTGGAAACTCATTAGCGTATTGAAATTAATTTTTATTTCCCTCTTTAAAGAAGGCTCATTTATAATGTATGCATTATCCAAAACTCTAGAATTCTCTTATAACATCAAGGTAACAGATTTGTGTCCCATAAAGTGGAATAATAACGTATTTGATATTAATGAAGGTAGAAGACATTATAAGCTAATAATAAGATAGCATATAAATCTTTATTAAAATACTTTTTCAAATCTTATTCGTTATAAATTATCCTCTCCATTTCCATCGTGTGATAAATATTATACACAGAAACCTAATTCCTTTTGGATTATACCATGTCTATTCACCAGGACAAATTGGGATTTCTATTTTCCTTCAAATACAATAGTGAATTATATTTAAAAATTTAGGGTTCTTTCAGGAATGGAATTGATTTTTTTATTACATCAATTACTAATAAGGTAACCAACATTAATCGATGGATTTATGTCAGCACATCACAGCCCGAGCAGGCTGCTAGAAGGAGTTAAGTGTAACCTTAGTAATTACAACAATTACGAAATTACCATCTTCATATTAGGCCTTACTTGCATGTATGACTAATGCGGCCACAACCTCAAGGAACGAGCTTATGTGAAATATCGTACTTAGTTGGAAAATAACGCAATTAAAGTATAAATAAACTTTGCTTTCTCCCGTTATTTGGAACACGTCGAATATACTTTTAGCATTTGGGACCCGTCTCACACTCCATTCACTCAATATCAGAACGAAATGCAGATAGTAGGAACCCTGTTGGTAAAAGCCGCTTTGATATTACAGGACGTGCAGTGGGTAAATTACGTTCCTTGAAATTACAAGCTACAAGCTTCTTGAGATTAAATGGCTCAGGTCTAGATTAAACATATCACAAAAGTTTCTATGGTAAGATTTACTCGCGTTCTTTATGAATTAATGCCATATCCAATTTTCATCAACGTGCCGGACCATAATAATATCTCTACAAATGCAATATACTACAGGTGTACATAAAATACGAACCGAAATATATGAATAACTTTGTTTTACCCTCGCATGATAAGTACCCTTTCGATAAAATTATGTAAAGTTTGTCAAGTGTTTTTTATGATATACGTAAATTCTAAAAGCAATATATTACAACGAGATTGCGCATTAATATTGTGGCCATGATATTCACTTGACGTACTGGGACGTGTTCCGTGATGTATTCAGTCAAATTTAACATCATAGAAAATAGTTGACCCACAATTTTATTTAGGTTCGTGGTAATTGAATGTATGTTGGTGACTGAAATTAGTTCTACACGCAAGACGTTAAGGTTTGATTTAAATTCTTATATATCTATATTTCAATTCAATTTTTCAATTATATAGTATTGTAGCAACACATGACATCCAATGCGGATCCTTTTCCAGGAACAAAGCCGAATCTGTAATCAATATAAAAATCAACTCTACTACGAAGTACCTGTATTCGAACTTGAACGAGCTTTTCCAAAACTTTTCATAAGATTGGAAATGCAAAAATTCAACTATAATTCTTTATGTTTAAGAAATAACCTCATATAGCAAATGATTATCCCACATTCTCTTTTAATAGTTATAAGACTGAGACTACACAAACGTGAAAGAAAAATGTCATTGGTATTAATAACAGATGTTAGTACAGAACTACGCATCACACCTATTTATAGGTGATTAACGAAGTAAAAGTGAATTACATAAGGGAATTTATTATTTTCGATTCTCCGCTGAAAAGGATAAGGATTATTAGTCATTAGTAGCATTCCAACTGTTTCCTGAATAGCTACTATTCTAATAAATAATGTTTCTAAATAAAAAATATCAATAAAAGAATTGTTTAGTAATAAATCAAGAAATTTGGGTCTCATTTTTAATATCTTAATGTACTTTTTTGTCTAAGACTTTGTGTTTCCAGTAGATTTCAGTAAATGAAGATTCACCATTCATACACCAACTAGTTCTTCAGTGCATGAAGATGTTCCAATTGCTTGCCTCAATTTACTTTGCCCACACCATTCATTTTATGCACCAGCTAAAACATGGATCGAAAGAAGACACTTTAATTTCTAATCATATTTTCGTAATTAATTTTACGTAAATGTACAAAAAACGATGAGATTGGTCTTTGTACGCGTAAATTGATTGACGCATTACAATCAGTGACTTAATGCCTTGTAGCGGCGTCTGTGGTTAGTAAAACACTGCTTTTCTCGTGACCCTGTCTTGACTTGTCTCTGCACCACAATGATTCTTGTCTGAGATTGCACATGCTTGCTGTGCAAATTCTTGTGTCTATGAGGATGAAGTTGTGAGAGAAGGTGTGCGTGTGGATTGAATTTTGTTTTAACTTATAAACTAAATTATAACTGAAACTTATGCAATGATTTAAGAGACATTCGGCAATGAATCTATGTGTCGGGCACAGTGTTTTCGTTAGTACAGCCACTTCCAGCCTGGACAAACCTCGACCGATGAAGAGCGGAGAAGTTGACGACCATTGACGTCTACAAACGACGCCCAAGTCAACATTGTGAATGATTTACTGCGTGCGTACCGTACGTTAACTGCCAGGAAGATTACCAGTGAAGTTGAACTTAGTGTTAGACCATTATGACAGAATTTTGCGCCTCAGAGACACCAAATGTGGATAAACAAGCCTTGGTGCTTTCATCACGACAGCGCACCAGCACACACATCATTGATGGTTACTGAGTTTTTGGCCAAAAACAGCACACCGGTGATCCCCCAGCCATCCTACTCTCCAGATTCAGCTCCAGCGGACTTTTTTCTCTTCCCTAATCAACTTTGATAGGACGCCAATTTGAAACTATTGAAGATATCCGACCAAATTGTACCGCAGACTTAAAGGTTAGCGCGGAAGAAGTGCTACAGGCGGCATTCGAAAGATGAAAAAACGTTGGAAGCGTTGGATTGGCAGCCAGGGGCTGTATTTTGAAGGCGATAAGCGTGATTAAAGAGTTACTAATAAAATCAATTAATTAATCAATGAGCATCATTTTTTTAACAGACCTGCAACAATAAGCATGCCTTCGTGATTTCTCAACCTAAACTTAAATTCAATAACGTATTATTTACGCTACTTTTCATTCATTTATATTTCATTCTAAATACACGTACAATCGTTCATTGCAACATCAAATTTATGGTTTTACTTTCATCAAACTTTTACTTTTAATTGCATCTGCATTGTTAGCCTGCATTTTTTAAGATCTCTTTTAATATTATTTAGTAAGGCCTATGTTATCGTCGTAATCTTTTCTTAGATTTGTAAGATCAGTTACCAAATTTCTTGATTTTTCACGTATTCTCTTCATATTCTTAGCCTGCATTCAGGCTCGGTAGTACCTTTAATTTCTTGTCTTACAAATTATATTGACCTTTCCATTACTCCAAACAAAAATGTCTGCTCTTTACACTTGTTTCCAATTTCTTTTAGCCTCTCTACTTTCTCCATACTATCAAATGGCTCTTTAAAACATTTTTCATTCGCTTAAAAATATTTTAGCCTATTGTTGTATTATAATATTTTATATTTTCCTTTCTTTATATGGATTTTAATTTTTTTACTGCGCTTATATTTCTTCTCCTCTCAATTTTCGAAATTAAAATTATCGCAAACAATGGATGGTAATTCATGTTGATATTATTTGAAAATATATGGGCACTTTCTTAGGGAAGTTTTATCAATCCTCTTCTAGGCTCCAGATTTTCCTCTTTTGCTACGATTTCATTACTCCTATGAAGAATTTCATGGAAATCGTATCCATTAATTTCTTTTATTATTAATATTGGTTCTAGAATCCATGTCTTCGTAGTTCTTATTAGCATAAAACTATTTAATTTCTAAGCCAAAATTATTAGCATCTAAGTTATGCTCCCATCCAAGAATCTATTGAAACCTATGTCATTGGTTCTAAATCTGACTTACCCATAAATTAAACCAACTAGTTGCCTCATGCAATTATTCCAATACACCTATACCTTTTTGATCGCGAGCCTGCTCTTCTCTGACAACATTTGTTTTCTCAATGCCATCATTCACTGTTCCTAAACTATGTTCCCGTTCCCGTCCTTCTTCTGACTTGGCTTCGATATGCACACCTGAAATTCTATAAAATGTTCGTTTTTCCACAATTCCAGCAAATAAACCTCTTTCAATATCATCCTTATCAGAATTTTTCACATCCTTAATTTTTTTCTTGACATGAAATCCTTAGCCTTAATTCTGCCCTCATCAATGTAACGAATTAACTCATTCAAACTCTTCCAGCTATGTTTTTCTAAACTCTTCAGAAGTTCCGAGGGGTCGTTTTCTCTTTTCATCCAAATACGGGAAAATTACCAGCGTGGGAAATTAATGGGGCACTTAAATTGACTTCTCATGCAGCTAAGGTAGTACTAATGTCATAAACTAAAGAAAATACAAGAAAAAAAATGAATACTTACAGGATTATCAGTATTGTTTCAGAAATCAGAGAGGTAAGCAATATGCCGTAGAACTAATGAGGTACCTGATATTTTATATGGATATTGTTCAGGGTGTTAATGTTTAAATTTTTACAAAAATTCAGTTTGACTCCATAGATAAAATTGTGGATACGTATGTATTTATTTTACAGATATTCTTCTAAGAATGGGCAATATCTTAGCCTTTAATTAAACAAAATATTACATCTGAAAAATGAATGATTAATTTTCTCGAAATTCAAGTCAATTGCCGAAAATTTGGTGTGCATCTTGTCATGCGAGATAGCTGAAACCAAAACACACCTTCTTTCTATGGCATACCGTTAAACCCTTTGTAGAACTGTACAGTTGGAACGAATGATTTGCATCTGTCTACCTTAAACACATCATCTATTTTGGCCTTCTAACTGTACGTTATCTTCCGTGGCGCATAATTCTTTGCCTGATTATAGTAACAGCTACAGGAGCTTTGTCTCTCCGAGGACCTAAGCAACAGTTCCAGCAATTAGAGACCTGCTATTAGTTACCCTTTATTCCCTGCGCAATTCCATCTCTCGTTATCGCTACAGACCTACCCCGTTCGTAGTCTCTCAAACACGGAGGCTTGTTCTTGAACCCCAGTCGTTTATTTTCTCACAAAAAGAAACATTATCAAACTATATAAGTTTTGCCGGATTAAGTTTGTAAAATATACGCCATCTTACACTTGATAATTCCATAAGAAGTTATTTCAACGGAACGTTTAAGATATTTCGAATAAATTAAATTTTTTAAGGAAATCATTAAGGAAAGAAAACTATTTCTCTACGTGAATTTTGTCGTTTAAATGTTTCATTTTGCATGATTTATTTATCAAAACTAACAAATTTTTCATAGTAGATCATAGTCGGGGCTTGAAACATCTAGATATCCAAGGTGAAGTCGGCCTAAATTTTCAGAAAAATTTAAGTTTTAGTGATCTGACCGTAGTTTTCATTATTTTCCAAAGTAGATAAATTTTTAAAAACATTTGTATTGGATACACTCAATGGCATCAGGCTTTACTACTTGGAAACTCATTTTCAAAAGAAGGAAAAATACAAAGTAGCATCTATGAATGACGCCTATGCGTTGAAACAAGTGGAACCAAGTAAAAACATTTTTGAGGAAAGTACCTTGTATTCTTCTTTCATTTGATTATTATCTGAGTCTTATTCGTATTAACACGAAATTAAACATAACAAATATATTCATGCGCTAAATTCCTTCCACTCAGAATTCATTTTTTCGGCCTACCCCACTATACATGTCCTAAGACTGCACATGTGCAAGCGTAGCTGCTGGAGAATTGGGATGGTCAGCTTTAGACAAATAGAAAAGACAGAGTTGTACTCTGTCACCAATGCATGCCAAGTTATTAGCGAAGGAAATTGTGAACGATTAGGAAATAGACAGAAGTATCGTAGAAATTGAAGTATATGGCAAATTTATGAAATCTATTAAATTTGTGGATAATCAATCTTCTGTTGGCCAGTCAATCAAACGATTCCTATCATTATTATACCAAGTCAAATATGCCAAAATGGGAGTTAGCCGCTAATTTTCGCCAAATTGAACACAATTCACATGGACACGAACTAGGATCCCTCAATCTTCGTGAAATTAAGTGATCCGGGTTTCCCAGTCTCAGTCAACGTGAATGATTTTTACACTGGAAATTTCTGCATTGCGGAGCAAATTAAAGCAGTAATTTCATGGATACGGAACCCATAGTCAACGCAAATTAAGCAAAGGAAATAAGAAACCCGAGAATATGAAGATTAAATCAAACAATAAAATTGGATGATATAAACTTGAGTAGTTTTGACAGAGTAGTTCGTGGTAATACCCCACATCATTCCACCCATACCATTACTAACTGTGTTGAAGGTTCTCTATGAATCATCATGTCTTCTAACAAGTCACTATTTCGATTGATTATAGCATAATACAAATATAGTATGGCCTAAATTATTTCCCTTACAACTTCTTTTCAATTCTCATAAGATTTCAATTAAAGTCCATGAGTGGTTTATTGACTGATGAAAGTTGCACGGTTAATTGTTCCCTTTAATATGGGTTTACATTTTCAGGCTCGAACTTCATTTAAGCTCGTTTAAGTCCAAAATTGAAATAAATAATAATTACACTAGTTTTCCGTCATCTTTTAACTTTTTTTAAATGGTGCATAACATTTTAATGCCCATCTCACTGATAACTGATGATTTGTAGAATCTTTGCTAAGTTGCGTACGCTCTGAGGTCGATCTGCCGTCGATCTATAATATACATGTACAAGGGCTGTCCCAAAAATAAATTGAATAAATCTGGAGCACAAATTTATTTCAAAGTATAAATTGCTATAATTCTTTATGAGATTACCCTTATGTATCGGCACACAAATGCCAGTGCCTCCGCCAGTTGTGGTTAGCTTTCTCTAAGGCATCAACAGGGCCCTCCGTCAGGCCCCCCGTCATGGCCTCTTTGATATAATCCAATGGTCCAAAATGGTACCCAAAGGGATTGTACTTGAGTCGCATTCAGAAACCCAAGTTGCGTCACCAGCAACCACCTATTCTAAAAAATTCGGGTCACCTACACCGTGGTTCAAGAGATCCAAGGCAAGGTTGTCAAACAAGCAGTCTTCTGTCAGCACCTTGGGGATCATCTTACCACAACTTTCGCATCGTTAATCTTCTATAAAAATGCAATTAACTGTGTTTTTCTGAATATTGCTCTCTTATGTTAACATCCTGAAATTTGGGGATCAGAAATAAGTATCTGTTGTACTTTTTGCACGTTTTCATCACACTTTGGTGCTGCTGAATGTCCAAGACATTCTTCATCGTCAACCTCCTCGTTACCATCCCAGAACATCCTGCGGAAGCAGAAAACCAACACTTGGAACCTGTCTCCTTCTCCATTAGCATCCTTAGCCACATTTATGGTCTCCGAACGCAACTTTCCGAGATCAATGCACAATTTTATCGTATACTATTATTCCATGGAAAGTGGCATCGTGAATTCGTGACGTGACCGTCGAACAGGGGCCCGTCTAGTATCAATCCGCGCGCTGCAAATGTCCATTGTTAACTGACGTGCGTTTCGTTGCTTTTTCAAGATCTGCAATTACCTTTCCCACAGCAAATCACCCCACTTCAGCCAACTGCATTGGTGGCAAAAAATCATTCTACTTATATTTGGGAAAGACCCTGTATCGTGAACTTCCCCACCAGAAGCAGCTTTGACCCTCCAGAGGAGCTCTAGGGATCACCAGAGTGCCTAACTGCAGTCCAACGCAACGTGTAATTCTTGAGGTGGTTTCAAAATCTTACAACGGAAAATAAGCGCGAAAAAAGAGGTAAAATTGATGGGTTCATAAGAAGCTAAATGTAAGGAAATAGGAGAATGGGATTAAGTAATGTAGGATGACCATACAACAAATCTCAAAATACAAGATTATGACAATAAACTTATGGGTAACCTAAAAGTGAACCAGATTAATTATGAGCTTCACCATAAAATAAGAGGAAGGAGTTTAATTTGATGCAAGTAAATTCATCGAGGTGGATTTTACAGCTTTAAAGCGTTTCGTTAAATTAAAGTTACCTAGTCACTTTTTCTCTGAGATTAATTGTCCTCTTAGCTGCATAAACGGTCAGTTTCGCCCATTTATTTTTTATTGTCTTTATTAAAAAAAAGCCAAGAAAATTCCATAATTCTAACGGCAGGCAACTCAAGTTGCCAAGCACATACTACTTTACCGAGTCATACACAGCATTTTTCTTGAACTAATTTCCATTATAAGTGCCTGAATATTTTACATTATTTTATACCAGTCTATCTGACGCTCAAATACATAAGATAATTTAACTAATGGGAAAGAAACGAGGCCACAAATAAACCCACCCACGACTGTTACACAGGTGAAGGTGTCTGGGGAACTCTCGTTTGAACGTGCAAAAATGAAATATTCTATGGACTTCCGGAGCTTTTTACGGATGAACCTCGCTTTCACATATATATATATATATATATATATATATATATATATATATATATATATATATATATATATATATATATACATATTATATATCTAATAAATAAATAAATAAATATATATATATATATATATATATATATATAATTATATATATATATATATATATGTATATATATATATATATAGCTGCTAAAAACAGGAGTGAATGACGGCGGATAAGAAAAGGAAATAAAGAACAAAGGAATGATGAACGAGAGAAGAGAAAATCTTGTGGCATCTTCCATTGCTAGGTAGAGCATCAAAAGCGGTGGTAAAGATGTGGACGTCAACTACTTTAGTGACGGGATGGCAAATCTCCAAAGCACTTTGGTCATGCATTAAGGAACAGAACGGACAGGGGAACGAGAGTTGGAAAGAGAAAGTGCAAGAGGAAGCATAGATTGTGAGAGAGAGAAAAAAAGATGGTACTCGCTCAAGAAACACCTCGAAAAATGTTTACCCACAGATAATTACAAATTAATACCGGTGAACCAATAAAAAAGAAAGAATAATCTCCTAACCGACCGTCAGAAAAAATAAGCTCCACACGCAAAGAATAAATTAGTCAAGAATAATATTCCTTCTGACTCTTTTCATTCCCACTTCACTCAAAAGAGAATTTCCCAGATCCTCCTCCTTTACTTACCGCGATCTTAAAAGAAATCAAGGAATCCCATCCCATAAGCGAACAGTGTTTTTCCTTCCCAATGGTACAAATGTCTTCATAAATGAATAATTTCTTTTAATAAATAAATAAAAAAAAAGAAAAAAGTTATTTTTCCAGTTCAATTACTGATGTATGTCCACTACACGGAATTCGTAAAAACCGACCGCTATGCCTTGGGAAAAATGAATATGCATGTGCGAGACTTTGGTACAAAAGAGACGGATTAAACAAGGTATCTGTAATTGAATGCCCGCTGAGACTGTGAAAGGGAACAGATGGAAAGGCTTGTTAGGATTTTTTCCCTCAACGGATTGGCTGATTAGTTAGTTAAATGCGAGTTTTTTTATCCTATCGCCCACTTGAAGAGTATTGCTAGCGTGCCAGTGTATTGATAAAAAGAGCCCGGTTTCGCGGTGCCCGTTGGAAGATGGGTAAGAAACCTAACAACGGGTCGGTTTCCGAATTGATTACAAAATCTCAGTTCAAATTCAAGCTGATAGCGGACCGCAATGCACCCAATTTACCTAACATGGAAAGAAAAATTTACATCCTAACGTACTAATAAGAAGGAAAACTATTGCAATTAAATATATATATATATATATATCGATTATACGGATATATATAGATATATATATATATAGATATATATATACATATATATATATATATATATATATATATACATATATATATATATATATATATATATATATATATATATATATATATATATATGCACATATATAATTACATATGTTTTATGAATTTTATCTATATAATTCAAAATGTACAAAAAATTACATTAAAAATAGCATTAATACAGTTTTTATTTAGAATGACGTAGCTGTATAAATGCGAGTAAAGTTTTCATTACTTACAGTTAACAAATTCGAGATAAGCACAAACAAATTAATTGAATTCATTATCAATTATGTTAATTTCTCAGATATTTACATCAGAGGAAAACAGTTCCAAGCCAGATGTCTTATTGGTTCATTTAATTAAATTATTTAGTCCACCACAATGCTGCACGTGTTCTCAAAATCTGATATATTTCAAATAATTTATGAAAATGTAGAGGACAAAATATTTTCGGATTAACAGTCTGCAATAAATTTTGAGATTCTGTTCTTGGAAGCAAGATATGATATTGGAATGTGCAGAAAATTATTGGAATCTCTTTCGCCCGGTTCTAAATAAAGTTATTTATTAAATTACATCCGGAAAATCACAAAAATGTAGGATAAGATTAGTTTCACATGCCATTTAAAAATTATCACCGGGTGAATTAAAATGGAAAAATTTAATTATTCAAACACAAAAGCTTAATGTATTTTTTGGCACGGTCAACTAATATTCTTAAATACTTTTTAAAACGAAAATATAATATTCATGTCATGCGGGAAGACAAATTCCCGTTCGAAGTTTTCAAATCCGTTTTAATTTTACTGAATCGTTTTCAAGCATTTTCCATCATCCCTTAATTATTTGCGAAACGAATTCCTTTAAGATTTGAGATCACTTGTAGCAAACGTAAGGTGCCAAATTGTCGACCAATTCGGAAAACTTTACTCAGTAATTAGGCCAAATTACCTCCATGACTTATGAAACATGAACGGGAGACATGGATATCCATCTTACTTATTCTCAACAGCTTACGCCTTGTGTCTTCACTATAGTAACTACACTGACACTTCACGACGGGTTACAGTGGGGCTGAAGGGTGTCATGGGTAGGAAATACACAGTTTCACGAACTTCCAACTTGTAAGTGAGTAACACTTGAGCTTCCGTTCCACTGCAAACAAACTCTAAGCGCGAGTTTCATTGGAAAACCTATTAAAACTTGTCTAATGGGTACATAGTAGTATATACTTCATCTATAAGGTGTAGAATTGTTTCTTCCGGACATTTTAAATAGATAGTGCAAAATTAAATTTTTATTTTATACCTTTTTTTCTTATATTTATACCTATATTTTTATTTTATACCTATACCTATATATCCTATCCTATCCTATATATCTTATTATCTCACCAATAAATAGTAGCACACAAATATATTTAATGCGGTTCATATAGTGCCAAGAAAATTGATATTTATTGGAAAATATGAGGCGAGATTATTTTCAATCTAGAAAAGTTCATAGCAAAATTAAAAAAAAGTGTCTGCGTCTTTTCTATTATTTTTGGGGATGCAATCTAAATCATACCTACTGCTAAGAATTTTAACGCAACTCTTGTCAATTATTGTTATTGGAAAATACATTAGTAATGCATACGGCGCAACAAATAAATATATAGGATTGGAAAAAGGAGCCATGGGAAAATTACTCTGCTAACTTAGACTGCATGAAAAAACTCAGCAAGATATGGGATTATTCATACGGAGGCTTTTTACACTCAGCCGATCAGGCCCTTTTTAAATTCACCCAAAGGCACTCGGCAGGAGTTACAGTTACCCTTGCAAATTGTGCGCTAGCTCTGAAGTACCGTAGGGCTGAAGACCCTGGCTAAGACTAGATTATTCATTCCAGTTGAAACAATTTGCGGTTGGAACTATAGTTAATAATAATATGCTTATAATATTAACCATGTTATATTCCACTCTTTTAGGTCTTAAAAAGAACAAAGCGTAAGACATAAGATGAGATGATACAACGTTGATGATTCAGGGAAAATGACATACAGGCCCTCTCCAAAAGTATAGGAATAATGCAATATATAATATAATACATTTAGTCCAGGTGTGATTTTTGATCGAATTTTAATTTATCAAGAAATATAAAAATATAATCTTTTTATGTGGGCTGTCTCAGTAAATACTCATAAACAAAATGAAAAATCTTTTTGTGGTGGAGACATAAAAAAAGCGTTCAAGTTTACAACAGGCATTTGTGTAAAAATCTTATGTCCGATCGTATCAGTGGGCGATTGATCTAATCTTTCATCTCAGAAACATGTACGGGTCGGAAATATATAACGCGGAAGTTATGAGATAATCTGTTTTGCCGGTTATTTTACTGTTCAGGCAATATTATATGTTATACACCCTCTATTATTATCTCCCAACCATAAAGTTACATAAACAATGATGTTTTTTGGTTATTTTACTGATCAGTCAAAATTCATCGAAGGACTCTTGGTTCAGCTTTCCAAAACCAATCTAAAAGTGAGCATTGTGGATTATGAAGGGATTTTTGATATTTTTTGTTCATCAAAACGTCAGAACATTGGTCTTTTATTTTTACTAGTATTATAAGTAAGTCCATCTTTGTCCATCTTTATTGAACTTAAAATTAAACCACTTGGCTTTTCCACATAATAACTTTTATTTACGACCTAGGTTTCGTTATGGTATAACATCATCAGGTCAATCCTGAGCTGATGACGTTATACTATTACGAAACCTAGGTCGTAAAAGAAAGTTATTTATGTGGAAAAGCCAAGTGGTTTAGTTTTCAGTTCAATACGAAGAATTTCCACGAAGTGACGCCAGAAACTGTTTTATTCATATTTAGTAATGTTTTAACTCAGCACGTTCACTTTAAAATAGCATATTTGATAAATTACCCATTTCTCGAAATCTGTTTATCCTTTTCGATGAATGCAATAATTGCTGACAACACTCATGTAAAATATTTCTAGTAGCTAACTTATTTATCTTTTCATCAGAAAATTGATCAAGCTTGCTTTAGATCTTTTAAACAAATTTCCCTTTCTTCCAATTCGCAAAATAATTGTTTCTCATAATCATTATTTATATCAAAAAACAAGCTTGATTTGAATGAATAAACAAATTCTTTTGATATAATTTCATTGAAAAGCTAGATTTCGCCGTTTTACTTACAGGGGAAATTATTTCTACACTAAAACATAAGGTTGCAACGACGGATAGCTGACTACCATCACGTGTACCCTATGCACAAGGGTCAATCAATCCTGGTCGAGAATTTTGAATGTCATTAGTAAAGAAGTTAATTGGGTCTGAATCGCGACCCCAACGAGACGTGAATGACTCGACTAATGATGGGTATAATGTGGCCCCAAATGGCATAGGATATGGACAAGAAGTGTGCATTTGTTGGGGATGGAAGGTAAACTTGGAACGGAGCTGCTGAATGACAAGTGAGGGTAAACAAAGGGGAAGGTATAAAAAAGACGGGATATGAAATTGCATAGTATACAACTGGCGAAACAATTCGCCCAGAATGATCACCAAGTTTCCCAAAAATAGAAAACTCATACTTCACTCATCCCATGGCTTTCATGTATGCCTTAAAAAGTACGTTAATATACTTTTGGAGGCAAGGAAACACTCCAGGTATATATGTCTTGAATACATTTTCGTAACGGCAATAAGACTATTTAATAATGGGTTTTCAACAAACAGCATTAAAAAATTACACGAAGTGATATCAAAAACAGTTTAATCAAACGACGTAATCTTATTTTCTAAATAAAGGAGATGAATTATGTCTTAGATGGTGTCTGGCTCAACTTTGTGGAAGTTCCTGTTCATGAAATGAAAAATCAGGTACCTGATGATGACGCCTAAGCGTTGAAACTAGTAATACCAAAATAAAGAACAGTGGAAAAATACATTGTGTTCTTCATTCCAGGGGATAAATTATAAGGACTTGAATATTCGTAAGCTTACACTTCCTTATATTGGTGAAGCCAGAGTTGCAGTCGCTTTTTGACACTGGTTCTTTAAGTTTTACCATGATGATGCATCTTTTGATTTCATTATGCACGAAGAAACTAAAAAAATATAAGATTAAAGAAAATTCAAATAGTTCCATTGATGATTCACAAGGAAAAGATTGAGAAATACTTAAAGTGAAATTATATTAAATGTTAGTTTGAAATCTAACTAAAATTTAATTAATCATAATATGTAGTATGTTATCCTATTATGTACATATTAAAATTAATAAGAACTGGTTCTACTTAGTTACTTCGTTCAATTCACGAGCAACAGGAAGCAAAACGTTTCACTGGTATTAAAGAACATGAAAGCTTGATGAAAACATTCTTTGATGATAAAGCAAGCACATAACCTGATAAAATTAAAATGTACGCTTATCATAAGATAAAAATGTCATAAAACATTTCTACGTGAAAATGGTAACAAATGGCAATAAATGATGGCATAGAAATTTCAATAGTCTTTTTATTGTTTGTAAAATAAAAAATAAAAATCCCGAGGCTCTATCTTCCTAGAGATTTCATTTGCGCTGTGCTGACGTATGCGACTAAACATTCGTGGAGAATCGTGGATGGAAGATAATTTTATCATAAATAAAACTAGGGCAAGCCAGTGGTACCATAACGGCATAGATATAAACCGAGGATATAAACTTAAATTACTGTAACGAGCTCTGCCGAGACAAACGTCCGAGGAGCCGGGAACACATAGAGGGGGACGCAAAAGAGCGGCAGAGAATAAGGAGAGATGCATAGATAATCGACTTTACGCAACTGAAATGGAGATCATAAGGTCACCGCGTATGTCCCTCGGAAGAAAAGACCAACAGAACTCGCTGACATGTGAGGCGTAGGACGGTGGGCGACAGGATTAAAAAATAATATTAAAAAAAGGAGAAGAAAAAATGAAAGGATTACGGGAAAAGGATATGTTTATATACAAACACAACGGTAAGAGGACAATAAAACAATATTTTTTCAGGCAGGAGAGAGGGAATGGGACTGGAAGGAATGAGATGGAGTATTTGGTGTGTGTGTGTGTGTCTGAAGGGTTTAAAGGGAATTTTCCCTTTCTTACCGAGCAGGAAAGGAGATGTGTGCGGAAAAGACGCAAGAACCGCGAGATAGGGAGGAGGCGAAAGAAAAATCGCCATCTCGAGCCTCTGGAATCCACACAACAGGCCACACCAACCCCTCCGCGAGAGACGAGGCCAGGGTGAGGGGGGTTCGTGCGGGCCCTCCGTGGACGGGAATAAGGGGTGAGGGACTGAGAGAGAGAGAAGGATGGTGGGAAGGAAAGAAAAATAAGACAGGAATGGGGGTCGGCTTCAGAGGGCTCGTGGGAAGTGGGGGAAGAAGTAAGGGCATGCCCGGAGTGAGTATGGGCGAGGACAGCGCAAGAAGGCAATAAAGCCGGGACCTTATCCTCGCGTCGATGTGGGCGGGAAGAAGGCCGAGAAAGATCCTCGTCTCCGCTCTTTCTAACCCTCCCATCCCACTCTTTCCAACAACCCTAATGCCATCAACGCCCACCCCCCAAGCGACCCCTTCCCCCCAGTCCCCCTCCTCCCTTGCTATATTCCGCCGCCCAACCTATTCCGCGGGCGCCCATACTCACAGGCTCGCCCCCCTACACCACCCCCCCAAGACTCGCTCGTTCTCCGCTGTTCCTTTCGTCCTTTCTTGACCAACGACTGTACAGCTACTACTCGACCTCATTTCAAGCTGCACCTCCTCCCCCTCGACCTCGCTTTCCTTCCATCCAACTACCCCACCGATCCCGTCCATTCCTTCCCTGCCCTTCTCCCCTTCACCGATCTCATTAGTTTCCCACTCTTTTGTTATATCTATTCCTTTCTTTCTCCCGTCCACAATATATCTGCATCAAATACGCCCTAAGGAATCTCAATGCCCATGACACAAGTGGTGAGTACAGCCGCCGGGATTATGGTGGACGCAAATGATTTAGATGAAAACGGGGCCAGGATTAAACATTACTCGTATTTTTTTATTTTTATCATTTTTTTGTTGATTCATTAATTTCGTGTGGAATCGGCCAAGCAGTGACAAACAGTTAAATTTTTTAAATTTTTATGCTACTAGAACTTTAACGATTCTGATATATGAAATATTGGCACCATAGCGCATAACTCAAAATCATGGAGTATCTTACGTGATAGCTTTTATCTTCAATGTTTTCTCCACAACTCTAAAGACGGAGGGTGCTAATGGTAGTATTAAATATTATAATAGGAGTAATTCTATCATGACTAATAATTATAAAACCAATAATTTTAATAACGCTCCGTTGATTTCCCAATGGCTACGGCCTGGAATAAATATCACTCCTTTACGAATGCATTTACATATTGAATACGTACGATGAGTAGGTGCTTCATGTAGTACACATACTTATATTGCTTGTATAACCCAGCATGAGTTTTCAAATTTTTCATAAAAGTGTAAGTCATTCAGCATCCCATTCCAATATATGCTCTGAACCGTTAAATATCAAATTAAAACAAATGATCCAGAAAAATTGGCATAAAACGTATATTGATATGAATCAGTATCCTGTCCTTACGATACAGCGATGACACATTTTTAAGCATTATCAACCAATTATTAATTTGACTAGCTTTTCTGCTTAATAATTAGTATAACATTTTTAAAAACTAATGCGATACATTAAATTACCAGGTGGAATTGTAATTGTGTAACAGTACTGAAGATCATAAATTATCGATCATCATGTACTGTCTTCTGGCCATCAAATTTCCATTACATGAGTTAATGTGGTCTAAAAAAGAGAGTATCCGTTACTTTCTTCAATTTTTTTTACCCGGGAACGGAAATATGTAATACATATCTGAAAAGCATATGGCTAGAAAGACATAAACCTGCCTTTCATAGAGTAACGACTCACATCTAAAAGTTACATTGCCTTACTGATCTTGGTGTATAGGCGGAGTATATCAATTTAAATATGTACCCCCGCATTCGAATAATCGTCTAATCAGGCTCATAATATTATTGGAACCTAATGTGTCTATCATTATATCATCACCATTATGTGTCATCATTGGAGAGGATTCAAGCAATCTTTTCAAAATAAATAAAACTTTAAAACACTACAATAAATTAACATATGATTATTTATAACGCATCTAGGTTATTTAATTTAATGAAAATCTCATTATAATTTCATAATGACAAAGTTCAATAGCTACTTTATCCGCCTTAATCACGCAGATTAAAATAAAAATTTTCAATAAAATCATAATTAAAAAGAGAGAAATCATCACTCAAACAAAAGTCAATTTGCCCGAAGATGATAGTTTAATTCGGTTGTTTTGCCGTATGCATGGATTTCCGACCCTGGTGGTAGCGGAGTAACGTCCTCACCTGCCAACCCAGAGGTCGTGGGTTCGACCTTAGGTGGTTTTTCCTCCACCTATGGCTTGGGTGTATGTAATTATAATATTGTTATATCGTTGATTAAAGTCCGATGAACAGGCCGAAGTGCCGTTTTCGGCAAATGCAAAATAAATAAATAAATTAGTAGGATAATGAGTAACCGTCTTGAAAAAAATATGCAACAAATTTGTATCGATAAATTTAATGTTTCAAGGGTTAACTTTGTGGATATCCATTACATATTTATGGTTATAAAAACTATTAAATCCATTTATTTGGTGGAAGTATACATTTTTTTACTTCAGGATTATTTTCGTCGGTTAAAAATCTTTGCTTCAACAAATTTATCATTTTGCCTCTTGGTGGATTTGGAAAGAAATAATCAATCCCATTTGTATAATAATGCTCTGATTTCAGCCTCAAACAAGTAGATTGAAATTTTGTTGTTTTAAAGCCCAGTAAAATCTCTACTACAGGGTTCGGACACATCCTATATAAATATAAATATATAAATATAAATAAATAAATATATATGTGTGTGTGTGTGTGTGTGTGTGTGTGTGTGTGTGTGTGTGTGTGTGTGTGTGTGTGTGTGTGTGTGTGTGTGTGTGTGTGTGTGTGTGTGTGTGTGTGTGTGTGTGTGTGTGTGTGTGTGTGTGTGTGTGTGTGTGTGTGTGTGTGTGTGTGTGTGTAACTTCCTTTCCTTTTTTACAAGTATAACTGAATTATACCAATACATATATTATATATATATATACATAAAATATATATATTTACAATTTTATATATATATATTTTTATATAAGCATTTGTTATATTATAGAAATATAAAAAATGGTTTTGTTAAGTCTATGGTAAATAATTTCAAATTTATTAATATTTCCGAAATTATATGCAGCCTTCTTGTTTGCAGAAAATGTCTGCGAGACAATTTAGTACTTCAAGGAGCATTTTTTAAACACGTGAATTTTCTGACAAAAATTATTAAATTTAGTATACATGGTCAGATTCAAAGCTCTCTGCAGCTTATTGTTTCCAATATCTTGTATATTTTCAGAACCGGAGGTCAAATTGGTACCAAGTTGCTTCCTAAATATTCTTAAGAAGGAAAAAAACAGTTACAAGTCGCGAAAATCCTCCATTGAGTATTCTGAACCAATTATTTTCGTCGGAATAAATGCAACGCTTTTATGCGTAACTTGTAAGATATTACATGAATTTCCATTTCTGTGCCTTAATATGTCGTCAAAAATTGCAAAGGAAATTAGGTTTTTATAAACTGTGTTCAATAATTTGTAAAACATTAATTTTATCAGTACACATAAAGATATTTTTGCCTCAAGCGATTACATTAGGTCAATAATGTTTTTGAATAAGTGTCTTAATGAGTTGAACACAGAATGGGTGATTGAGGGAGAGAACATTTAGAGTTTGGTATTAATTTCTTATTGGAATAACTTCACTAAATTTGACGAAAATATTTACTCAAGCACCAAAACAAAAGGTTTATAATCTCCTCAACTATTTTACAATGGAATTTCTCCGTGCATTCTATCCAAGAAGAGACTTGAAAATAAGCGTGTACTAATACAATGCAATGTAGCGGGGAAAGTACGGATAATGTGAAATTTTCTGCCAATCATCAAAATAATAAACCTGAAGGGATTACTTGTGTACCCACATGGAAACCCTAAGGTTGGAAGGATAAAATGTCCCCTGGCTGATATCATCTTATGACATCAGCCGTTGGAATTTAGAATCCAATGAAATTGTAGACCTAATAATAAACGAAATTTGCTTTGACCTATAACATAATATTTTTTATCATTTTTCTATTCATATAGAAATACGTTCAGACATAATATTTTCAATTAAACAGAAGAAATATGAAGAACTAGGGCAACAAAATTATATTAATAATTTATACATCGCATGCATATCTAACAGAAAATTTCAAGGGAGAGATGCTGGGAAGAAATGTTTCCACAAATAAAAACCAAGAGAGTTTAAACCGATTGTGAATCACGATTCAAAACATTCGATTATATTCTTAGCGAGAAAAATGGGATCAAATCATCTCCGAGCGAATCGGAGTTATTTTTCCGACCGCGAAATTGCCTTCGACGTGTTGGAGAACTGGAGTAGGGAATAAAAAAAATACATGGATGGGTCGGGAATAGGGGAATGAAGGGTTTGGCTCTTTAGAGGGACTCTGAGGGATGCGAGGAGAGGGTGAGCGGCAACGGTGATGGAGAAAAGGACTCAGAGCAGAGGGGTTGTAGTATTCCCCCCCTCCTTCCGTCTTGTGGACGTGGGAGGAAAGGGTATAGGATGGTCGGTCACCTTCAAGTGAAATGGGTCAGCCGCCGCCCTCGACGCGAAGCAACAGGGACCAGGGATTCGGCGCGCGCGGAGAGAAGAGGGATTCGGGCTCGAAGGACGCCCGGCGTCTCTCGTCCGTTTATGTTTTTCTTTCCATTTGTACTTCAGCTCCACATGTCCATCCAATATACCCTCCCACCACCTTGCCTTAACTCCAACGATACGAGCATCCGCAATGTTTCCAAGCGTCAAGAACCCTACGTCGATTCTTTTTCTGTTGCTTTAATCCATCCTGCCGTGGATTATAAAAATGCACGATGGCCCATTTTCAAAAGCGTGCATTCCCATCAAAAATATTAACGACCATGACACACGTCTTCCCGCAGAGCCTGTTTGCAAACTACATTCATGTCTCCGTTTTATGATTTATTCCGCAGTGAATCGAATCTATATTATTGATGGGATGGCCATTACCAATGAAAGCCTTCAAAACCGTCAATCGCAATTGAAATCCAAGTGACACAGTCATAGAAGAAGCAGGCACTCAGCGTTATATTTTCTATTTGAAATGCTTCCATACATTTGAATGAGGGCCTTTCAATTTCAGTACATTCGTTTGTTCAATTTTTTTGTCTTTACTAAACATAAAATCTGAAGTCACCTGACTAAAAACTTTCAAACCAAATTTGACGGTTTAAAATATTATGCATTTTGAGTTTTTACAACCAATAAAATTAGTAGGTATTGGAAGTAATTCAAATATTTCTGCAACTTAATAAATACTGAGAAACCATGGGATGCTGCAGAATGGAATGGGAGGGAGAATGTAAACCCGCCATGTGGCGAACAAATATTCATTCGTATGGAAATAGATATAAGGAAAAGAGATAGGAACACACACAAAGGACGAACACAGGAGAGGCAAGGAAGATGGAATCGAGCAGATCACAAATGTAAAAATACTTCTCAGAGCGGGACTTGAACACCGCATTTTTCGACTTGCCGGGCTGATGCTCCAACTACTTGAGCTAGAGAGGAGACGTAATTTACACTGAAACCTGCGGGGGTTTATGTAAACTAGTGGCCCGATTCTTTGGCCTAGAGATTCTAGCTAATCGTGCCATGAAACGCACTGTTTCTATCATTTTTGACGTTGTATGATTGCTTTCCAAATGTCCTTTCCCCTGTGCCTTCTATTTCTTCATTAATATTCAAACACATAAGGCTGTCATAGGGTGAGCATATACTCATTCACATAGAAATAGATATAAAGCAAAGGGATGGGAGCACAGATAAAATACGAACAAAAGAGAAGAGGGGAAGGCGAAATCGAGCAGATCACAAGTGCAAAAATATTTTCTAAACCGGGAATTGAACCGCGGATTTTAGTAGAGAGTTAGAACATCGGCCCGGCAAGTCGAAAGATCCGTGGTTCAAGCACCGGTCACGGAAATATTTTTGCACTTGTGAACTGCTAGATTCCGTCTTCCCCCACTCTCATACGTTCGTCTTTTTTCTTACTCCTATCTCTTCCAAGTGAATGATATTAGAAAAGTTCATTGATTAATTCTAAGGCGGTAAATTTATAGAGACTACTTAAGAAGAGGCTAAGGAAGAATCATTCAACAGAGAAATTCCTAAAACATTGAATATTAGAAGTAATTACTGAATAAATATAAAAATGCCTGGATCAAATCAAAAAAGTGATAAAATTAAACCAGAGTAACCTGGAGGATTGCTGCAAATGGACCCTAGACTAAAATACCTATTAATGGATATAAGTTGCTAGACCAACGGTTTATTCTACGTTATAGGTGAATATCACAATTTCAAAAATCCAAAATTGTTCACCAAGAATTTTCTTTCTATATTGTAACTCATCAGCATCAATCATCTTGGATATTCGCACTGCTATATTTTCTGCAAACCCTGCCTTATTAAATGCAGACCTAAAAGGTAAAATCGCAAATACCAAAACAATTTCCCAGAAATTCTTGTAAATTAACATTTTTTTAAGCTATGGATTAGCCCCCACTAAACGTATCCGTGACTAATTACTCGAAGGAGCAACTCATATACCTATCAGATCATTTCGATTCTCGAGTTATAGGGGAAAAAAGAAGTCACAAAGTTGTATTTAGCTTCATATGACCGCAGATAAATTAAACAAGCATGCCAACCTTTTATACCGAGATTCCTCACTTCATTCACTTAAATGCTCAAATTTTATCCATACTCAGCTGTTTGTCTCATCCATTTTAACTGTTTTCTATCACCCTTTTTGAGGATTCCACCTTCGAAATTCATTTGTTCGCAGGCATCGGTACCCGTAAGACATATGTGATAGGTGCACGAGCCTTGCGGTTGAGATACTTCTAAAAGGCGGAGACGCAGTAAACCACTTTAAAATTCAGTGCCACGGGAGAATTTACAGACTTTGGAGAATCGTGTTGCCGTCTACAGAGTTTCTCTGTTTAGCTACAAGTGTTTGCCGTTAAATATAAGTTCAGTTTTAGCAGGGAATTTTTAAGCAAAACCACCATACCTTTGAAATATCACTTTCATTTTATACTATGTTCATCAATAAATATAATAATAAGCTTTGTAAAAAATTTGGAAAACCCTAACGAATCGATATTCGCACACTTGAGCAATTTCTTAAAGATTTCTCCGTTTGTTTGATCTCCGGTGCGAGATATTACTAGAAACATATATCGCTATTCAACCTGTAAATGTGATTTTATTTATCAAAAACGTGAGTAATGACTACAAGGAAAACAAATTCGTTGTCAATTGCATTAACTAGGCATTCATTGGCCAGAATTTTCAGTCAATTTTCAGAAATTTCAAGTCAGTATTTAAAATATAGAAATTATCATTAAGCTTCCTTGTTTCCATTCACTTCAGAATTATTCACGCATCAAACATGTGCAATAAATGTTCATGAAGCAGCAATTAGCTTAATTGGTTGATGATTAACCAGCTAAAATTGCACTTTCAAACACTACCGAGAATAGTTTTTTTGCAAAAAGGTCCGTTTTAAATGAGATATTCTCTGCGGTGTTCCATCTGTCCCAAATATTTTCCAAGTCGTTCGTCGGCGATCGGAAATGGTCAATTTCTTTTCCTTTCCTATTTATAAAGCCAACGCTCTTTTTTATCCCAAGGTAAATTTTCAAGAGAGAGACAGTTCGAAAATAAACGCGTCGGCTGTGGTTTTTTCTTCCTACGGTCGCCTAGAAACTGCCCCGTTCATCAGCTTGGCTGTGGGAGAGTTTCCACTCCATCTTCAACCCTTTTCTTCTCCCACCCGGGGACATCCGTGCCTACTCTAAACTCCCGACTGTCTCTCTCCTACCTCTACCCCCCCCCCCCATTTCCACCAGCTTAAATTCCCCATCCAACTCCCGTTACATCCTTCCCACTTTATCCCAGCATTTTGGCATTACCCTCCCGTACCAAATTCTCTCCACTGAGAGCCTCCGCATTTCTCATGAGACATTGTCGCATTGTGTGTGTGTGTGGGTGACTGTGGTGCGCGTGTTTCTGTGCCCTTGTATTCCGCTGCGCTTTCGCACCAGACTGACAAGCATTTCTTTTAAATTATTTCCTCTATCCTGCGGGAATGGGAGGGTAAGGTGGTTAGGGGTAGAGAGGAGGACAACTTGGTATACGGTCGTCTCTTTGTTTTCCTCTCTCCTACCCCCTTGCCTGTTTCCATTTTCTTATTTGTTCAAGCCCTCTCGCCCACCCCCTCCCCACTCACATCCTGATCCATCCCTACTTCCCCCCTTTCTGTCTCGCCTTAAAAAGAATCCTCTCTCAACCCTGCGTCGCAACAAACCTGCGCAAAACTCTTAGGGCAGCGGCATCCCAAAATCTTAAAGCGTGTGGTGGCGCCGTCGGTCGTCGTGGAGCCGTGGTCACCCCGACGGTTGCATTGAACGTGACCGGAATGGCGAGGGCGGCAGCTAACAATGCTTCGTAAATTAGCGGAATCGGGATGAAGACGGTTTCTAGGGGTCCGTCTCATGTTGCATCACAGCTTCCCACAAGAGAAGGCATTGATATTCCCATACATCCTCACCACCCATACACAACATGCAAGTGACGTCTAAATATTTCCCACCGTGTTTCCTATGGACGAAGGGAAGGAATATAAACATCTACCACCATTAGCATTCGAGTCAGATTGGCAGATCAAGACGAAGGAGTGGTGCCCACAACATAGTTGATTTTAGATTGGTCCTTATTTCCAATCTTAGAACTCATCACAACGTTCAAATAACCGACCCGGTGAACCCGCTGACCTCCGATGAAAACTGAACCAATTTTTTTAATACTTCCATAGTTGGATTTGCTGACAACTGCATTCAACTGCCCCTTGTAACTCACCCCTGACCTGCCCCTGTGGTCTCTTGTTTTCAGATGTTCCATGAAAAATTTATCAGGTAATATTCCCTATTAACTTTGGTGTAGTTTTAATCACTGACTTCCTAGGATTCTTCAATTATAACTTTGTCGTAATTTATCTTGCAAAAAGTTTCTAATCAGATTTGTCAAGTTTTGATACCGTTCAATTTACAATTTAAGTTCCTATGCGATTTCAGGCACTAAAATATAGCAAATTTTAGAAATGTGACTGAGCATACAGTTTATTAACAATGTATCCTAGATTAAGTGATGTAAATATTGCAATTATTCTGAGTCAATGGAAACTTAATATCTGCCGAATTATGCCCTCACATGAATTTGCCAACGAAAATTATCAGTGATCAGATCAGTATAATATTACGTGAAATGCCTCAAAGTTGAATTTTATAAGATCAAATAACAAAATTCAGCAAATAGTTTGGAGGAATAATTACTCTTTCTGGGTTCATAAAGAGTTATAAATATCAACGGAAATTGTTACATAAATATTTTTTATAAAATCATATAGCTTTTTAAAAGTGGTGTAGTTATATATTACTGGATGTTTTACCCGAAATAATATTTCAGGAGTCATGAAAAGGCATGGCATATTCAAATAACTCATCTACGAGCACGTTTTCTTGCAAAAAAACAACAAAGAAATAACATTCAGTCATTGGCTTTTTATAGTGGTTTGTCTCTGAATGTTTTCCTCACATACCGAAATGAATTTTTATTTGAATCCATCCGGCAATTTTTTATGTCACTTTTTTCAATCCCTGGGCAATCATGCATCAAAACAATTCCTCGTGAAATAGAAGTAATAGGGAGAAAACCAAGAAAAAAAGATCAGGCACTGCCGTGAAAATGATAAATAATAACTCAATCTGACTGAGAAATTTGGTATTGCCATCGGATTATAACCAGGGCAAAAAAAATTTAAAATATTATAAGAAAATAATTTACCAGCTTTGTATTAAGAATGTGATTTATGGACGGATAAGGTACGGTGGACAAAACACAAAGATTAGAATCCAAAAGAGAAAGGTGTTTATGGAGAAAAGGGGGAAAGTGATAAATATAATTGAAGCTGAACATGCTAGGAATGAAAGGGATGTGGACGAAAAAATTTCAAAGGAAAATCGAGGAGAAATCCGACAGGTTCAATGAGTCGCTATTGACGCTGCTTTTCAAAACGTCAGGTTTGAAAGAAAATAAGTTTTTTGACCAAAAACGACCTAATCACCAAACCAATTGTTGCCCGTCAACAATTGTAACGCATAAAATTTGAGGGAAAATTTCAATGACGGTTGTCTTTTGAAAGCATTTAACTTAGATTAATAAACGTAATTGCAAGAATTAAATTGACATAATCAAAATTCGCAGATGAAATGACTGTAGTCTTCCTTTCTACCCTCATCAACTACTTTTCTGCAAGATATAACATTAATTCCATCGCTCAAATAACAATACGCATAATTTTAAACAATGTGAGCAATTTCCACTTAATTATTATTCTCAAAAAACTATTCCACATTTTTTTCAGAAAAATTAATTTACTCATATTCAGGTGTGGCATCACTACCCATAAATCTCAAAGATTGGTAATAATTTGAATAAAACAATTTTTTCTTTTGATTTCAGGTGTGGTTACCTCTTAAAAGGACACAAAAGCGGTTCATAATAAATTTCCTCGCAATCATAATTTTTAAAAGACAATGAAACTACTTTCAAATGCAAATGTAAAATCGAATGGTCTTTGTTATAAGATTATCAGAAATATTCTTGGGTCTGCACACCAAGATAGCAAACAAAAACAACATTGCAAACCACCTAGGCCGTAACGTAAGAATGATTTGATCGATTGGTTAATTGGACCACCCCCACAAAAAGCCGCCAAATATTGTCTTTCCTCTTAGAATTGTGTCCTGTAAATAAGGTATAGTCAATCAATTCAAGTAATGAAATCGCATATTGCAAAAACACTTTATTGAGTTTGCGTATCACATTTTGGAAATCACATGGGGATACTCCGCATAAAAAATTATCCCTGGGTTTTAAATTAAAGAAGACGCAGGATTAAAATGAAACAGAAAGTGCGGTTTAAATGAAAAATTCGTCCGAATAATTTGAAAATCGGACAAATTAAAAAATCGTTTTCATTCGACCGTTATGAAGTGAATAATTAAACGTAACGGGAAAAGATTGGAGATATCTGCTGCAATTTGCATCAGGCTTCAGTTGGAATTCGTGAGTAAATCATTTGCGTCCGATGGCAGCAATTCGAGTTCCAAAAAAAATGAAATTAAATAACAAATGCGCTAAAAGTTACCAAGAATGAAAATAAAGAAGGATATTCATACGGAAGGTTTAAAATCTAAATTTTATCCACAGCCTTCCTTTTGACTACCTCAACATTAAAAATATTCAGCATGGCAGACTAGTTACACTCAGCCCAGTGTAAGGCTCCATATCTGAGGAATCCTTTATCATGAGTTGAAATCTGGGCGGCTTTCTCCACGCGTCCAGCTAAACCTAGCCTGTAAGATTTTCTGGGTAACACAAGGTTATGTTATCTTGATCCACATTTCTACCGAATGAGAAATAAACCTCATTTAGTATCAGTTAAACACTGTCGTCCCAATTCAAACTCGTTAGTTTCAATCTTGCAGCTAGTAATTACCAAAGAATTGATGAATTTGCAATATTAAGGCAAAAAAATATTAAGGCTATGCTATCGAGGAAAAATTAAAATATACACCACATTCCTTGAGTGTAATTTTAAGAGAGATTTAAGGAAAGAAAAAAATTTCCGGAGTAAAATTAATCAACAATAATACACAACAAAAGGACTGAGAAAAATGTCGATGAAATCAAGACAGAGAAAGACATAGGAGGAGTGAGACGGAGCGAGGGAAGTATGGAAGATATGACTCGAAAATTGGCTCTTTACTCTTGCAACACTCGGAAAATGTTCTCCTCCTTTTTCTTGCTATTCCCAGGACACATTCCAGGAGTGATGTAAGAATTTAGGAAGTGAGAGATGGGCGGAGGAGGGGAGGAGATAGAGGAATAGGAGGTAGCAATGGGGTAGGGAAAATGGGTGGAGAGGAACAGCGAGAAAAATGAGATAAAATGCGGAAACAATAAAGATGTTACTCTTCCCCAGGGGGGGAGTGTAACGCGGCGGAAAGGCCGAGAGGATTAGAGAATAAATATATATATATATATATATATATATATATATATATATATATATATATATATATATACATATATATGTGTGTGTGTATATATATATATATATATGCGACCCTACAATTATTTTCTCGTACGTTTTTGTAAGTGAAACGACTGCGTAGTAAATATATGAAAGATTTTCTCCTAAAGTCATTTCCCCGCGCAAAATTAAGCAACGAACAAATAATTATTTTTCTTGGATAAAAATAAAAAAGAGAAGAGAGATAGAGGCAAATTTCTTCAGTTAACGACACCTGAGGTTGGCATAACGAATAAGAGGAAGATAGCATGTACGCAATTCACCTTTATTCAAAATTTCAGGGACGAAGTTTATTATCTATAAAAAAAGGGTAATTCCTTCTAGTAGACATATCTTGAAATGGATTTTTTTTACGATTCTCTCACAGAAAAAAAACCTACTTTGTTATCGCAAAAAAAATTATACTCGAGAGAATGTTTAACTATAAACTGAGTCAAATTTCGACGCCTCACAAAAGTTTTCCTGACCCACATTTTTCTCCAAATGCGGTAAAAGTTGAATAGAACATCGATGTTGCGAAAATGCAGAAATGAGGTGGAAGCTCAATTTTTTTGGCCAAGAGAATAAAAAAGTTATACCTGAAAGGTAGACGGAGGCCTAAGGGAAAATTAAGTTAGGCTAGTGTCATTCCTTTCGGTCAGAAAGCATTTGTGATAAAAAGCCTTTTCTTTTGTAGCTTGAAAGATAGGCACGTTCGTACACACGAATGATGTGACAAGAGTGCCCATAACAATATAATTTACTTAATTCTTGTGCATAAAACGTATTTGAATGTTGTTACCCAATTTTATAATGTATTTTTGGTGCAAGTTTTATTGGTTTTACTCCTGTATTACGTCAGTGGAAGCTCGGCTAGTTTGACGTCGGCAGCAAGTCGATTCATCTTCAATTTGCATACGCCTGCGCCTGGTAATTAAGAACGCTTCCCATAAAGCTGTTTCTTTACATTGAGGAACCGGGACAAGAGTCACATGAGGCCAGGTCTGGACAATTGGGAGCGTTAGAAACGAACCTCACATTGATTTTTGTGACATATTCAACAACAGCATTTTCGGTGTTAGGATGATAAGTCGTGCAAAATTTCAGTGAAACAACCATTCCGTCTCTTTTAAAAGTGGCCTTTTGCGAATGATATGGCCTTAGAGAATTTTCAGCGTATCCCTGTAGCATGATCGAGTCAGGCTTGTGAGTGCTGGTACAACATGCTGATATACCCTTCCACGAACGTCGAAAAATAATATGTCCAGGCCAGCCGAGGCCAGGCTCGCTTGGTATTGATGATCCCTGCTATTGGGAAAAGTGAGGATTAGTTAGAGAAAATGCCAGAATATCCCAATCCGGTTCATTTCAAACCGTTTTCCAAAGTTTAAAACAAAAAATAAGCGGCAGTTATGAAATATATCACCATACTATAATATATTCAAATTAATCAAGAACAAATTTGAGAAATTAGATGGAAAGCTCCTATTTAATTCTCGAAGAAGAAGCGGTCGTGTATTAGAGATTCGGGCACATAAATGCTACCCTTGATTGCAAATAGTCTTTATAATATTGATACAAAATACAAACAGAAGATGAAATCCAAAAGTAGATACCATTTCAAAATCCCGTATTTAAATATAAAGCAAGGGTTGTTGGCGCTTTCGATAATAGGCAAAGATGCAGAAAGATAAAACTGAGGTGATACATCGAAGGAAGGTTAAATCGTTCAGATAAGGATAAGTTTTAAATTAAAAAAAATGCATTCAAGAAATCGAGAATCTAAGAAATGGTATCCATTTACAAGAAGAAGGGACGCCAACTATTCAATTGGTAGCATAGGCAAAATAGCACATTGCCAGCGCATTTATAAAACATTGGAACCATCACGCATAGCATTTAAATAAAGTGAGAGAAACATGATGCTGATATATGCAATGAAAAGATGAGTCAGTAGGTGGAACTTTTTCAGAATGCCAATTAGAAAATACCCAATTCCTGAGAATAAAGAACTAATTTGAAAATTACTGGCCTATTTTTTATTTGCATATTGCGTACCTTTGATAAACCATGATTAATATATAGTAACAGTGAAGTGAGTGTGAAGTAAATAAAAGTGAAAAAACAGAAACTTTGTTCTTTCATATCAAAAAAGCTTTGATAATTTACCTTCATAAATGGTTTCAAGTTAACGTATACAGGAGGTAATGGAAAAAGTCGAAAAACTCCTCGTGGACTTTCGGTAAGGTTTGAGGATTAATGGTAAATACTACAGTAACTAAAAGGAACATGTATGAAGTAGCGGAAACTTTACAGGCTGGATGGTATAAACCTTTGAGGAACGGATATGTCCCACTGTGTTCCTGACTGAGAATTTCAACGGGAATTTCAAGGTAATATTTATGTTAGACGAGTGAAGAAGAGGCAGTCAGATATAGATATCAGATAAAGATGTCAGGAATATGTGTAATAATTTGATTGATGCGTGGTGTAAAATTATATGTAAGAGCTTAATTTTTTTTAATTATCTTATTTTCTTGCTGATTGATTGATGTTAACGAGATGGGAATTTTCTTACTTTGAAAAAGAAATTTGTGTTTTGAAGTTCCCTTTAAGCGTACTTTTGTTTAATGACCGATTTTACCTTTGTGATTATTTGGGACTTGTGTACCACCTGACACTGTCTATCATCACATGTGGATTTTAATAAAATAAATTACGAACGACCTCTAAAAAAATACAGAAAAATCCCACTGAAACAATAAATAAGCAGACCTGAAGAAAAGTTGAATGATTCTTTCTCATACCAAAATCGAGTGGCAGTATACGTTTCGTTTGTGATCTATCTCCCTCAACGAAGTTCTACATCACTCCTAAGTTTTCTCCCCTCGGCCCTGCTAAGGGAATTGACTAAATCCGGCGCAATAGTTATCTAATTAAAATTGATCTGGGATATTGGATCTTTCACCAGTTCCAAGTACACAATGCACACTGCAAATTCTATGGATGGAACAAAATTCGTGCAGATGAACTTTATGTTAACTGGGATTGGGAATATTTGAACATTTTGATAATAAGGTTCCAAAGTTTGAATCAATATATGCATGTGATTATGATATTGCGGTAGTCCAGCGGTAGAGCGTTGGACTACTGACCGAAGGGTCCGGGTTGAATTCTCGGGGAAGCTTCTTTGGGCACCCTCAGCTCCACCCTAGCTATGTGCTTTTCGGGTCTAGATCTTCCTGAGAAACTATAACCGGCACAAGGAAAGGAATTGGCCCTCCTACCTTAATGTGTTTTTCTTGCACGCCGTCTGGCTTAGTCCTGGGTGTAATCTATCATCACCGCCCAGACCGACCTTCGGGTTGATCATTATGTTTATGGTTTTATGATATATTTAGAGATAGCATACAGTTGAAAGTTAATTAAATACATTAGGAGAGCAAAATATAATGAATTTAGCGAATTGGAACATGCAATTATAACGCACTTCATTTGAAAACGGTCACATCGCGTTTGAGACGGCTGCCTCGTTATAATCCATTGAGATTTGGAAATCGTGAGCCCGTAAAATCAAAATAAGGTTTGTACCTTACTATATGTTATCCAAGAATGTCGTCCTGTGACGTACTGGTCGATAGTTAAAGGCGGAACATGTTTATATTCCCGTGAAAATCGACTTATTTTATATTTGAGTGAATATTTTGGCAGGATGCAGACGATATCGGAGTTTCTATAGATGAATGTAATATAGGGATATGTAATAATATAGAGATTAGAAAGAAAGAGATGACAGAGTGAGTTTGGCCATTAATTTACAGAAAAACTTTAAAGAATACCATTTGATCCAATAAATAAGCCACGACGCAAGTATTTACAGAGGCGCAATAGTAGGGAAATATATGTTTGAATCAAATAATTAGGCATGCTTAGGCGATGGCGATGATGACAACTGTTTGAATGGAAAATGAAAATATTACCCTCACTACTTAGATTACACCTGCGCATGATGTAAACGGTATCTATTTGCAAGCACACATGCATGTAAGTATACGTATCCCTTGATACAGTGAATCATATTGAGCAGGTTTAAAACTCACAATTTAATTCCAGTATGCCGCAATCAGGAATTTTTTTTCTATAAATGATCTATTTTTTGTTTTTCTCCCCAAACTGCTTGAAAATAAACAGTACTTTCAAAAGTGACTTCACATGGGTCATGCCAATCTTCTGAGAAGCAACTTCCCAAGTTAGTTCAGAGAATATTTGTATTGGAATCAGTACGAAGGACTTCCCGGATGTTTCTACATCATTAGTAAAATTATTAGCACCAACCAATCGATATTTAAATCATGTTCAGAGCCCTATCATTGGGATGAGATTTGCCGAATATTTGTGGTGACTGAAAATTCTATCCAACTTAATACTGATAAATTTGTACTCTTTCTCATAAATTTCTGATTATTCGTGACGAAACTTTCTAAAGTGTAACTATTAGGTTTAACAGAAGGTATGCTTTCCTTCAAATTTGATTCCTCTTAGGCCTTTCTACCAAACTGCTTTATTCCGTAGAGTATTCTCTGACTCGTCGGATTTTGGAGCATGGAGACATGTCATTCGAGATAATAACGAAAGAAGTTGAATAAATGTTACAAGTACTTTGAATCTCATCGTAACAAATCAAGATATGTGCATTCTGTGTAGACTTTGGTAATGAAAAACATATTTATGTTTTAAAATATTTTTTTCGCCAATTTCCCATAACCAAAAAAACATTCACTTGTGCATCTAATAGACAAATTTTAAAAAAACTTCAGTCCTATCAGGCGTAAATGACGTCAGGTGCGTATTAATTAAGATCGTGATATCTTCTGAATTTTTTCAAAGCAGGGAGCCTTATAATTCAATGATATTACATCCAACTACGACCATTTTGGTGTCATTATAATAACATAATTTGTTCCCATTCATCGGTATTGTTTAATATTTAAGTATACCGTGTGGAGTCAAAAAATGTTTCGAGTGGTTTCTTGGATTTTGCAATGTTCCTCTTCGCAGCATTCAAAAAATGCGGTTTTGTGGCTACTAAATCCTCAGGTGCAAGCCGGTTCAACAAATCAAGTTGGAAGTGCGTCGTTGGCACTCTTGTATTAACAGTGTGCTCATTCATGTTTACTAAATCGGTCTTTTTCCACACAGCCGCTGCGGCGCACCGTGTCGAGATATTTGCGCTCAAATACGATGCCGAGCACGATTTCACCACAAAATATGAAGTTCCCTCCATAACATGCGCATGTGACTTCACAAGAGTGGATGCTAGGAACAAAAATAGTATGGTACGAAACTTCATGGTGATTTTTTGACAGTTAAATTCCTCCATATTCGCCATATAGCTCCAGAGTGCGGCCATAAATTCTACACTGTAGTGCTTATAATATGCAAACATATATCTTAAAGCCGCAACGGTATTTATTCTCCAATTGACAGCTTACTTTCTCCATAGGGTGGAGTTGAGGGTAAGCATAGCATTCACAAAAGAATATACAACGAGGATCCATGGTGGTAGGGGTTTGGAGTTCCCATGAACATGCCTCCGCCGATTTCCCAATGGTGTCCGTGGGCGTGCGCGAGTTTGTCCACGTTCGCGCCTGAATAGCTGGGCGTGCGTTCGCGTGTGTTTCCCGTGCAAACGTTACTGTTTGCTTGTTTGGATGTGCGTGTCTGCATTCATGTGTAATTTTGCACACGATTTGGAGTATGTTGGCATAATGCCTCAAAAATCAAATAAACTGAGCGAGAAGCAATTTCATATTTATTTTTTTGTCATATTTTAATGACTCCCTTAATTTTTGCCTAAAACTGCGTGAGTGGAAGTGCACATTTCCGGGGGATAAATTTACATTCCTATCTATTGCTAAGCTAATAATTCTAAGTCGGTATTAAATTAAGTTAAATATAAATAAATAGTCCTCTTGGGTCTGAAGAAATGATGCTATGGAATTAAATAACATTCTTATTGACACTAATTCTGTTGGTGATATTGTAAGGAAAATACTATATTTTCAGTGGGGGTGTTATCTTTAAGACTTTCTCTGGTTTGGCCATTTATCTAAAGGGCCCTTCCAAAGGATAAGATCGAAAAGGGACATTTTCTGCAAACGAAATGCTATTGAACTTAAAAAGATAAAGGATACAGTTGTTTAGACAAACAATGTGTGAAGATGAATCTACATGATTCGTGCACTTCCCTCTAATCGCCGATAAATTCTATGATAGACCTAATGTAAAAACTAAATGGATAAATTTAGTGTTTGATAGTGATATTAATTTAAAAAAAAGAGTAAATTAAGATATTTTACCGTCTTTTACGCTATGTTATTATTATAACGATTATTGGGCAGAATATACTCGTAATCTACAAATACAAAACCCCCGCTCCTCAAATCATGGCATATCACTGAAGAGTAACGCTTAGCGTTCCAAAATTATTTTTTAATCGCGTATGAGGGAGACTTGAGGACTCAATACTGGATTAAGCTCACTACAATGGTGCAACTTTAAATATGGTATTGAGTTTCTATCTCCCTTTTACAGCATTCTCTCTCCATTTTCAATGCTAATATATCCTAACAAGATCCTGAGAACACCCTTTAACCGTATTCCTTAAGTGAACACAACTGGGAAAGGTATATATTTACTTTTACTCTTTGGTTGTGAAATTCTTTGCTGATAATGTTTAAACCAAAACTAGTTTAAGAAAGACTTGTCTGTAAAGGAATTATTTGTTGAAAGTTTTTTGTCCTCGGCGGTAGCAAAACTGACGTCATCAATGAACCAACGGATGGCGTGAGGGCACGGTAACTCCTGCACTGTTGGGCATGGCTTCCGTGTGATGGTTTCTCTATGTATGGTTGACAAATATTAATTAATTTATATTATATTTATGAGAAAATAAAATAATTTGAATTTTTATACAATATTAACCGCAATGAGCAACTACTAGCTTAAAGGTACAAGCTTTAAGACCTTTTCGGGTATATTAGATCAAAAATGTTGAAAAAAGAAGTGACTAATTAATGTAGGGAATTTGAGGTGAACGTCAATAAGAGGGACTCGCATAAATCCTTATCTTTACCTCCATTTATAAAACTGTACGAATCCCAATCTACTGTGGGAACATTAAAATCACGACTGATAATTACTCTATGCTCATTTTTGTGGGATGTAAAGCTTTTTATCTACCTTTCTAGATCTAGTATTGAATTAACGCCAGCATGGGGCGGTCTATAATACGCACAGACATATATTCTTTTCGCACTGGGTATTTTTACTGAGCACCAGACACTTTCTATACAGCTATCAGGAAATAACTCGGCTATACTAACGCAAGAGATTTTGATGTTTTTGGTTTATGCATTAAAATTCGGAAGAACCCTTACTATCATGTATACTACTGAGACAAAATATACTAATTTTATGAATTTGAATAGGAACTTCATATATTCCGTGGCAGCAAGGAGGTTTCACGTCTTCATGCGGGGAAATGAGTAATAGTAAAGGTAATGCGTGCTCGCTTGGAAAAAAACGGCTTCCTACCCTAAGGAGAATGATAGTTAATGCGGATTTCGGAATGCTCATAAACCCAAATAGAGGATACCATTTTTTTTAATTCGTCCCCATGGTTCTGCCTGTACTAATTCTAATGATGGTATGTACATTAAATAAATGAATCGAAATTAATATTTTGGTACGTGAATTACCATAGCGCCCATTAAAAAAGAGGTCCATTGGAAATATTGAAAATATTCGATAGGGAGTTTTACGATTGAAATTCGGTGGCACGTTCATTTAGTTATTTGATGAGTTCTTTTTTAAACGGTATTCATTGATCATTTTGAGCATTTTACTAATCTATCACCCAGAGGAAACCATGAAAGAAATCAGTTAAAGCAGACGCACCAGATCATCCACTAACCCGGTCCATAAAATCATGAATATTACAAAGATGAAATGGTGTATTTAGGTTCAGAACACATTCAAAGTAATGTCTTGATATAGTTCATGCAGAGTTTATGCATAGAAAATTCTATTTAAAATACCATACGGTTCTTTTTGGGTCGTTGATTTATAATGAACTATCAAATTTTTTTCTCAAAAAGTATTGAAATTTAGAAATCCTACTTTGGGGTTAGAAATCCTTTTGGGGTTTTGGGGTTACTCAGACTTGGATTGTCATTTTTTCACAATATAAGAGTGGTAATTCCTAAACTACACGTGGAACATTTTTTCTATCGGCCGCTTAATGCCAGTTCAATAGTTGGTGATGTTTTGAATTCGCAAAATTGACGTGCGTTCTCAATTCATTTCAATATTGGCGACTATGCTAAATTTGCGCTTTTCTATCAGCAAAATGAATCCAATTATCTACTTGGAATATGGTGCGACATCCTAATACGAAAATGGGAAACGAGTATTACTCCATTTACGTAATTCGTTTCGGAAAACATAAATATTCATTTCATGGTGATGGTAAAACACAGCGGAGGGTTGTCGGCAGTACTGAAAAAGACTCCGATCATTTTAATTAAATGCCATCGAAAAATCAATAATTAGTTGAAATTTCATCATTATTAAAAAACTAAACACATGAGAAATGATTATTCTCTTGAACAAAATATTTTTAATCTTGCTCATGAATTTTACTGTAGCTTCCTAAAAATCGAAAAAAATAATCAACAATTTATTAATTAACTTTACAATACTCAGGTCTTGAATATGCTTTGTGGTGCACTGTCCCTGTTCAGGGTCTATAAAAGTTTTATTCACAAGGTATTATGATAGCTATTTCCTGTTATTACTTAAAATATATTATATAATCAATATGGGAAATGTTTACTAGTGCATTATATTCACCACCGCAATCTCTTTAGATGCTCGACATTGGTAGATTAAAAATTCCATATGTCATCTCATCTCTTAATTGGAATTAAATACTCCTTAAAAGGTAAATAACTGGAAAATACTCCTGGAAATATGGTAAATGAGTATATCGCCATCACCGGTTTTAATAAAAGCGTACTTTTCAATTAGATTTCCTTACACACATATATATATATATATATATATATATATATATATATATATATATATATATATATATTATTTATTTATTTATTTTATTTATTTATTATATTTATATATATATATATATATATATATATATGTATATATATATATGTATATATATATGTGTGTGTGTGTGTGTGTGCGTGTGTGTAGATATACATAAAAGTTTTGTGTGAAAGTCTTTCGGATGTGAATAATAATGTACACAATGATATCATTAGCGAACAAAAATACACAACAATTAGGAAGACAATTTGTTGCTGTTTCTCATCCGTTCCTTATCTCCATTGAGAAATTCAGTATCACCACCGACAATTCGTAATACGTATGAGTCTTTTTTTGTGTGTTTCTGTGTTTTTTCTGTTCGGTAGTACTATCTAGGTGTACATTAGATATATATTTCTGAGTAAATGGAAAATTCTGTGCGATAGATATGGGGTGAGAATCAACACAACCAAATCAAAGATAATGCAATTTCCAAGAAAGATAAAAGATAACGAGAAAATAGGAGGACTAATACTAGAGCAGGTGAAAGAGTTCACTTATCTCTGATGCTTTCTGGGCCAAAGTAGTGAACGTAGTAGAGACGTAAGGAGAAGATTTGAGCAAGGAAAAGAGGCTACCACAAGGAGGAGGGAATTGATGACAGAGACATTGAGTATGAATACTAAGGAAAGGCTCATTAAAACTTTGATGTGTAGGGTAGTTATGTACGACAAGTAAACATGGTCACTATAGTACGATAATAGACGTGGATTGGAGGCTTTTGAGACGTGGGTGTGGAGAAGGATGGAGAAGGCGAAATGGACCGAAAGTGAAACAAATGAGAAAGTGCTAGGTATGGTGAGCGAGGATAGGAATTTGTTGGGATAAATCATAAGGAGGCAGGAAAAATGGATGAAAGGCGTATTGATCGGCAGTAGGATGTTGAATACCGTGACAGAGGGGAGAATTTTAGGCAAGAGAGGAAAGGGTAGGAATAATATGGGGGTGTTGGACGGGTTGAAATGTGGAAAGAAGTACAAAGAAATGAAGAGGGACTCGTAGAGTGGGATGTTTGGTTTTGTTTTGCTTGTATATATCCTATGCATGAATTCCCACTCTTTATTTCAACATAGATCAAATGATCAGATTTCACCTGTACGGCACATTTCTACATTTCCTTACTGAATTGAATCAAGTATTACAATTTTGAAGCCTTTGATCCATTTATTTCTAAAGAATACGCCATAGTATCGTATGAATGGAAACAGAAAATGATATTATCCATACATTTTTTACACGGCCAAATATTTATAGTAAATAACAATTAATTAGTTAACATACTTTTTTAATTACGGAGCGAAAAAAAATGTGGAGAATTTTAATGTGATAAGCTAAATTGAGACAACTTTTGAATCTCTTGTTTAAACTGATCTCGAAGTTTTCAGATTCAATATATTGGCCAAATTAACAACCGGAAGAAATGGTGATGATACATCTGAATAATTTCCGGATGATGTTTTGCCAATGGCAAGTGCGACAACTAAGGGCACTGAGAAAGAACTGAAAACAAAAAATGCGATCACGTTGAAGTAAGTAGTAGAAATAAAAACGAAATTAATGTAAAAAGACGGTTATATCCATTAAATGAACAGTTAAGAAAGACTAGAAGAAGAGTAAATATTATATATTGATTTAACCATAAAATCTCCTGGTGGCCGTTAAAGATTTTATTGAACTGGAAATAAAATAACTTATTCTATAATAAATATCCCTATCAATATTCACAAGCAGTGATTTCATTTTGGTAATGATACAATGCCGCAGAGTGCAGACCGATCGTTTGGAGTGTTAGGTAAGCAAAGAAAATATTCTGTAGTTCTTAGTAACATTTCCCTAAGTTCTTAGCGACATACTTGTTTCATGAAGTGACAAAACATTTAATATTTTTAAAGATCTTATGACATTAAAAATTTGTTATTATCTTTTTATGAATATGTATTCAATGTGATTGCAAAATGAAATGGCTACATAAGGTATATTTTCCAACCCGAGTGTAATTTTATTTCTTATTCAAATTTCAACCAGTGTTCTACTTATATCAACTTATGACACACGCTCCAAACACAAATATCTAAACGGATGCTCTAAAAACAAACACACAGTATTTCATTAATCCAACTAATTAATATATCTTGTACATACATATCTGGTACATATTAGGAGGTACATATCTGGTTCATACATATCTGGTTAATACATACCTGGTACATATTATGGTACTTAACCAATCATGCTAAAAATGTTAAGGAAAATACTCCAAGGAATATCAAGATGCCTGACAAAAAGTCGTCTGGAAAATTAATCATTTTAACAGGAGCGACAAAGCTTAGAAAATTCGGAAATATATATTTAAAATACGTTTAAAATGTCATATCTTAATTATAATGCAGAAATATATCAGCTTTCTTTGTTCAGTCGATTATATGTCGGAAAACGTAATTAATAGGAAATGATAAAAAGGTAGTAAATGATATTTTAGCTGTACGTATTTCGCTTTATTCTAACGTAAACTGAGAATTTTTCGTCCAAAATATTAATCATAGCATTATTAAGCATTGCAAAATAAGTCTAATTATAAAAATATATCGAGTAAAAATCCTGAGTTGTATTACCTAGATTTATAAGATCAATTTTCACTATTGGCATTGCTAAATTTATTTGTAAATTTCATCTCATTCCATTTATTGAATACCATACGTGTCAAATCATATCTCATTGCATGCAAAAACCCCAAAAATGATATCACATTTCCTCGTATAATCTTTCATCTACTAAAACTGATATATGCATGTTACTTAAAACTGATATATGCAAATTTACTGAAATAACATTCGCAATCACTACAATAGGAGAATATCGAAATATAAAGGGAGCATTAACATATTGCTATAATTTAATAAGCATTAACATATTGCTATAATTTAATAAGCATTTAAATGGCAAACTAACAACTTATATAAATTGTAGAAGACTTTAATACACTGTTTAGTTGGGAAGAAAAACAGAATTTTGGCACATACACCAACTTCAATCCAAATTATTTCTTCTTTTTATAAAATTCTTTTATCAAGGAGGAAGTCACTCTAAGTGCTAATTTGTGAGTAAGTAGGTACACAATCATCTACCACCTTTAAATTATATCTTCTGGTGGATAGAAGCTGACTTAATGAAGTGTAAAGGAACATAAATTTAGAATTCTGGGAGAATTCTGCAGTCATATTTTTTACCTTATGCATAGTGGAAGAAATTGCCGACACATTTTATAAAATTCCTCTCAAGGTTTTCACAAAGATATTTTACAATTTCACACCGTACTCTGAACTTTAAAGGCCATTAACGGACAGTTCCTAGCCTCATATTAATTTTTTATTCAATCGATGGCATTTTACCGCCCTACAACGTTTCAATCGAGCTAAATCGAAGGTAAATATTCAAAATGCCGTAATATGTTAATATTCAGCCAAGCTCAAGTAAACTCAAAGATAAAGGTGATGAGATATGAGAAAGTTATTGATTTTTTATAGGTACAAAACTTGGACCTTGATTGGTAACACGCAGTGGATTATGCAATGGCATTAAATCATATTACATTGGAAACCTGAGTATAATATCATGATTAATCGTAACATACCCAGGGGTATGCTAATAAAACATATATAATCCACCATTCATACCGTTATTTCCTTTCTGTTGGATTTTCAAATATTATTACTTCTGCTGAGGCTACCATTAAGTGTATATATGCATTGAATTGCAAAAGTACCGGAACAAATGATTAATTACTTTTTCAGGAACAGCAAAGAACCTAGCACTAAAAATTTATTGCCACTTGATACTCTATTATTACTGATATTATTTTGAGAATGAGATTAAAATGACAAAATTATCTCACGAAAAATGGTAAATTTCCTTAAACCTGCAATGAAAATATGAGGAAAGTAAAACTGTAACACCAACGTGAACAAGATTTCGTATACCATGGGAAAAGATACGGATGTCATAAAGTTAGCAATATATATCAACTGAAATAGGAAACCCGTTTTACATAATGTTTTTGCATGAGGTAATTGCCAATTGTTTAATATGATACTACGGTATATAACTCCATAAAATGCTAAGAGTCAAAAAGAAACTCCGGGTAAAGTTTTCTGCTTCCATAAGACTGCTACGATATGTCATATTTATATAAAATAAATACTAATCTCCACGCCATACAGAGGAAGCATATAAATTCATAAGGGAATCGGTTGAAGTGGGCATAATAAGAATCGGCGAGTGTCGCATGTAGCCAATAAGGTAGCCTCTATTGACTGAGATGGATTTACGCATTAGGGAAAATACGACTAAAGCCACTCTAATATATTCATATGGAGCTCGTCTCTTTCAACCCCTAGCCGGCGTAAAATAGCAAAATATTAACCAAGGGGGTCTCACTTTTTTCCTCCTCCGATTCCATGAAAATTACGACAGTGTTTCGCTGAGATTCTCTTACGGTAGCTTCCAAACTTTAACTTGTAATCCTTTGCCAACTAATGAAAAATAGCGTGTTGAACCATATGCCATTCATTTCTACTGTTTATCAATAAATAAACATTCAATTATATTAGATCTCCGTAAAAATATAATTTTTTTAAATTCTTGAAAAACCTACATTCTTACTAGCAGTTAGTAAATTATATTCATAAATACGAGCAAATCTCGTTATGCGTTTCGGTGGCTAAGGTCCATGGGATAATGCATAGACGATCTTCTTTGAACACATTATTAATTCGCTTGGTAGTATATTATATAAGGTAGGTTTTTTTGCCTTTAAAAAATCAACATGATTAAGAAAGAATGTAAGTAACAATATTTACGTTTTTACAAGTATTTCGATTAACCTAATTAGTTGCTACTCCAATGCACATATTATATAAATATGACAATACATCTCAGAGACTAAATTTAAGTACATTTGAAAAAATATCCTTCTGATATCCTTATGATTTTGTAGGGGAGTGAGTTTCAGGTTGGAGAGGCTAAGGCTAAAAATACATTGACTGCCGAGTTGCGTTATTTGAGAATCCGTAGATCTGAAGGATTAGATTAAATTGGGAGCCCACGAATGCCATATTTAAACGTAACAAAAAACACCCCGATAGGAATATTTGGGAGCTTGTAGTATTATTTTAAAATTTGAGATCACAAGGAAATGTAAACCGTAATATCCAGTTTAAATTTGCTGAATTTGTTGTTCATACTATGAAGCATGAGGCAAGTGTAATCCAAGAGACGAAATGCTTCGATTGAATGAATGGTATTCCGTGGGTTATGTTTAACTTTTTGGCGCCTTAATGGTTGACCGATAGACCTAAAAGATTTAATCTTCTTGTTTTTTTAGTTTGTTTTCCAGCGTAAATTGTTATCTATTACTACTCCAACTTGCTGTAGAGATATCGCACCTTTTACTTCGTGGTAATATAAAAATTAACTTGTAAAGTGAGTCAATTTTGATCTAATTACTCTTCCTATAGGAGGAATTACTGTATCGTATTTTACTCCCATTGATGTCTATCGTTCGATATTTATTCTATAATTCTCTCGATGTCCTCGTAAACTAGTGATTGATATGCGGCTTCTGTTTCGCGGAAATGTGCGGCAATAAATAGCACAGATAATGGAGCATATAAGTGACATTTAAATTGTGGACCATTATTTTACAGGGATTTTCTAAACAATTTAAATAAAAGTGGACTCATTACGCTTACTTAAACTTCATTAGTAGGATTTAGGACCAACTGAAATAAATATTCTCCTTGCCTGCATGATTGGATGCGACCGTCCAACCTGTTTTTCATGCATTGAAGTAGGTTGAAGTCTTGTAGCTTGATGGAATGGGTGGTAGTTTTTCTTTGACGTAATAATTACCGAGGAAAAGTATTATTCCAGTTGTAAAGGTAAAATGATCGATAAATTCAAGCATTGTTGGGTACTTTCATAACCTTATTTTATAAAAAACAGCTTTTTGTAAGAAATCAGAAATTGTTGCAAGAGAAATGCGTTTTCATTTCCAACTTTCGAATTTTGGTCAAATTTTGGAAGCACTCAACACCTACGCCCCTGGGCAGAAAGGTAGATTACCTCTTCCCTTGGTAGTCTGCCTTCTTTCCCTTCCCCCATCCGGGACTTATGACAAGCCGAGTCGAACTCGTGAAAATTTAGTCAAAAATGGGAACACATGAAGAAATCATAAAATCGAAGAATGGGGTTGGGAGTCACATCAATATATCCCTAGAACTGAATATCGACGATTTTTTATCAAAACATCTACCTATGCGCCATTGTTCAAGTTATAAAAAGTTTTAGAGTAGGTTCAATAGCTGAGCATTAAAGTTCAATGAAAATAGTACATCGCCGATTAGATATACCACTAAATATTATAGAAAACATATCTATATTATGCTGGTTGACACCCTCGCGAACACTCCAGTGAAAACTGTTTGGTTACCTCACCAAATCACTTCCTTCTATCCTTACAATTTTTTCTCGTCACTGATTATTTGCCACTAAATAACTTCTACGAAGCTATGAAATAAGTACTGTATTTGATAAGGGAGAAAATGATTCCCTTGGTATTTCGACCTCATAATAACAATAATAAGTTTGCTTAGGAGCGGAAAGATGACAGAGAAACAAAATCCCTTCTCGCCCTCACTTCCCGTGGTCCAATTATCCATCTCGTTATGTATCCGAGGCATACTTTAAGAAGCAGGGTGCTCAGGAAAGCAGGAGAAGGCGGTTGGGAGAGGGGCGTCGTACTATTTTCGTCTTAAGGAACAGGTAGGGACGGAGTCGGATGGATAGTCAGAAACGACATGAACGGATAGTCAAGGGGAAATAATGGAAGGGGAGCCCACCCGCGTGTCGGGGAGGGCACAAGAACAGTTGCCTTCTTGGATGCGAGATGAGACAGAGAGCGAGATAAGGCGACAAAATAAAGATTGGGGGCGAAGGATTCGGGGAGGTAGGGTCGAGTTTGGGGACGGAGACAAGGCGGGCAGGCAGATGGGTGGGGATGGCGATGGTCCAGATGGGGCGGCAGGAGGGAAGGCTTTGGAATTGAGGTGGGATGCGAGGGGCTTGGGGAGTGGGGTGGCTGGATGGCAAAAGGGAAGTCATCTTCCAAAGGGAAGGGCGCATTCGCCGGCAGAATATGACGCTGAGATATTCAACGCAATAACTGGAGACCTTAATGCGAAGAATGAGAGATGGGAGGCCTTTAAGATTAGGTATTCAGGAGAATATGAGGAGGCGCAGTAGTTGCTTCTTCTTCCCCATCCTCCCTGGCCACCTCTTCTTTCCCACCGTCATCTCATACCCAACTCCCCTTCCCCCAACTTATTTGTTCCATCTCAGTGAAGGGGGATGCTTGGGCGGGCTCGGATGCCGACGAAAATGTGACTGTCGCCAGGACACACTCTTCTCCTCGGTGCATTTTAGTTATTTCTAAATGGAAGTGTACACTTCTCCCCCTTAATGGCCCCAACTTTCCACCACTGAGGACGCAAGTTGTTTTATTTTTTAACTAAATAATCACTTCACCCTCATGACATTTTCAATTAAACATTATGAACCCCCGAAACGAGGGTGACGAGAAGTACTTGCTTTTTATACCCAGAAAATGTCTCCACGGAGAATGATCCGCAATACAACGAGACCACCCTTTGAGGAGAGGCATTCCAAAAATGGAATAGCCAATGATTTGTATCCCTAAGGCGATTTTCATTTAATTGCTTACGAGTGTGATTCATCCTAATCTTTTATATATCGATATTATGATTAATGTCATAGTAAAATACATTTCCTATCCATTTTCTCTATATAAGAGGGCATTTCTCTTTATATTACGAACAAAATCCACACCGTCCTTAGAACTTGGGTCACTTGAGTGGCATTTAAACTTTTTTCATAGATTTTAGATGATGTATTTAATATGTAATATTGCTTTCAGCGGAAATAAAAATGACACAAGAACTTCATGATTTTAATGAAATCAAATACTAAAAATTTATTTGCACCCAAAAACAAAATTTAAGCTAAAAAAGGCTTTATTATGAAAATTTAACGGCAATCAAAACGCCGATTTTTTTTACGTACATGTTCTCCAAGATAAACTTATCGAAATGTAAATTTTAATTGCCCTCAGACTAAATTCACTATATAAGTCATTTCGTTGATTTTTAACACACCGTATTGATGAGTCTGCCGATGTATACAAACTCTGGTGTATGAATATATAAAATATACTTACAATAAAATTTAAATCGAAAAATAGGTTTAAAACTCCTGAATTTGAGATGAAACTCTGTTAAAACTTATCTATATAATTATTTAAGAGGGTATTTCAAGTAATAATGACGCTTAGTTTTTGTCAAATTTGCCCCTATTAATCTTTTTAAAAAACACTTGCATGCGTAATTTAAATATATTCTGAACTTTATTCTAGGTTTTTTTCTCGCCGTACCGCATTCCTAGTTTTTTGAAGCCTTGGGTACTCGAATTATAATCATACCATTCAATTACTACCACATAATTAAGAAAAAGCCTGGGGAGATACATATTTGAACTATGACGCGCGAATACCATTAGGATGAGCGTAAAAATTATCGTTGGTAGAAATATTTCCTTTCATTGGAATACGAGTACTGTTTGTGAAGCACTATGCTTCCGACTTTCCCAAAAATCTTAATTTTCTCCTTACTTATATCAGCTCATTTGCTTACATCTCCCTCCTGTGTGATAGATCTAAGGGACTCGTCTCACTGTGCCGTCATCCACAACCATTTTTCGTATGGGTCGTCAAGAATCATTTGATTGAAATTAGTTACAATGGAAAAAGTTTTAACTTGAATTAAATGTTCATTTCAATGTATAATGAGGAGCTCTGTTATGCACAAAATGATGACCCGTAAATACTTTTATAAGAACGGATACCACATGGAAAGAAGAAAATTCCTCTGTCATGCATACGAGAAAGATCAAACATTCTTAGTGCATTAGGCTATATAATTTCGATATACTTCAGAGTCGGAAAAATGCAAATTATTCAGCTCTTAAATTGTAGATTTACAGCTGTTTTTTTTTGTTCCTCTATTACTTAAAAATAGTTGACATATTTTAGAGATTAGTTTATATTTTATCGCAACGTGTATATCAAACTTAACATATGAGGACTATTATCAACATATATGAATCACTTTTAATAATTTAAAGCATTATATCATCTATTAATTGCTCTGCGATTTAATTTATGCTCAAATTCGGTATAATATTAATTCTAACAGTAATCTTTTCCGTATATATATGAGGGAAATGTTCATGATCTTACTTATGTTTATCCTCAAACTGAATTTCCCCTTTCAGCCTTTAAGTTTTGAGTAAGAGGTTAAGAGTGGCTACAGGAGATAAAATTGTTTTCCTCCTTTCAAAGAACTGTTACATATGTTTATTCTATTAGTAATAATGGGCATAAAGATGGGTTTCTTTTATTTTCCTCCGATTCCATTCATATTATGAGGGATAACCTAAATGTATATATAGGAATAATATTTAAAATATTACTGCAAGCGCCCACTTAACCAGCATGTGACAGGTTTATATTGTTCAACGTGAAAAAATTGTTTACGCTTATAATTACGGGGAACACAGTGCTTTCTTGAAAGAGGCGCTCACCAAGAGAGAATCATTTTGGTGAAGAACAAGGTTACCAAAGTGAAAACAAAAGAAATTCTCGGATAATCAAATATTCATATGCTTGCATAAATTTCCCACGGTTCCTTCCTTCTCTTCCTTGAGAAAGGTGGCTTGTACCACCGAAAATTCGAAAACTAGTGAGTTTCTTTTCTTTTTTGGTGTTTATGTGTTTTCGTCTTTGTTCGCTAGAGCTAACTTCGTATGCATTATTATTCGCATCCGTGAGACTTTCACATATGCTATATATATATATATATATATATATATATATATATATATATATATATATATATATATAGATATACATATATATATATATATATATATTCAAGTGGTTAAGAGCATCCGCCCGGCAAGTGGTAAGATCCGAGGTTCGAGTCCCGGTCAAGGAAATATTTTTACCCTTGTGATCCGTTCGATTCCGCCTTCCCCACCTTTATTGTGTTCGTCCTTTATATGTGTTCCTATCCGTTTTCCTTATATCTGTTTCTGTATATATGAGTATTTATTCGCCGTTTGGCGGGATTTCGTGTTTGAATGTACGAGGGTCATCCGGAAAGTAGTACCCGTTCGTGAAATAAAGACACAAAAGTAAATATTAACAAACATAAAAAATTTTATTTGAAAGAGGATACTTTAAACTACTTCTCAACATAATCTCCAAGCAAATTAAGGCATTTGTCATAACGTGTGACAAGTTTCTGTATTCCTGCTGCATAGTCCTTCGCCGCCAGCTCATTGAGATACGCGAGGGACCCATCTTGCACAAATTTTTGCATAATGCAGATGGTGTTTAACAATTTCATGAACAATTGTTCGAGAAACATTGGGAAAATGCTCACAGATGTCATCAATTGTGACGCGCCGATCGTTCCTCACGAATTCGTCAACTGAGCTCACCAGTTGGTCTGTAATGACAGACGGTCTACCCGAACGCTCATCGTCGTGTGTGTTCCCCCTCCCCATGTTGAAGTTGCGACACCACCGCCGAACAGACGACTCGTCCATTACATTGTCTCCATACACCTCCTTTAATTGGCGATGAATATCACATGGGCGAACGTTTCTTGCATTGAGGAATTTAATCACTGCCCTCACTTCACAACTGGCGGCGTTCTCAATTTTTTTAAACATTGTAAACAATCACAGAAACAACACAGGCAATGCTAGCGTCACGCAACTTGGCTCAGAGAAGGCAGACAAGCCACTGAAGCTATCTGACCTCGTCCAGCGGCTACTCGCGTCGTCAGCACTTCATGCGGCACGAACGGGTACTACTTTCCAGATGACCCTCGTGTATATATATATATATATATATATATATATATATGTATATATATATATACAAAGATATATATTTTATATATATAACATATGTAAAACTCTCACGGGTCTCATACATATATATATAATGCATGTATGTATTTTATGTGCACGTATTTAAGTGTTTATGTATATATATATATACACACATTCAAACACGAAATCCCGCCAAACGGCGAATAAATACTCATATATACAGAAACAGATATAAGGAAAAGGGATAGGAACACATATAAAGGACGAACACAATAGAGGTGGGGAAGGCGGAATCGAACGGATCACAAGAGTAAAAATATTTCCTCAACCGGGACTCGAACACCGGATCTTTCCACTTGCCGGGCGGATGCTCTTAACCACTTGAGCTATCGAGGATATGTAATTTACCCTGAGATCCGTGGGTCTAATATGTCGCCAAGCGCCCCGATTCTTTAGCCAAGAGATGGCGTCAGGGGGCTGTTTCACCCACCAAAGGAGAAATAGACAATACACAAGAGGAAAGGTCATTGGTTAGAATTCATACAACATCATACAGGAAAAGAACAGTGCGTTTCGTGGCACGCATAGCCAGAAGAAAGAGATGAGCCACATTGGCCAAATACACATTCAAACACGAAATCCCGCCAAACGGCGAATAAATACTCATATATACAGAAACAGATATAAGGAAAAGGGATAGGAACACATATAAAGGACGAACAAAATAGAGGTGGGGAAGGCGGAATCGAACGGATCACAAGAGTAAAAATATTTCCTCAACCGGGACTCGAACACCGGATCTTTCCACTTGCCGGGCGGATGCTCTTAACCACTTGAGCTATCGAGGATAGTCAATTTACCCTGAAATCCGTGGGTCTAATATGTCGCCAAGCGCCCCGATTCTTTCAGCCAAGAGATGGCGTCAGGGGGCTGTTTCACCCACCAAAGGAGAAATAGACATTACACAAGGAAAGGAAAGGACAGTGGGTTAGAATTCATACAACATCATACAGGAAAGCATCATACAGCATCATACATGTATTTGGCCAATGTGGCTCATCTCTTTCTTCTGGCTATGCGTGCCACGAAACGCACTGTTCCTTTCCTGTATGATGTTGTATGAATTCTAACCCACTGTCCTTTCCTTTCCTTGTGTATTGTCTATTTCTCCTTTGGTGGGTGAAACAGCCCCCTGACGACATCTCTTGGCTGAAAGAATCGGGGCGCTTGGCGACATATTAGACCCACGGATTTCAGGGTAAATTGACTATCCTCGATAGCTCAAGTGGTTAAGAGCATCCGCCCGGCAAGTGGAAAGATCCGGTGTTCGAGTCCCGGTTGAGGAAATATTTTTACTCTTGTGATCCGTTCGATTCCGCCTTCCCCACCTCTATTGTGTTCGTCCTTTATATGTGTTCCTATCCCTTTTCCTTATATCTGTTTCTGTATATATGAGTATATATATATATACATACAGCACTAGTAACACATAGATAACACTAGATAACACAAAGACACCTATATGTATATATATACACACATACACATAGGTGTCTTTGTATGCATAGAGGAGAGAGAGATTGAGACATCAGGTGAAAAAGTAACTCACCGAGTTCCAGGTAAGACCTCATTGTCCTCACGGAGCATTTTAGTCAAGGCAGTGTTGGCGTGTGGTTACTTCTTGATACAAGCAGCAAGAAACACAAGTGTCGGAAGGAACTAAAAAAAAAGAAAAAAGTGAAAAAATTAAAGGGAACGAGGCGAGTGAGGTTTGAATAGAGGTTTGGGGGGCAAGGGGGAGGTGGTATAAGATGAACGCGAGGGGAGGAGGGAGTTGCGGAGGGCTGGATAAGGAATGGCGGGAGGAAAAGGAAACTGCGGGAAGACAGAGGAGGGGAGAATAATAGAGAGGGAAAGGAAGAAAAAAGAAACTCGTCGAGGGAAGGGGGTTAGCGGGGAGAGGAAAATCGACATATTTCTTTAAGGCGTCCAGACAAAGGAAGATACCGTCGCGCAAGGCGGAAGTCGAGGAAGAAGGCAGGAGATTCCTCGGCTGTTGATATTTTTTTTGCTCTCCGCCAAAGAGATTGGGCGTGAAACAGAAGAATGAGGAAATATCGGCCACCGAGCGAGAGCGGGGAGTAGCGTCGGGGGCGAGGGATGGGAAGGGCGAGGGCGCAGAGGGGTAGCCGAGGAGAAGGGAGGGGAAAGACTGAGATAAATAAAGAGACGGCTCTGGCTGAAATGGAAGAAGGTCGGTGGTCTGGGGGGGGGGGGGGTTGGAAGAAGAAAAACAGAAGAAAGTGCCTAGTGGGTGGATATGAAGGGAAGCGAGGACGAGGCGGGAGGGAATGAGAAAAAACATATGAATTGATGGTAATGAATTAGCAGATAAAGGATAAAGTAAAAAAACCACAGAAAACAAGAAATTCATCTTTGTTTTTTTTCTGCTTGGGCACTAATAACTGTCCCAAGAGGAGAAAATATATCCCCAGAGAGCCAGCACTCAGTCACCTCACGCGTAATGGAGTTCCATGGTTCTATTTTCTCTGGCGAAAGTACCTTTCAGTCAAATTTTCCCTAGGATGTGTAAACACGGAGGGCTGTGAGGAGTAAAATTTATGGGTTTATGCCAAATACGAAGGATAAGACGCCTAGTAGGGAGTAGCCGAGAAGGCAGTGGCATTCTCTTCCTGTGTGTTCTAGCTTGTCATTTCCGGGAGGCAAATAATGATAAATAGCTGGCGAGACAAATGGGTTTTTCAAAAAATGTTTCATCTTTTGAAGCTTAAATTAAAACTATTTAGGACGCACTTAGACGACTGTTTTACTCCATATCTTCAACTTTTCTGCCTCCTATGCGTTCGATTTCAGCCGGGTCATACCAATTCCTTCGGAAGGCATGAGTTCTGAAAAGCACATGCCACAGATCGAATGGGGGTCACATACCAATAAAGAAAATTTTGAACAGGAGTGACCCACTAAAATTATTTCATGTGAAGGATGCATATTAATTGGTAGACAAGTGGTGCTACCCATTTTTTACTGAAAATAACAATAAACTTTTTATCTTAAATATGAAAAGAGCATGAAGAACTTATCTGAATCTGAAAATAAATATTAAAGAGAGAAAGATAAAAATCGTATGCTATAATATTTCTTTGAAGGTCCGTTATCATGAAGCATCAAAATAGACTCCATATTGATTCGACGACGCAACGGAATGTAGAATATGTGATATAATAGTATAATAAAGATTACTATTTCCCATTGGAATTGGCGAATCTCTGTAGTGAAATCACAAATACCTGAGCAGTTATCAAGTATAAAGTAAGATTGGCATGTAAAGGAGAAGATCATCTCTCAGTAGTCACTATGACTTTTGAAAATTTCGCATTAGGGTTATAAGGGGGTCTTTGCTTTAACTACTGATTCCTTGCAATGTCTGATACCCGAAAAATCGGAAAGAGGATCTGGGGCTATCCAGAATTGCAAACCTTCTTTGAACCCAGTATCTTTGATTAAAGAGCTCTCTTAACAACATGTATATACTTCCTTCCTAGCTATGTTGCTTCATTCGCCAAGTTTCCACGCCACACAATAACACAGTCAGTACAAATTGACACAGTCAGTACAATAACACAGTCAGTACAAGTGACAAAGGTACCACTAATCTGCCCTAGCAGCCTTAGCCAACGTCCCAGATCATCAACTCTCTCCTCCTAGCAAAGGTTTCTTTGGCAGACACAATGCTGCTTCTTAAATCCCTACTACTTTGGGCATTATGGCAAAAAATACTGCCGAGATAGATATTTATAGGAAATGTTCCACCTGCTCCAGTTTATATCCTCCGATTCACCCGCTAATTTAGCCTTCCTCTTCTACAAAAACATAATAATCTTCCTTTTATTACCATTTCCTTCATCCTATATATATCACACTAATTTTCTATTGCATTCAGCAATAATTGTGATCCCTTGAATAAATGGCTGACTAAATCTTGAACACTCGCAAACTTAAATAATTTTGTGAATTTCCCACCGACTTTATTTCCTATCCACAGTCCTTCCCATTCCTCTTTTACTATTTCTTTTACATATACGTTGAAAATGACAACACTGTCTTTCCTCTTTTCCTAATACTGCCCACCCCTCATCTTCATCCGCCACTCGCACCTGAGAAGAACACGTGCAGATTGTAAGTCGAATAACCCTCCAATCTACTCCTATCTTCTTCTTATACGAGTAGGTACATTCATATTTTCTATCATATTTTATCCATCAAAAGACTTCTCTAACTTCACAAAGCAAACAAATATGTACCAGATGTATTCTCGATCAAATCGTCTTGTATGATCATGCACTCGAGCATAAAATCAAATGCGGCTAAAAAATTTTAAGTAGTTACATATTTCGCACACAATTGTTAATGTAACATTGGAGAATTATCTGAATGTGATCAATGTGCATAAACAATTTATTGGTGAAATATGTCAGGCCAAAGAGAAATTCGAACCTGTTGAGCACTCAGCTCAATGATCTAGGAGGATTAGTTTTTCTGGCTAAAAATATAATTTCAACAGTTAAGAGGTCTCCTGCTGCTTTTCCATTTCACTAGTATGAGAGAGCTACCACGAAAATATTGAATTGGGAATATGAAAGATAAAAAGGACAGCATCATTGAAAATAATTGGTAAAAACACTTCGACTCATCAGCCAAAGAGAGTAGATAACTTAGGTAGGAAAAGAAAAGCGTTGGATAGCTTGGCAGGGGAAATTTTGAGAAAGGGTAGCGTAGACTGCAGACACCTTACTTGTAGTTTAAGGCAGGAATGGTTTAGCATTCACAGCGGAGAACAATTTTATCTCTCACACGACGTGAAGGGGAGCGTATCGAGGGGCTTTGTGAATTGGATGGAAATGGGAAGGAAGATGAAAGATGGGGAAGTTCCCGTGAGGAAGGACTGGAGAGGTGAAGAAAGAAACAGGGATGGATAACACATTCGCGAACATTTTCTTCCCATCGATATAAATATTCGCTCACCGGATACTGAGCTTCAATTTCATCTTAAGGATTCAACATCTCTCGACAAAAGAATTCACTTCCTTATTTATAACACCAATGCAGTTGTTCACAGTAAGCACCACGGTGGTACTAATCTTATTACTTTGATGGTGGCTTGACAGGCGTTTTCATAAAATGACAGTCAGAGAAATATGGAAGGCGACAGAAGGAAGGTTTCATAAAAAAGTTACAAGGCATCAATGGAGTGAAAAAAGAATGATTTATAGTGGAATGGGCCATAAATCCTCTTTTAAACTTCAAGTCTCTAAAGAACGGAATGTGGTTAAAAGAGTGCAGCCAGGGACACGTCCATGAAGACTTGGCAATGAGAAAATTGAAAACAGTTTGACTCGAATTGAACAATGAATTTCATTCAGAAAGCAATTTTGTCCATGTAAAGTTCAAATGTGTGATATTTGCCTAAAAGGCTAAATATTTTTTTTACATAATTTTTATACATGAGTCTGTACGAATTACAAGGAGAAATGTTTCTTACCATTTTTATCGAAAACAAAATCATTGTCCTGAAAGAGAAAGATTTCATTTCGCGGCATAATGGATCAACATGAAATATATATAACTAACTGTATAATGCTGTGATATTCAAGAATACAAAACATGTATACAAAATTTCCTGTATAACCGCCTATTTCTTAGCATTTGATCATTCACAATGTTTCATTAGTTAATACAGAAAATCCGTAGAGAGACAGAATAAGTGCACTCATAAGACATCTTTAGAGGCGTAAACTATACTCAGTAAATATGTTACAAATACCAGTTTGGTTTACCTTCATTATAATAGCGAACACTGTTTTATCGATTTTATAATGTTTCAAGTAATCCACCAACGTCCTCTCTCCTTTAAAAAAATACAATCTGGATCGTACCAAGTGACACAACAATAAGGAAAAGTTGGAGTTATGTAAGTAAATTTTTAAGTTGGTAAAATGGCTGAGACATACCTTATCTGCAAGCAAATACTGAAATCCTACCCTACCCTCTTCCCAGTCTTGTAAACCTTGGAAACTCTTGATAATTATGACCGTATAAGTTCTAAACTCATTAAAAGAGTGATCATCAAACTATTCCTTAACAGATAAACTTGAAAAATGCTTAATTAAGCAGTTAGTGTAATAGTACAAGTTGTTTTGAATCTCGCCAGCTCGTAGTCCCAGCCTTATTACTACAAGTGCGATCGCCCTCTTGAGCGTCCGTGGAGCAATTCGCAATGAAACACGCCCCGAAGTGATTAGTCTCGGGTGCGCTCAAGAGCTCATGGCATAGCCTTATTCTCTGCTTCCGGCTACTCAAGCCGGATAATTTGATGCTTCCTACCTCATTTTTCTTACTTTTGTAGCTAATTAAGGATTGAAATGGTATTTGAATTCCAAGGGGAAAAAAACGGTGCAAATTTCTATCATAGCAAACAATGAACGTAAATATGAGTAATTATTTGCACCGTTGAAAGATATGCCAAGTTCATATAGCCACATCCAATGAGAAATACTCCTTGCATTAATTTATGAAAATATTTCGTTAATAATCACAATTTATGCTTCCACTGAGCTGTAAATTAGTGTAAGAAATAGATTGAATAAACACTAATTTCTCTTAATCTTATTACTTTCCCATTTTTAGTGTCAAAACATGATTGATCAGTTGATTCAAATCAATAAAAACCTTTCACACCTAAAACACTAATCAATCCTCCCTTCCATTATGTTCAAATATAATAAATTTCAATGCACGTAGACCAAATATGCGCACAAGTTGCCACAAAAATTTTGTGAGCAATCGCCTTCGTCAACATATAAAAACACCCCACTAGCTACTACGAAAACTATGACCGAGGGCTAGAATTTCAATTAAGAAGAGTGCTATATTTAGCAAGTTCCTTCAGAAGTACATCGAAGATTTCTTCCGGGTTTGGAGCTCTCTCTCCCTGTGGCAACGCAATAATTCCTTCCTGCGACTATGTTACAATTCTATGACTCTAATGATTTTTTTTCAGATGCATGCTATGCTTTCATAACAAATTTGATCTTCCGTGGCAGATATACTTCACCGCCAAGTGAAAATTTTAAACAAATATTTTTCTATGCCAAATTGCCATAAATGACAGGATTTCATTCTTCGCTTTACCTTAAACTTACAAAATTAAATGGCGGTAGTGCGAATCGTTGGGTAATTGTCAACCCAGACGATTAAAAAATCAATATAATTTTAAGTAAAATTAAAAACTGACTGAGCAGCTGGAAAAAGCAGTGCTCCAGGAAAAAAATACTTCATATTAAAATTCCAGTTAAAATATTTTTTTTTATTGAAAAAAAGCGATGCGTTCGATACATACTATTCACAACATACGCACTCTATTCCACACTTAAGGATCTTCATGATTTAATTCAGGTCATATTGAGGAAAACCTTGTAATTAAAACTTGCTTGCTGTATTCCATCACGTTCACCGCCCCGGTGTGATCTAGAGTGTCGCAATCATCATTCAACCGAATCCAAGTGGTCCAGAAGTCCACACTACCTTGTATCCTTAGACGTGGTCGATACGGCCGCGTCTTTGACATGCCCCGCGGTGAAAACCTGGGGCGTCTCGACGTCCTTTCGCCTGATATGGCGAAAACCTTTCAACTTTGTTTAAGTTTGCCAAATCAAGCACTTGCAGCCATGCAGGTATTGCGTGCGTGGGATCGGTACAAGCGTCCAAAAGCCAGCCTCGATACACCTGAATACATCCCCCTGAATAAGCGATTCTGACGTCTTCCCTTGGATGACGGTTGAAGACGAGCCACCTACCAAAACCCTCAGACGACCGACTCGCCTCTTTCGTAGATATCATTTGGCAAAGCAACTACGGACGTGCCCAAACGGCACGGACCTATAATTTCTAAGCACATCAAAAGTGCTTCATAAGCTAGTCACCTTGAGGGTAGTCCAAACCTTAGGCTTACTGTAGTAATACATGGATTTGCTTTAAATCTGTTAGATACAAAGAACAATTCATGAAAGGTAAAGTATTCATGAATGGGTACCAATTTTAAAGTCAATAAATAATGTTTTTAATATTCCTAGGGGTAATAATAGTAGGCGTACACCAATTGCACCATTCCCCCTTAATTTGCTTAACCACCAAAATACTGCTCTTTTTGAAAATATAATGAAATAGCTTGCAGTAGTGGTAGTAGAATTTAATTTCAGTAAATAATGGATGGAAAAGAAAAAGTAGATGGCCCCTGAGCCTTTTCCTATAAATCCGTTCTATAAAAATATTTATTATTAGACCTACTTAATTATTTTTTCATACTGTAGTTGTGGTATGCATGTACTAGGTTAGAGCTGGCTTGAAAATATATCTTTGGAAAAATAATACCCATAATATCATAAACAATTTGCTTCCAAATATTCATTAACGCTGATTATTTTTCACAGTATCACTGTACATAAGATATTTCCTATGCTCTATCTACATCTCGAGTTTTTTCAAAATGCTACTATTCATTAATTAATGTCCGCTCATGACATCCATATTAAATGTTGTTTCTACAGAATATTTTATGAATTTGATTCCTAATTGGTAGGTCATTAAGTAAATTTTAATCATTTAAAATCTCTTTAAAAATAAAAATGATAAAAATTAAGTTTAACTCGCAAACACGTGCGCGATGTAGATAGGTATGTATGTGTGTGTGCAAATGTATACATTTATACACAATTTTATGCGTGTGAACATAGGTAAAGGGCTGGTAACCAAACACCACCCAACACAAATTTAACTTATTTGTTAGCTAAATTGTTTATTTACATGCAGGTATGTAAGCTAACGATAACTTGGGTCTTTGTTGCAATTTATCTTAGGACTAGGGAAGTGATATTGAATAAATCTAACTCTTCTGGCACATTTAAATGCAGTGTTTGTACTTTGAAAGTGCAAAAGCCAAATGATCTCCCTTGTCATAAAATCGGTAACTATATTACATGTCCAAGTTTAATTGTAGGAGAATCTATTCATAAAAAATAAGTATTTAACCATTTTAAATTGGAAGTCTTCTTAATTACCTTCACGGAAACTTGTCTAATAATAAACCATCACTATTTTACAATGTGTTAAAAAAATATCCTAGGTCATCCCTTTCAATTCCATTACCCTCTCTTGAATGCTTATAAAACGTAAAGAAGTTTCATGACTCATTTTCCCTTTTGCTCAACCAACGTCTGGTTATCAAACCACTTAAATTTGACTGCAAGAATTACCATTCCTCCCTGAGCTCAAAGATACTAAATAGTAAATGTCATAGCATAGAGCTAAATAGAACTACCTGTAAGCCCCCAGAACGTGGCGGCAATCACAGGCAATAATTCAACCTATCGTCTACCGTCACATATTTGCGGTTTACTTCGAGATTTAAAACCAAAGATGTGGAATGGTTTTTATTTCCACAAATTAAAATGGAGCTCCAGGAAAAAATATAATATTGAGCATAAATCAAAGTGAACAGCATTTGAGATCAGGAATGCATCGTTAAAGTCAATGACCTAATGTATATTCATTTCGCTAATTGACGGAAGCTTAGACCGGAAAAAGTTCCTCAGCCGAGTATTACTAAATGAGTAATAATAATAGCACTCCTTTTAATGAAAATCATCAACCGCCGGTAAGTGGCATGCGAGTGCAAAAATGTTTTTTTTTTAAACACGAGACACGTGATACGTTTTTTTTCACCTAATCTTGCATTGTTCCAAGTGATTCTCTTGTTTAAAAATATTTCGCGATGTGTAAGTCGACTATCCCATTAAATTATACAAACTAAGTTCTATCTGGAGGCGGTTATCTTTTATGAAATGCAGATTAATGGTAATTGAGAAAGGGATATGAAAATTTCATGAGAGAAGGAAGGTGAGGAGGGAAACGTGAAAATCAACTTGCGACGAAAAAGGGGAGACGGAGAGAAATAGTTGAAGAACAAATCTAAAAAAAGAATACCAATAAGAAGAGGAAGCAAAGCAAGAAGCAGAAGGGAGGAGGGGGGGGTGGTCAGGAGCGTTTTTGGGCCTACGGAGGGAAAAGGAGGAAATAGGAGTTTATACGTATATATGTACCCCTCCTCTCGCCCTCTCTCCCCTCTGGCCATCATCCCACCTCAGCCCCAAACCCCTTTCTCCTTTACCCCTATCCCCGTGTGATAATTTCTTTTTTAATCGAATTTTTTTTCATTAATTTCCAAAACTAATTAATATTGAAATTGAATCCTGAGAATGGGAGAACGGGTCATAATTAAAATCTCAACCCCAATGAGATGAAACTTGGAATATATTAAAACGGGGAAAGAGAGAAGAGTGAGAGACGTACAATATGGATCGAGTGTGCACAGAATAAAGGAGAAGGAAAAACTGAAGCGTGAAGAATGGAGGGTGGGCTTAATAAAGGCAACACAGGAATGAGGGAGAGAGGGAATTTCAAACAAGCGTCAGAAAGGAGTGGAACAAACGATTAATAACGGAAAAAATTGTAAGAACCTCCGGAGATTCTTTCTCTCTTTTACCTCGTCAATTTGCCAAGTTTCCACATAACCTAAGCGATCCATTTTAACGCGATCTGTTTGTTCTCACCGCATACGTAACAATGCAAGTTAAATTTCTTTCAGTAGTAAGGAGGGAGATATTCTCGATTGGTGATTTTTTGACCTTGCAAGCAAAAGTCTTGAAGTATAACGCCTTACCCGATAAATTTCGATAGGTCTTACTTAATGAATCCAATAAAATGCGTGATCTATTTAAAAATATCGATACTTATTGACAATACCACGTGACACGTGATTCATTTTACATATTCAAGCGAATACCACCATGCTTCTGCATAGCTTTCGATTCGAATACATATAAAATGTCAGCGTTAGAAGGGTATAGACATATGGCATTGTCAGTCATGCTCATGATAATATGAATAAACATGAGCTTCGCGTGATCTCAGGTCTTTACTCCGTCAACCCTACATTCTCAGTATCTCCATGAATGCGTTCTGACCAGCATCACCCCAAGTGGCCAATGTCATGGAGTCCAGAGAAAAAAGAGCATGCGGACATACATGAGGTCATGCATGAACGCAGTCGAGGACAAGGAAAGGGTGACCTCATGCTCAATGAGCATGACTGCGAGTATGATTTGTGAGGGCAGGAGCATGAGTGTGATTTTAAGTTTGAATTTAGAAAAATGAAATGGGTGTTAAATTCCATATGCATGTACCCACACGAACATGCACATATGCTCATAAACAACTTTATTTATTTGAATAAATTAATTCCAATACTAATGTAGAGCTAAAATATGCATACAGTAATAGATTAAAAGTCTAAACGTGATTAATCAAATGGCTTCCCGCAATACGGATAAGAGCTACAAAAGAAACATTTGGACAGCCTAACCCTTGTCCTCGTCCGTTCCTTGTTTACTTTTCGGATAATCAGCCTTGGAACCGAAGTCAATCAATCTCCCAAGGGAGACTCATTGTGGCTGTAAATCTATTCATTTGTAAATATTATCCACTTTAAGATTTACGGCTGAAGTCATGACTTAGCAAAACCTCATCTCACGGGGAGCTGGCGCAAACTTAATGATAAAAACCTCCGCTGAGACTACTTCCTTTAATAACATATTTTTCCACATCAAAACCAAACGGATGTAAAGGAGGATCATTAATTGAAACGAGCAGACATGAGAAAATTATTTCACTCGGAGACGAGCTTATAAAGCAAAATCTTCCATCAGAATCACCTTGGAGGCCTAATGTTTTTGTTATGGACATATAAAGTCTATTTTAATTTTATTAAAATGTCTATGACCTTTTTATATTGCCAAGTCTTTTAGAGTATACAGTTTCCAGAATGAATTCCAGTTTAATGAAGAGTTATATCCTTCCTCCACATCAATATCCCGTGAGTTTTAGCACGCCACTGTGACTTTAAGGATCCCAGCTATCAAGTGCCTCAGTACATTAAATGTCAGAATTTATTTCCAGCACAGCCTTTATCTGCATTTTATCTTTTAAAAATAGAATTATTTGCGATGAAATAAGCGCAGTCTACAATTGCATTAATATACGGTAAAAATACAAAGGATAGTTTCTCTTAAAATGCATTAACAAAACAATGTCCATAGAATACGAGCTAAATATATGCATAGGCATCGCTTCTAAATACGGTAATATACCTAATTTACAGAATAAACGTTGTTCTTTGATAAAATGTTGTTGAAACAAAAAACAGAATAGAGGAAAAATAAAAACCATTTAATCATACATTGGGGAAAACATTAAAGGAAGGAATTATGACATCGTGAGCATGAAAAATCATGTGAAAAAAGTAATGCAAGGCATACGCAAGTGACTCTAATAAAGGGATAATGAGACTATAAAAAGCGGGAAAACTAGAAAGTTCTACTTGAAGCTAATATAGGATTGATAGTCAAAAATCTGGGCGAAAATCAACACAAATAATAAGTATTTAAAAGTGTTATCGATTCATAACAAAGTCTTATTGTCAAATCTAATGTATCTAACATGAAAAATCACAGTCCTTGATACGAGTCACTTAAGTTCCTGTGTAGCAGCGGAGAAATCATTATTATCCCGCATTATCAACAGGTGAGATATTGCTGAAATGAATGACGCAAATTTAATAAACGCTACCATTCCAGGTAAGTTAATTAAGGAATTATTCAGAGGACTCTTACATTTTTAACTTGAATACGAAAAAATAAAACCCTCTCCTCTCTCTCTCCACTAACTGATTTAGACATTACAGAATATCAAATTCGCATAATTAACACGATAATACGCAGCTAATAGATGATATCCGAATTTTCTTCGGTGGAAATGAAATATGCATGGAAAAGTGTAATAAGATAAAGACATCTAAATGATATTCATCCTGAATTTTCACCTATAAAACTCAAAATTATAATATTTACGCAAATATGAACAATTTCCACTTTGAAAATGTTCTTTTTATATTTATAAACATACATGATGCCAATTACTCTTGTGTGCTATTATCAGTGCACTACGGGATTAAAGAAGGTTTTTGATGGGCTTTGGCACAACACACCTCGTACTACTTCTAAATACATGACAGAAAGTCCTTAAACATCAATCTTCATATTATGGCATAAGCACATAGCTCATTCCTTGGCTCTGCATACTTTCTACCTCACAACATTTCATCCAAAATAACTATTATTTTCCTCCCTCTGCCTCGTTTTCTACCGTCTTCAGCCTCTCACTGCTCCTCAGTATTCATAACGTCCACTTGCTCTGCCTAATTCTATTTTGTCTCAGAAATCGTCTCTTCCCTGTCATAACCTAATCTTTATTTTCCTTTCCTTCCATTTTATTTTTTCTATACTTCTTCCAACCAACCTTTCAAATGTCTCCAATCCATGCTTAGCTTCCATCCTTAACGACCAAATTTCCCAGTCACACAAAACTACGCACCATATCGAAGTTTTCACGAGTATTTTCTTTGGATCTCCACTATCAGTGCCTTCCAAAGCCTCTCGCCCTTTAGCAAACGTATCTTTACCTAACCCAATACTTAAATTTCCCCACCTCTCTGTCAACCTTCATCCAAGATTATTCCCAAATAGATGACTGGTCTACTCGTTCTAACTGAGTCTAACTGAAAAGGCCCCTAATTTTAATGTTTATTATAGCCTTTGTGATTCCTAAGAATGTCATTACCTTCGTTTTCACCATCAATTCTCATCCTTTATCTTTCACGTCCATTCTGCCAGGTAATGAATATAAACCTTTGACTGACTAGCTAACTAACGCTTGATCATCGATTAAATTTTATTTGAAATTCCCCACCTACTTCACTCCTGCCTTAAACGCTCCCCAGGCACCAAACATCCAGAGAAACCATACTGAAAAAAAACCAGATGATAATGAACACCCCTGTCTTCCTCTCCTGCCTAGCACTGCTCATCCCGACTCTCTATTCTCTATCGTCACCTCTACATCTACAAAATACCACTTAGTACCCCTCCATCCACCACAAAAACGTGTCAGGGGTGCAAGCACGAGGTGGGAAGGGCAAGGGATAAGAGAGAGAAGGGCTGGGGGAAAGGAAAATATCGTCCATGCAAAATCTCTGAAAAAGCGTGAATGGTGGCACAAACACACGCATGCATGCTAACAAAAACCCAGCTCCCAACAAGTTTCAAATTCACCCACCATAGAAGCAGTCGAATATACTAAAGGGGAGGGAATACAAAGAAACCATGACCACGTATTAGATAAAACACCACCATACCAAGCGCAATAAGGGATAAATTCTACTAGTCCATAGCCGTGAAACTCATGGTCCCTGCACCCGAAGCCGCAGGTCGAAAATGTGGCATCCTGCTGTTAGAAGCGGACTGCGTGGGGCATTAACCCCGCGAAGAGGGACGAGGGATAGAAGGGGGCGCTTGAAAATGCAACAAAAGGAGGCTAGGGAGATTTTTCAACATTCACTCTGTTAGATTTTTGTTATCCTGGCATCCTGCTGTAAGCAGCGGACCGCGTGAGGCATTAACCGCGCGGAGAGGGACGAGGGATAGAATGGGGTGCTTGAAAATACAATAAAAGGTGGCTAGGGAGATTTTTAACATTCACTCTGTTAGATGCGGGAAGGGATTAAACAAAAAACATAGGAGATTAATGTCAAACACATGCATATGAGTAAAACTTATTTATTCAAACGCTGCAGATGGGAAGTGGCATTTTTGTTCATTCCAAACCTGCAGTTACCATCCCGTATTGCCCGTGGGGAGACAGGATCCTTCATTCTTTTGGTTCTGGAGTCTATGTCTCTAATTTTATATTGAAGATCCAAGCGAACATATATATATATATATATATGTATGTATGTATGTATATATATATATATATACATTCATATATACAGAAACATATATAAGGAAAAGGGATAGGAACGGATTTCGTGTTTGAATGTGTATTTGGCCAATGTGGCTCATCTCTTTCTTCTGGCTATGCGTGCCACGAAACGCACTGTTCTTTTCCTGTATGATGTTGTATGAATTCTAACCAATGACCTTTCCTCTTGTGTATTGTCTATTTCTCCTTTGGTGGGTGAAACAGCCCCCTGACGCCATCTCTTGGCTAAAGAATCGGGGCGCTTGGCGACAAAGACCCACGGATCTCAGGGTAAATTACATATCCTCGATAGCTCAAGTGGTTAAGAGCATCCGCCCGGCAAGTGGAAAGATCCGGTGTTCGAGTCCCGGTTGAGGAGATATTTTTACTCTTGTGATCCGTTCGATTCCGCCTTCCCCACCTCTATTGTGTTCGTCCTTTATACGTGTTCCTATCCCTTTTCCTTATATATGTTTCTGTATATATGAGTATTTATTCGCCGTTTGGCGGGATTTCGTGTTTGAATGTGTATTTGGCCAATGTGGCTCATCTCTTTCTTCTGGCTATGCGTGCCACGAAACGCACTGTTCTTTTCCTGTATGATGTTGTATGAATTCTAACCAATGACCTTTCCTCTTGTGTATTGTCTATTTCTCCTTTGGTGGGTGAAACAGCCCCCTGACGCCATCTCTTGTCTAAAGAATCGGGGCGCTTGGCGACATATAAGACCCACGGATCTCAGGGTAAATTATATATCCTCGATAGCTCAAGTGGTTAAGAGCATCCGCCCGGCAAGTGGAAAGATCCGGTGTTCGAGTCCCGGTTGAGGAGATTTTTTTACTCTTGTGATCCGTTCGATTCCGCCTTCCCCACCTCTATTGTGTTCGTCCTTTATACGTGTTCCTATCCCTTTTCCTTATATATGTTTCTGTATATATGAGTATTTATTCGCCGTTTGGCGGGATTTCGTGTTTGAATGTGTATATATATATATATATATATATATATATATATATATATATATATATATATATATGTGTGTGTGTGTGTGTGTGTGTGTGTGTGTGTGTGTGTGTGTGTGTGTGTGTGTGTGTGTGTATGCATATATACTATATATATACACATAAAATATAAATATATACGTATATATATTGGGTTTCAAATAATTGTTAATATCTCGGCCTTGAAGCAACCGGCTCTGGATGTATTTAATAAGTTGAACCTAAAGTTAAAACTATCTTTCTTTTCATGATTCCCAACCTAACTCCAGAAGCATTGCTGAGACGGTGTTTGTTTTTTCTTAACGGCTTTTAACGAAATGAGCTGCCCTGCGTTGAACCTTCACAATATCCCATATGATACCTTTTCCAGTCGGATAATATACACTACATGTTTATTCTAAATTTGTCTTAATAAAAGTATTGTAGCAACGTTCCTGGTACTTGATTCATGCCTAATAAATGCGTCTAATGAATCCCAATTTTTTATTTCCATGCCCGAAGATTTTCATTTGTAGGGACCACATGATAAGTCGTCGGTAATTGTTACACCCTGGTTTTTACCTTATCAACCGCTAATTGATTGACTCAATCAAGTTTATACACAAAAGCTGTGGACGTTTTTAATATAGTCACCGAACAGTGATTATGGATTAATTTCAATACCCATTTTGTACACGTTCTAAATAAAACTAAATTCTTTTCCAGTATTATTCGATCCACTTCCCCAGAAGTCACACGATAAACCACTGCGTCCTTCACCAACATCCTAACCTTATTAATCACTTCATGGGTCAAGTCATCAACAAAAATCAAGAATTACAGTAGCTATTTACACTTCCCTGGGGTGTACGAGAGGTCACTCGTAAAATATCTAGTAATATATAACAAGTGCCATCAAGGAGTACCTACTGTCCTCGTTCTGGCAGAAAGTCTTTAACCCTATTTATTGCGTTCTAGTCTACGGCGGCGAGATGGGTATTGCACTTTTGGAGGTATTTGTTAAATATTAATCCAAGATATGGCGCAATATTTTGAGCTAATTGTTTTAACACCATTTATGGTGTATTTTTGGGGCCTGGAAATTTGTTGGGCATAATCTCTTTGAGCAATTGGATAATTCCCTCTTCGTCCGCTCTTACATTAGCCATTAGTTCGGAATGCATAATATTGGGGATATTCACGGTGGCGATATCGTTCGTGAAATCACTTTGGAAGAATTTATTCAGAGTATTGGCTCTTCCATCGCTGTTAATGTAAGTGGCATCGTTGCATTCACTTAAGTAATCCAAAGTTTGCCCCCCCCTTTTGTTCCCTTGACATATGACCAGAACAGTTTAGCGTCACCGTCCAAGTACTCACGCAGCACTATACGTTTGAAATCTCGCATGACACTGGGTAATTGTCTTTTAGTTACAATTTTAGAAAAAATATACTTATCCAATAACTGTATATACTCCAAGAAAGATATGTCTACGCCTGCTCTTCTTTTTTTGGATATTGCATTCTCTGCTCTCGAGGCTCTTCCCTAACAACATCATTTTATTCGCCTGGGCTCGCGTTTTTTGACGGTGTTTTTTAGAGATAAGGCAATTGTGTGAAAAATACAAAATAAGTGCTATTTTTCATGCTTCTCCTATAAAATTGATTAAACTGTGCAATCATGCGTGTTGATTTCATTGCATCTTTCTCTATCCACCTTGAAAAAAACTTACCCTGCCTGCATGATTATGCTATTTTTAATAAATGTATTTTCAATTTCAGACAATGGATGCCTACTGGAAAAGTATATCCATCCTCTGCTTCGGTGGAGAGAATCAGCCGCCATTCACGAGAGGTTCGTGCCCTCCCGTCATTTGGTTCCGCGCCGCTGGCAGCTGTGGTTCCTTTGCCTCGAACTTATCCACCAACATCAAAGCTCCCCGTTAATTGCATGACCCGCAACTTCCGATTTGCACCTCAGGAGCTCGTTAATGTTGAAAAACAGACACAAACATCGTATATGCTTCGCTTTGAAATATACTGAATCCTTTAAAATTACTTTCTGGTTAACGCTACTAATTCTGAGCAAACATATTGTCTCGAATGCAATTTAATCACCGTAAGCTATTATCGTTGTCAACGAGCAAGCTTTATCATAAAATGGGAGGAGCGTTAAGAAAGCCTTTGATGTACATTAGCTGCAGAAGTACAAATTAGCAATTAAAGCATAGGTGTTATTTGAAAAATATGTTCTTTTATGAGTATTTGATATTAATTTTCTTCTGGCGGACCATTGAGTGATAGTCTGAGTCTTTGATTTGAGAAAGTGACTGAGTCTTTGATTTAAGCGGTTTAAACTTTGGACTAAATTTGGTCCGGGGCCAAAGTTAACCCGGCTTAAGAGCAATCATCCCGAACTACGTAAGGATATCTCATTTAAAGGACGGGATTTCGAAAACCTCCACCATACATTTCCAATGTATTAATTTCTTAAATTATAATTAAATAAATTGTATTTTCCAAAGGTTCCCTTAAAATAAAGTACAACATATTTTCCCCCGGCATAGGTTGAAGATAACCTGCGAATAAATGTGTTCACAAAAACAATAGATGACGGATTATCTTTGAAATACAATAACGAAGAAGGAAACGTTTTTCCCGGAGACCATTTTTCCTTCTCCAGTGAAGAGTGGTCACATCAAGAAGGATGAAAAAGGAGGGAATGGAAAGAGCAGGGACAATATGATGAGAGAGAGAGAGGAAAAAAGAGAAATGTACGAGTGAATTGGGGAATATATGGGAGCGAGAGAACGTGTGGAGAGAGGGAGAGAGAGAACAAGCATAAGTACTAGAGAGAGGGATTCTGGTCCGACGCAATGTGAGGTGAGAGGTACACAGCAAAAAGAAAATAAACATCGGTTCCGAAATGGAAAATGTGAGTATAGGTTTTGAGAGAGTAGTATCGCGAATGAAGTTTCGAATTGATATGTGGTCAGGAGCGAGGGCAGGGGAAGGTGTGAGATGAATCTGCGGAGGGTAGCATTCATATGCCTATCTTTCCACTCCGCATGTTCATTTATAAGTGATATCCCTCACACGTGCGTGGAGACAGAAATTATCGACGAGTTAATATTTTATATCTAAAAGTTTTTTAAAGTTCCCTTTGTCAGAGAATTAACCCGGAAAATATTTTCACAACTACGGTCTATCTGTCGACCAATTTCAAGATAGAGAGAAAGAATGTCTGTAGCACTTTCCAAATGGAGAGATTTAATAGGGAACTAGGTAAATAAAACAGTTTATGGCGTCACTTGGTGGAAAATCTTCAGATTCAAATTGAACTAAAACCACTTGGCTTTTCCAAATAGAAAAAAAAAATTATTTACTACCAGGTTTCGTTATGGTATAACATCATCAGGTAAAAATACAAGTCAAACACAGTATTGTCCTCCCAGCCTGCTAATTTATCAATATTACCAATCCTCCTCCTCCTCTTCCTACCAAAACCAATCCTTGCTTTCCTCCCTCCCTCCTCTGCCCCTCCGTCCAGAGCTATACATGGGTGGTCTGAAAAGTTTCCGACCTAACAAAGATACAAGACATTTTTTCTGAAAGGTCGGAAACTTTTTAAACCACCCATGTATATACTGTGTTTGACTTGTATTTTTATCTGGTAATGTTATACCATAACGAAACCTAAGTAGTAAATAATTTTTTTTCTATTTGGAAAAGCCAAGTGGTTTTATTTCAATTTCAAAGGGACCTAGGTGTTCAAACTGATTCTCACAATCGTTTTATGAAAGATAGGATTATTTGTATCTTGGTTAGACTTTAGTTGTCATCATTTTCATTCTGCAGGCTGACATGTAGCGCACCTATATTTAAGGTGGTTTTAAAACCTCTACAACACAAGACATCGTCACAGTAATAAACTTGAATATTGGTTAGATAGGAGAAGGTATAACCCACCTAGTTCCCAGGAAAATCTTCATTTCGCAAAGTCACACAGCCTTAGTGAAGCTTAGAGTACTCAGAGGCTGTATCTATGATCGAACCCAGGCCCCCAATAAATTTTCCACTCACTAAACTACCACGCCCCTGATATAGCATAAATGCAACATACCTGTTGTTTGAGCATTTATTTAATTTATTCGCACTTTGAACTTAATCAGTTGCATAAGAAAATGGGTCTCTTGAAAAATAACAGTTTTTGATAAATTTTCTCTCCATAACATTTATACATTAGCCTTAAAGATAAGTAAATGCGTCTAAGTGAATATATTCAGTTAACATGTTTTTCCGCTATTAAATCTAAAATGAATGCAAAAATACGAATCAAGTGAAGTTATTAATTGGAAATATAGTGCTATAATATGTTTTTGAATTCAACTAAATAAAAGTTGTTACAACGCCAACAGCGTGCCTATGCGAATACGAATGATGAGAAGGTGACCCTTGGCGTAAATACGCTCACATGCATTAGGCAGGGGGTCAGAGGGAAGGCGGGCAAGTGAGGATATTAGCGTGGTGGGCGTGAGCTTCCCTTAGAATGTTGCGGGTGTCAACTCCAAAGCGAGCGTGCGTGCGTGGCCTTCACCGTTGGCGTGTGCGTTTGCGCGCGATAGCTGTAAAGAATGATGTCCCCTGAGAATCGAATGGGGACACGAGCATGAGGAGGAAGGGTGGGGGATAAAGGAGGGGATTCATTGGGGAAAGGGACATCGCTGTACGCCGCGAGAGTGCTTCGTGTGCTGGTGGGAGGACGGGCGAGCCGCTCACGCAGCCGAAGACAGACAATGGGTTGCCGTGGAAACAGACAAGTGACGAAGAAGGATGCGAAGAAATGACAAAAAGAAGGCAATCAATTTGGTCCCCCATCTCCTTTTCTCTCTTTCTCTCTCTCTCTCTCTCTCTCTCTCTCTCTCTCTCTCTCTCTCTCTCTCTCTCTCTCTCTCTCTCTCTCTCTCTCTCTCTCTCTCTCTCTCTCTCTCTCTCTCTCTCCCCCCCTCACCCTCCCCCTTTTTCCTATACCCCTCCACATCCACCCCACAATATCAACACCTCGCCTTCATTCCAATCACATGTTTTATGTGTGCCATTCTTTTTTCAGCCTTTTTCCTAGTACTTTTTTGCTTTAATCAATTTTTGATTAGTTTTCTTTTACCTATGCCGTACTATTGACGGCAAAATTCTTGTCATGCCAATTCTTAGTGCATTTAACAATAATGTGAATTTCCTACTTCACTGCCAAAACAAAAAGACTTATAGTAGAGGGTCACTATGAAATTAACGAATAGGTCAGCTGTAAAGCCATGTAGAATGTAGACATGCATAATTCTAGTAACATGTAGAATATGAAGTGTTAAAGTTATTTTCTTATTTCGAGAGGCTTTGATGCATATTTATTTTCTTTTGGTCAAAATGAAGAAAATTTAGATTCAGTCCGAAACCTTAGGGAAGGAAAATGCTACATGATGAGGAGAGTAACCGAAAAAACAGTACGGAGGCACTATCTCTTCCCTACGTCAAAGCTGAAGTGCTACCAGAGATGAAAGATAATGCCCACATAATATAACCACTTGCCCTGATTGAAAACACGTGGTGCTAAGCATAAGTACACATTAAGTTTCATTAAATTTAATTACTCAGGTATTTTAATTAATTTAATCTTTAAATAGAAGTTCAAGTACTGCACAGTTTTTATACCATTTTTTCTTCGCAGCCTTTCCAGAATAAAGCTAAAAAGATAATCCGAAAATTGGCGTGCAAGAGAACATATTGGACGCATAACCGTTATGTATTGACGTAGATTTAGTTGTGTCATAGAAAATATGCATGCATGATAACTGAAACCGTAGAGAACTATAGATTATCATGCATACGACTCATTGGTAGTATTTTAAATGGCCATTTCATCAGATTTTTTATCAATATTCCATATCTTTAGCTGAATAATCACGAGGCTACCAATCTGCTGTATTTTCATGCCCTTTTATGATATTTTTAATGTCTAATTTTTGCTAATATTCTTTTAGATTAAATTTAGCTTGATCAAAAAACCAATTCAGTTTTTAGCATGAAAAAATCTTTTTAAGCATAAAAACATCCACAAATACGTTAGCAGACACGTTTTCGAGGGAAATCTCTACTCGAATTGTTGCAAATATCTAGGAGATTTATCTTTTTCCCCTTTCTCTCTTCTATTTCGGCGTGGATGCCTTTTGCTTGGCATGAGTGCCTCATTATTTCCTATAATGAAGGGTCGCAGGTACGTTTTATCGAGGCTTTTAAAATTTTCAATGGATTTTTAAGCACCTCACAAGTCGGGGCAAGTAAATTAGTTATATTCGGAAGATATCTTTAAGTATGAGCGTATAAATAAGTATATAAGAGATATCCACTTAACCAATCTCAATTTATTTCAGGTTAAAATTTCCTTCCCTCATTACATCTCCTTTCTTTCTCACTGACGAAAAGGATCAGACTTCGTAGAATATCAAGCTCAGTCGTCTCGACTTTGTTTTCTGACTACGCCCGATTTCCTTCTTCCGTCATTATGGGCGATTAATTTTGTGAAGATGCTGACTCATTAGATTATGCACTTTACTTCCCTTAATTTTTTTACTATCATAATTATCAGCTTGACTCAAGTAATTAGAATAAATACAGTTTCAAATAAAATGCTAAAAAACATAATTTAAAATAAATATTAAAACACCGAAACAATAATACGTAAGACCTATTTACCGATTTTTAGTCTCATCATTTGTGCGTGGAATCGAAACATCTCTTACGTATTCCTCAACGGTTGCTTAATTACTATTTGCAGATATAGATTAAATAACATTTTTCCAAAAAAATATATTGACCAAGAAATTTTAGGTTCTTTTCAGCCTCTTTTATAGGGGAAATAATAGGTATGGAATTTGTGGACACTGATACAAACCTAAAAGAAGAGCTTACCAAACTTACGAGACCCAAAAGACATATTACAATGTTCAAAATTTTTTTCACTAAGGCTACATATCAGGATACTTGCTACACTGCTTTTCAATAGCAACATATAAGAGGGCCTTGAGGACCTCTTTGGGATTTGCTCTGCCATTTTTATATTTTTTCTCAATCAAAAGTACCACCCCTAGTACTTGTGAATGAAAAGACGAATGTTTCCAAATACATATGGTATTTGCAAATATTTATGTGTCCAGGAATATGTATTAAATTTTCCCAAAAATCCACCTTTATTAGTTTGCATAGCCTTTAAAATCTAATTTTTTGAAGCATTTTAAATGCACATAGGTACTACTACTAGCATGAGAACACCCGAAATATTTTGTAAAAAGCTTTGAAGACCACCATTTTTTTTTAAATCTTGCAGTGGTATTGGAAAAAGTGGAATTTTTAACATGATGCAGTAAATATTCCTTGCAATGTGGTTTTTACATTATTCTCAAAATTCCAACATTAAGTAATAACCAAAATCCTTCTTGGATGACGCCGAACAAATCGAAAATAATGATATTTCCAGGGAACGAATACACATCCATCTAAAAACCCAAATCCTGCAATGTGTGATTGGAAATGGACAAAGTCTGAATGGTTGGCATTAGCTCTCTTCGCCAGTTTAAATCGTCTCCATAATTTGTCTCATTGCCTGTGATGTATAGACCCTCAGGTTTTTACTAATGGCACCGAAACACACAATTTGGCTAGCTGTTGTTGATTAAAAACTTCAGACGCAGAGAATTCTCTCCCAATTAGTCAGAGCTCGTTAGCTGAAGTTTCATCATCATGTGGCATTATTCCAGAACGCAGATACACTTTTAAGTTAGAGTATCATTTTTCTTCTTCGAGCCTGTAGACCGGTAAACATCACTCAAGATACTAGTCCACATTATAGCCATCCAATAACTTTGTCGTGCTGAAAATTCACTTCCCTCCCAACACGTTTGTCACACAGCCAATTTTCCACTCTTACTTTTGCGTTTTCTTTCCATTTTGTCACGCATGTGACACCAACTACTGTCCCCACTGCTCAGTGTCAAACCAGTGATTATATTCATGAGTTTTTACTTTCCCCGAGACAATAACTACCATATCATTTATATTTGACATTTTTTATCACTCTCCTGCAAATCAGAATAACGAACGCCATATGAAAACAGTCTTCGAGCTACCATCAAGTAAATTGCCATACCAGATAACATCTTAATTTTTGTGTCAATATTTTGAAAATTTTCTCTTCATTTTCTATGAAATCCCCTGCAATCAACCCAATCTGATATATTATGATTTACCGGTTGACATAGAATGTTCACCAAATACATATTTTCTGATAATGGAGCAGTTTATATACATTCTTCAATAAGAACTGTGAAGCAAAATTGAATAAAATCTGGGACCCGAACACGCTAAATAACCTTTCACAACAACCATGATACGGCTAATCCTATAAAATTGGTCATAATGAAAACCTTATCAGCCATTTACTATCACAAAGTATTTCAATTGCTTTTGAATGAGTAATGCTTGCTTTTTACTTTGAGTAATTTGAAGTTATGGACTATCATTATAACGATGTACTATATATGACTAAATATAAACCGATAATAGTCACAGAGATTCAGATCACTATACCATGTTTTTTAGAACGCTCTATCCACATCTAACCATTATGAAATTGTGTGTAATAGTTCAAGCATTGCATTTTAACGTGACTATTCAACTCTAATAGTAATTGGGTTCTTTCATTTTGTAAAAGATTTATAATTTTTTATCATAGTTTCCACCGAGGTAGCTTTTTCATTTTTGCTACCATTTTTTTCTGAAATTAACTGTTGAAGACGGAAAAGTGGTGCAATCAAGAGAAAATCAATAAAATATTTGAAATTATGAGTCCTGTTCCTCATCCACATCAAAGGTATAAAGAGCGAAATGAGTTTTAATAAGGTCATCAAGAATGATGTCAAGGCAATGCAATTATGCGTCATGCAATCAACAACTCTTTTACATTAGTTGCATAAAATATTAACTGGAAATAATTAGCATAATCATAGGTGAAATGATAAGTGTTTAAGCAACGAAAAGCAATTAAATGTTTTCCTATAATTCCATTCACGCTCAAGTACGGTGAAGTATTGCAAGCGTGAACGCATTTATGTAACTACGAGATACTTGCACCACAGATACTCTCAATAGTCATTGAATCCGTCCATAGTGGGATATTTTGAACGAATATTTAGGTAATTAGCTTGGGAAATGTGTAGCATGACTTACAGAAGGGAAAAGAGAGGTGGTAGTCCAGTGGATAGATCGTTGGGCTAGTGACCGGTGGGCCCAAGTTCAATTCCGGGTGCGGTCTCTGGCCATTCTCAGCTTCACCCAAGCAGCGTAATTTTTCGTGTGCCAAATTTTAATGGAAAACCATAGGCAACGCAGAGAAAGAAACCGGTTCCCTTAACATGATGTGTAAATTTCACACATCGTTGCACTATTATCTCTACCCTCACCCAACAAACCAGCCTTCGGATTGATACTAACTGTGGTTTATGGATAAGAAAAATTAACAGTATTGTTTTCCACAGTATTTCACCAAAATTTCTATTTGGAATTGTATCAAGCTTAGATAACATTGAACCTATCACTCTGTACTTCATATATACCATATTACTCGATTCTCTTTATTCATTTCTATGGTTATTGCTCTTGATACTTACAAGGGTAACTTGAAAATCTCTCTTAATGGAATTGAAAAAAACCGACTCTAAGTGTTTTTTTTAATTTTTCAATGCGGTCTCCCTGTACCCTAATTCACTTGGTCCAGAGATGTTCCACTCTCTTGATCGCATCTCGAAAATTAGATTTCTTTAAGCCTGCAAAATAACTATCAACTTCGGCTATCAATTCTTTGCTTGAAGGGAAGCTACGCCGAGAAAAATATTGAGCTTGGGTAAGACATGCAAATCTGATGTAGCCAAATCAGGCGAATAAGGTGGGTGTGGCAACAATTTTTCATCTTAGTTCACGCATTTTTTGCCATGGCAACGAACTTGATGTGTGGGAATGCATTCTCCTGATAGACGATGACTTTCTTCTTTGCCAAACCTCGAATTTTTTCATGTATATTTTGCTGTAGATGGTCCAGAATTTTAGTCCAGTATTTTGCAGTAATTGTTTCACTAGTGGAAAGATTTCAGCAGGATCCCTTCCCTTTTGCATCCCAGAAAACTGAAGCCATCACCTTTTCGGACGACCGTATCGCCTTTGATTTCTTTGGTGGTGGTGAATCAACATGCTTCCACTGCTTTGACTGCTTTTTTGTCCCTGGGGTATAGTAGTGGACTTAATTTTCACCTGTGGTCACCAAAGAGAGTAGAAAATCTTGCTGTTTACTCTCAAAACGGGTCAAACATTGTTTAGAAATTTCCATTTTGATGCGTTTGTGATCCTGCGTCAAGAGTCCCATTTGGCATGTAATTCTCTCATATCAAATTCTACCGTTGAAATATGATATGCCTGGTCAGATGACATCCCTACAGCTTCAAAAATGTGTCGCATTTTTAGTTGGCGATCCTCCATGACCACTTTATGCACTTTTGCAATAATATCTGGGGAAGTGGCAAATTTTTACCGACCGTACGCGGATCATCTCTAAGCTGTCCCTTAACCAAATTTTAACTCGTTTGTCCATTTGACAACAGTTGAATATAAAGGAACTGAGTCCTCCAGGGTATTCTGTTGGTCGGCATGAATTTCCTTTGCTTTCATACCTTTATTTATGGCGTATTAAATCACTGGTCGAATTTCAATCTTTACATATCACTAGACGCACCACATATCTCTTTCTAGAGCACTGACATGTTACGTGTTTACTCATAAAGTATTACCTATTACTACGCGGGAAACTCGTAACATTGCCCCTGAAATATGGTGGCGATTCCGAGAACCATTCAAACTGACTCGTACCTTAATCCTGATTACATTTCCTGTATTTTTCATCTTACCCGCTTACCAATTTTTTCCCTTTTATCAAATACATTACATTGCTTTGCAATAAATGTTTCATCTAATATCCAACGTTGTCATTTATTCTTTGGATTGAAACATTTTCACCGTAAGTTTAGTTTAATTTAATTTAATTACTTTTTTTAAATATAAATTTAATTAAATTGTTTAATTTAAATCACTGTTAGTTTATTTGTATAGTTTAAATAGTTCATTTTTAAAATAAACCATGAATATGGCAATCAATCCGAAGGTTGGTTTGGTAGGCGAAAGTAGAGCTCACCCAGTACTAAGCCCGACGGCGTGTGAAATTCACACATCAGGGTAGGGGGGCCAGTTCCTTTCCCTGCGCCGGTTATGGTTTCCCAGGAACATCAGGTACCCAAAAAATCACATAGCTTGGGTGAACCTGAGAATCCCTGAGAGGCGTGCCCGGGAATCGAACCACTCCGGTCATTAGTCCAAAGCTCTACCCCTGGACTACAGCGTCCTCTTATTTTTTTTATTTTTATAGGCGCGAAATGAAATAAATAAATCGGAACCATATTTAAGTACATGAACCTAACTGTATAGTTTTACATCACTATTCTGATGCACCAATTATTTCGCCGAGGAGCTATGCTGAGCTCTTCAATGCCCCCCGTTAAGCCATTATATTCCTATCAATTCTGCTTATACGGCCATGCCTCTCCCTTTCGTCTAATTCATCTCCACACTTATGTGGACGTATAGAAAATCATCTCCTCGTCTCCAAAGGCCCCCATGAATTCCCCAAGCATCCTCCTCTCATTCCGCTTCAACACCCACATCACCAAGCTCCACTTCTATTCCCGCCTTCCCTTACCCCCAGAGGTCTCGCCTATCGCTTCGTCGGTCGCCCGGTGCCACCCCAGCCCTCCCTGACCCGCACATCGCCCCACGCCCCACCCACCACCCGCTCCCTAGTGTCACGTAAAGGCTGTCGATCACCGAAATTTCATGCGAAGATTAAAGGTGTCTCCGTCCGTCTGACGGATCCTCTATCGTTTTGTATCGCATGAAAACAGCAAGCCCGTCCCTTTTATCTAACCCGCCACATCCACCCTCTCTCCCTTCGCCGCCAGCTCAGTTCCCCTCCCCCCGGCGGCTTCTCCCCACCCCTAACACCCTTACCTCTCGAGCACACCCTCCCTCCTCCCACCCTCGTGCGTCCTCATTCATTCGACGGAGAAAAGATCAATTTTCCACTTTCTGCCGCCTTTAACCACGTATACCTATGGGTCGTGCACACACGCCCGCCCACCGTCACAGGGGATAGGAAAGGAATCCAGAGGGATGCCACACATGGTGATGCGCAATATTTTATGTGCGCGATATGTGCCAGTTTCATAATCGATCATCCAGCCCCTCCGGCATGAAGCTAATATCGAGGCGATGACGATCAACATTTGCGAGTATACGTAATAAGGTAAGCCCACAAAGGAAAAAGAAATTTTAAAAAATGGGAGTGTTGACCGCTAATGGTAATATTGGCGTATTCCATGCTTTGCGTTAGAAATAAATGATGCTATTTAAGCAAATAAAATATTAAGTGCTAATAATTATGCAGTACCGACGTTCTAGTTGGGGGTAAAAAAAAACGATTTCATATGTGCCTTCACTTTAAGTTTTACGTTTTATTTCAATGCATCGACTTTCAGCATTTGGTACGTTAAAACTGCGGGCCGGCAGAGCTCGATCGTGGAGGGCTTAGTCAGCGACGCGAGAGAATACCGCCGCGTGTAATGTGTAATCGATACTCTCATTGACGATATTCAACGAGTAACAAATCAGACAATAAATGTACCGATACCGTTTAATAGTTACACTGTCACCCAATCCCTAGGTACCATCCTCAGTGTCCCAGATAAGTCGAAATTAATAGGATAAGAAAAAGAAGGGGTTTTCACCACCTTCAAACGACAGGGTTGCCCACGACTTGGTGAAATAAGCAGTAGTTCCCCATATCACGTTAATAGCACATAAGTGATGCCCCTATTGGGGATATTTTTCCATCGTTCATATAGTGGCTACATTTTTAATCAGTGTCTGTATACCTCTTTCGTTCGCTATGGTGCTGCAGCGTCGCAAACCGCTCACCGCTTTAGTCTTTCCTCATCCATGTAACGAAGACAAGAATCGGAAATGAAATAGCATTAAGACTGGCATGTACTTTAATATTTCCCAAAAAGCTCTCTGATAACTTCAAACCCCACATTTTGTAACTTAGCTTTAGATTTGATAGCACTGACATTGGTTAGTTGGGAGAGTTGAAATGTGTACAAACCTCATGTGCTGGAATGTGGACTATCCTATTCATTGAAATAGTCAGTCTTTGCATATTTATAAAAATGAAAACTTGTAACAAGTTTAAAAAAAACATGGCTTAAAAATACATAGTCTGGTTATTATTTTTCCATGATTCTCAAGCTGACCAGGAATTTAACTGTTAATGGCTTAACGAATTTCAGACTTTCCCATGGCCCAACTCCAAAATTCAACGTTTTCCATCTGTCTCACGTGGGAGTTACGAGGCAGGAAAAAAGGAACATCGATTAGTCATTTACAACATTTGCTCTAACATGAATCTGATTTTATAATTATAATGTTTTATTAGGTTCTTTAAATTGTCATTTCATCGTGCCTGCAGGTTTCACCTTTGGCAGGTTGTTAATCAACGATATTCACAATGTTAAACATATAAACTAATAAAGATAGGGTAATATACTGTTAAAAAATCAGTAAAATGTGTAAATAGTTTGCATAATTAGGTCATTCTTGTTTTGGTAACCGGTGAAATTAAAATACAGAATTGCAGCACATCACTTCGAGGTTTTGAACCGATTTTTAAATAGAGTAGTGGAAGACATTAAATTATTTTTATTCCTAATAAGTATAGTAGGTATATTAATGTGTGCTAAATTTATTCTTCGTGACGCATTGAATTTTGGAACACATAAGTACATTGGTGTGATACTTCTATTGTCTTGTTCCTAAAAGCGTTTGGCGTACTTTTGAGGAAGACGAAAAGAATGAAAAATATGTTTCAAGGAGATATTTCACATTGAAGACAAGGCTGTGAATGAGACATTAAAGCAGTAAGACTGCATTCAAGGAGGAGCGTCCTTAAGCACTTTACTGTAAATTATTTCTTATCATTGGGGAAATAAATCATTAACAGCATTACTAAAATCCCCATAAGTATGAAGTTTCTGCAAAATGTTGTCAAATAGTGTGACCTTAAACTTTAGTGTGGAAGCTCAGAATTATATTAACGCCAAGAGAAATGTTAAACTGTTAGATATTATGAAATATAGATAAATTTTTCGACTATAATTTTAAAAAACTTCAAAGTATTCTTCATTTCAATTTCGAATAACAATTAATAAATGGAGAATATTTAGGAAATTATTTTTTCTACATTTACTTTAAGTTTTTTCTCTATGCATTAATCTTTTCTATATGCGTTCGATATATCTCTAAGCGTTAATTCAACCTATTTCTCCCAAATATATCAATCATGTTAAAGACAACAAGTATACCTACTGCCTAGATTTACATGAAATAGATGGTATTTTCGCACCGACTAATTCATATATTTATTTGGAATACTCTAACAGAGCATTCTTTAAAATACAGCGGTAAAAATGAAGCATTTCATCAACTCGGAAGCTATCTAAAAATTTCACACGCACAACGTGCCAGCATTACAGGTCATTTCCACATGATATTTTCCAAGACGCCCCTGTTTATCTCGGATGCTCTTTTTGCAGAAGGAGAGCCTTGGAGGTCGCTTGGGAATTTCAGTCATGTCCGTAAATGATTAAAGGCTGCCACAGGAATGACGCTGCAATTTCTAAACGTTGGCGATGGCTGGTACGGAACGGCAATGTTGAAAGGGCGTTGATTGCTTCTAGAATAAACAGGGCCCCTTGTGGCGCAACTTCAGCTACTAAGTTTCCTCAGAGGTCAACTTAGATGTCACGGAGAATAAGCCACGTCACTATTTTGGAACTATACACACGCATTGAGGATTATAACCGAGTTGAAGTATCACAAATTGAAAGCGGATATGATTTTACCTTACAATCATGCTTCAAATAGGGAATGCAAACGCGTCCCTGCCCTAAACTAGAGCGAGTATATTAATCCGTGGCTGTCTGTGGAGAAGCTAGGGATTGAATCGCAGCTAAACATACCCTTGAGGCATTCTGAACACTTCCCGCGAATGATGTAAAACTTTCTGGGATAGACTGGAATGATACAGATTGTTTTATTCTATCTGATACAAAATTAAAAATCAATTTTTGATATGTTATAGGCATTTCTTGTGTCATTAAATCATCCAACCATGTTCAAGTTAAATGTAATATATATATATATATATATATATATATATATATATATATATATATATATATATATTATCTAGTTATATTTATTATATAGGGAATTGGGAATCAGCTATTGCATACTATACAGTTACCGTATCGTCATCTACCTGAGCCTATCACGGTCTGAGTCACCCAATGAGTTCGCGAAACCAACTTAAACCTCACCCAGACCGTTGTAAGCAATCATATTTAGCGATTGGGTTCCTTTCTGTGATGCGGATAAAGGTGAAATGCAATACGAGCATGGCTTTAAATGAAATGAAGGTCAGCCCAATCACTACGCCGTGAGACGCAAATGGTCAACTTTCTTATACTGAATTGAATTGGATACATTATTGTCTAACTTGACCTTGAATATATATCATCCCTCCATTTTGGATCATGATTTCGCATTAGCCTGTGGCTGGTGGGGATGTCGCGGAGTGAAGTGAAGCATCCGTTTTCATGTATAAGATGGGAATATAAGCAGGGAATCATTGGTCCTTGTCAAATCGCCTTGTCAAATAGAAGGAAGGAAAGAAGGATGAAATGGCGGAAAACAAGTATGTTGTAAACAGAGCACCCCATTAAGGTACATTCTTACTTTTTTTAATGTTGGTAAAATCAAGGCATTATTTCTTTACCGGATCGGTACTCATTTTAAAACATTTAATGAGTGTTTTTATCAATTATGCCAGAGCTAAAACCACTAATAAATATTTTCATCAATTTATTTGCATCATCTAAGGGTAAATATTCATGCATTGTAGATATGATCTTTAGATGTAGATTTGCATCTTATTTTGAGACGGTATCTACAAAAGTATTCTGCCTGGAGAAAATTTTATGGAATAATATTCGCTGAAGGAGTTGAAAATTTTAACATTAATTTATTTCAATGCAACAATTTCAGAGAGTAAAAATCATTCGCCTTGACTGGGATTCGAACCCAGATCCCAGTCAAGGCGAATGATTTTTACACTCTGAAATTGTTGCATTGAAATGCGCATTAGCGGATGACTCCATTAAAAGTTACTGTTGCGGCACCTCCCGCAGTTTCTTTGGAATTAATTTCTTTAGCCGCGGTGTTAATTTGTTTTTAGGCACCAAAACATATTTATACATGAAGAAACATGCATGAAAAAGTTCTAGGATGACAGAAAATATTCAAAGGGGTTGTATCCTGAAGGACTGAGGAATGCATTAAACATATTTCGTGACCGTGAAAAAAAATAGGGACAACCATGAAACATTACCACATAAGCCATAAAACAAGAACCATGTAGTCTAATTTTAGAGTAAGAAAACATATGGAAAAATATGATGAAAATGTTTTTTAGAAATCAGTTTTTTTTAGGCCTATATTTTCAACAAAAAAAATGCCATGATATTTTGAAACATTGATTCCCGAGGAAATCTAGTCCAGTTTAATCATTTGCCGTTTCGCTGGCTCTGTAATCACCACTACTGACCAATAAATCATTCAGAATGGCTATTCCGCATTAACGCAGAGAGCAAGGGCACTTCCATGATGAAACAAAAGATTGATCAAAACACGCGGGGAAACGGCTAGGATTTTTTCCACTTTTTGAATGACGAGCACCACGAAAGAACTTATTTATCATTGCCATGGTGCCCGAGCGCACTCCAATCAGACACGACACCAAACGCGCGATTCCATTAAATCTCTGCAATCTCGATTTGATTTGAGTGCGATCTTTTCGGATCGTTATTCCCGCATCCGCGACGGTTGATGATTCGAAATGTAAAGAGAGTCAAATGTGTAAAATCCATTTAGGCTAGACGTCCCTAATCCGAGGAAAAAGATATTTGAAAGAGAAAATTAGCTCGTTTACGAGTTAATTATTTTTTTCTTGGAATGAATTCACTGGGAATACATATCCCGGAACTCTTGCTATGCCAAGTAGATATCATAAAATATGATATTTATTTCTGTGATATGAGGCTATAATGGCGCATTTAAAATCAGTCCAAATGAAATGAATATTCCAGCCAGCTAACCTTAAAACGTTTTCAACTAACGTAACAAATTTCCTAATTTTTTCAAAAGCCTACATTTCCCATCGAAAACTTAGTATCATATCAAGATGAATTTAAAAGCATGATGAACTATTCATCGTAGAAAAACAAAAGGACGAGTAAGAGATAATACCGTTATGTTCTTGTTGGCATCTTTGCTCATGCCGGTATCGTCGCAAATAATTATCGATATCCTGCAGTATCGAATAAGCTTCAGAAGGAATAAATGGAATTGCTCTCTAAAACGCTTCTGGTTATAATTTGATTTCTTTTTGAGATTCTATTAAAAATAGCGAATGAATTTCATGTAAAGATGTTTTATTTTTAAATTATTTATCTAAAAACCACTGGCGTATCATGGATCACTCTCATGGGGTTTACTACTTCTAACTTTAATACGAGAGAAAGGTTTTAAAGTTTAGGCTAATAAAGAAAAACATTTTCAATTTCGAAATAAATACCGGGGGATCAAGATGGTGTGGGGGCTAGCGTACTGGCTTCCCACCCAGAGGGCTCGGGTTCCAATCCCGGCGGTGTTGAATATTTTTCAGAGGTATCTCGATTCCTACTTGAGGTGCTTTGTGGAGGGCACTTTGAGTGAATACGCCGTCCGTCGGATGGGACGTTAAGCTGCGGACCCCTTGGCGCCTCTCGTAGAGAGTAGGCTAATGCCGACGCCGGGTTTTTCTCCACCCTTCATCTTTTCCTGACCATCCCCTAGAGCGTAAATGACCTCAGCTGTCGGTCGCCTCCCCTCAAAACTACTACCACCACTGCAGATCATGTCTTTCGAAGAGAGTAAAGGGATGAAGAAAGTATAATATGAAATCACTGATATGTTCACTGACAAACTGGATCCATTTTAAGTTAAATTTTTCATCAATCATTCTTTAATCATAATAAAAGGAAATATTCAAGGAGAAACTTTAAACTAGGATTTCACTGAGGATGAATTACGAGAGGAAAAAGAGGCAAACTGGAGGAAGATATAAAGGAATAAGTCGGTTGGCATGTAGCAGGATCGTTCGATGCGTTCCTAAAAAACCTATCCTGGGAATGATAATTTATGGCGATGAAAAAAAATGCCAAGAACACCTAACGAAGTCTCAATGAAATCGCTTTCGTAATGACGGAAACGACAGACGTTTGGTTGGACCGGGGAAAATGGTAAAATTAATAGGCTTTGCTGAAGAACTGTGCACATACTCGAAAAGCTATTTCTAAAAGAGTGAGCATCCATTTTCATTCCTGTAGACAGTACGCATTAGCTCTCATTTCTTAGAATTATCAATGCATCCTTTCAAGCGTAGCTGTAAGCTTCTTATATACGGAGTGATATAATTTTAAGGTATTAACCTTCTGTAAAAAAAGGATCATATTTTCTTCTTATACCTTTCTCACTGAATTCAATGCAAACAACTGCTTCCGAAGACAGAGAGACCTTATCGATTCCATTTCAAACCCACTTGCGCCAGGGAGAAGTCATTGCCGCTTCCGAGCCAAAATTAATAAAAAAAATCGTAAAAATCGGATCATTTTTTGTAAAGCGATCTTCTCCTGACTTCTTCGCTTCTTATTTCAAATTCAGGTTGCATTTTATAATTCTTCGAAGGGATGAGTAAAGAAAAAATATTGCACCCAAAATAATCCCAAAAGCATTCAGTATTACCACTCCAGTCTCGTTCTCATGGTCTCTGAACATATTAAAAGCTCCTTAGTGAAAAGGTGACGATTAAAGACGGAAATGTTATCATAGAATGACCTGAAAAAGGCATTCCTCTTATGAAGGCCTCAGAAGCTCTTAAGATACTTCCTGCACTAAACTGGATTGGCCACAGTTTATTACGTGAGGGAGAGATAATAAACTTGGCGGCAATTTTGGCTATACTGTCTAATAAAAAAATGACATTTCCATTTTAAGACCTATGACACTTGAATTGTCTCGAATGCCTGTACTCCACATCTGAAAACACATTGCTTATTGAAAACGGTCCGCAACACCTTGACAAAATGGAATAATCCCAATGGTGTTGGAAATAATAAGTAATAATAAGCTGGTAAAGCTTCAATTGATTTCGCTTAACCGGGTTTTTCCTGGAGGATATGCCTATTAACTATCTGTTTTCACCAATACAGTACAAAATCAGTGGTAAAAAAACAAGCACGAGAGTTATTTGCTCAACAATTGATCCTAGGAAGATTTTATATAAGTACTTATTACCAATAAGTGATTTAAAAAGTTATCTATAAAAAATGCGCATTGCGAATCATTTTATATCATATCACTTACAAAGTGTTTATGAAATGTTTACCAAGAGTTCTCCAGTTTGGCCATATTAGGACAATCACTCATATTTGGCAAACGGTTTAGCTTGCCTTTTCATATCTTGAAATTCAATCCACCTTCTCATGCCAACATTTTTTCTCGAAAACGATTAATTCAAGCTAATTTATTCTAATGTTAATTTTTCCGTGAAGCCTGATTTCCACCCCTGCGTGCATACAAACTAATAAATGAAAAATTAAAATTGAATATTTAACCTTTAATGACTACTAGCACGCTGCTACGATAATTTAGAGCTCCACAATTAACTCTCCAACGACGGTTGATGCCTATGCCTTTTGCTTGTGTTTTTACATCCCATAGTGGTAGGCGTAGTCCTTGAATATTTACAATCAATCTACTTCGTAGTATTTCTCCTTCGCTATCCAGATTGTGGACACGTATTCCCCCTTGTCCATTGTATTGAACCGAAACATAGCACTGGAAAAGTTGTGGAATTTGTAAAAAAGGTTAGTTCGCTAAAAGAAATAAAAAACTGTTATTCCACGAGATAAAACTATTTAAATTGTACAATTGTATTTTTTCCCCTTAGTGATGTTTCGTTTCAACTTATATCGTCTGAACGATTTACATTAGCTTCACATTATATTTTTGGCTTGCTGCTTATAAAATGCTTTCCTGATGTTTCATTTCTTAGCAGATAACAATAATCATTAAGTGATACACTATTAGTTATTATCAATGGCTTCATTAAATGAGGTACCATTAAATAATTTCTTTCGCAGAGAAATTATCAGAATTCAATGGTGCTTATTGTTAAAAACTAGAGTCAGATAATACCTGGCATGCCATGCTCACAAGCGTAAAAACCAATACTTGATAGTTTTTCTCAAAATTTCCTCCCACTATTATTGCACAAGTTCAACTAAGATTCAACTAGAAGCTACGAAATGACAAAGAGTTCAAGATATATTTCTAAGTTCAGACGCGTACAGAGACACAAATTAATGCACATACAGACGTGCGTGTTTTACATATGACACACACACACATATATATACATATATATATATATATATATATATATATATATATATATATATATATATATATATATATATACATATATATATACATATATATACATATATATATATAAAATATCTTCGAAATGGAACGCTCTTCGGCGACGCACAAATATTTAAAAAACAGATTTAGATTTTTAGAATATAGAAACACAAAGAAAGGACACTCACAATTTGTTATTTGACGTTTCGACAGCACGGCTGTCGTCTTCAGCTTCGTCTTTGTCTTCACATATATATATATATATATATATATATATATATATATATATATATATATATATATATATATATATATATATATATTTACATATATATTTCCTCATTTATATAAAAACATGTATAAGGAAAAGGGATAGGAACACACATAAAGGACGAACACAGGAGAGGTGGGAAAGGCGGAATCAAGCAGATCACGAATGGAAAAATATTTCCTAGACCGGGATTTGCACTCCGGATCTTTCCACTTGCTGGGCGGAGGCTCTTAACCACTTGAACTATCCAGGAAACGTAATTTACACTGAGATCTGCGATGCTTTAAGCAACCAAGTGCCCCGATTCTTTGGCCAAGACATGGCGTTAGGGAGCGGTTTCACCCACCAAAAGAGAAATAGAAAACACCTAGTGAGAAACGATAGTACAGAGCAATCATACAACATCATAAAGGATAAGAACAGTACGTTTCGTGGCACGTTACTAAATTACGTTTCCTGGATAGCTACCGTGGAAAGATCCGGAGTTCAAATCCCAGTCTAGGAAATATTTTTCCATTCGTGATCTGCTTGATTCCGCCTTCCCCACATCTCCTGTGCTCGTCCTTTATGTGTGTTCCTATCCCTTTTCCTTATACAGGTATATGTTTCTATATAAATGAGTATTTGTTCGCCGTTTGGCGGGATTCCGTGTTTGGATGTGTATATGTATAGGTATGTATATATATTTTTTTAAGGTAATCTACCGGTTAAGGTAGGTTTTTGGATGGACACAACTACCAAACAAATATTTTATTACTCCTAACAAAACAAAAAAATCCATCATCCTACTCTATATCAGGTCCCTCTTCATCTCTGAGTACTTTCTTCCTCCCTTCATCCCGTCCAACAACCCTATCCTGTTCCTTCCCTTTCCTCTTTTGCCCAACATTCTACCCTCTATCACAGTCTTCAACATCCCACTGCCGGTCAACACCCCCTTCATCCACTTTTCCTGCCTCCATAGGATTGCTCCCAACAAACCCCTCTCTTCGCCCACCATATTAAGTATTTCCTCATTTGTTTTCTTTTCTGTCCATTTCACCTTCTCCATTCTTCTCCACACCCACATTTCAAAAGCCTCCAATCTACGTCTATCCTCCTGCTTCAATGACCACGTTTCCGCACCGTACATAGCTACGCTCTATATCATAGTTTTTACGAGTATTTTCTTAACATCCTTGCTCAACGTCCCCGTCATCAACTCCCTGCTCCTTGTGAAAGCCTATTTGCCTAGCGCAATTCTTCTCCTTACGTCCCTACTACTTTGACCGTGTTGGTCCAAAACACTACCGAGATACGTAAACTGTTCTACCTGCTCTATTTTTTGCCCACCTATTTTAATGTTAAGCTTGGCCTTTTCCTTTCTAGAAAATCGCATAACCTTTGTTTTATTAATATTGATTCTCATCCCATACCTGTCGCACTGAATTTCCAATTCACTCAGCAATGCTTGCAGCCCCTTGGCTGACTGACAAACTAAAGCTTGGTCATCAGCAAACCTAACTGATTTTACGAATTCCCCGCCCACTTTCATTCCTACCTCGAGTTCTTCCCATGCCTCTTTGATCATTTCCTCTGCGTACAGGTTGAACAGCAACGGTGATAATGGGCAATCCTGCCTTACACCCCTTCCTAACACTGCCCATCCTGACTCCTCGTTTCCCACCCGCACCTGAGCAGTCTGAGACATGTACAGGTTGTGGATTAGCCTCCTTTTCCTCCAATCTATTCCTATTTTCTGCAATATACTCATTAGTTTTTCCCAATTCACTCTATCAAACACTTTTTCGAAATCTACGAAACAGGCAAATACATCCTGGTTGTGTTCTATATTCCTCTCGATTAATAATCTCATTACTGCAATGGCATCACGCGTACCTCTCCCCTTCCTAAACCCAAACTGATCATCCTCTAAGTAATCATTTGCCCTACTCTCTATCCTTTTGTTTATGATCCTGAGAACAACCTTAGCTGCGTGGGATATCAAACTAATTGTCCTATAGTCCTCACATGACGTGGCCTTTACCTTTTTCGGAATAGGAACTAAAACTGATCTCACAAAGTCTTCCGGCCAGATTCCCTCCACATAAATACTACGGATCAGCCCATATAGCCTCTTCCTCCCACATTTTCCTAAGCATTTCAAAATTTCCATGGGAATGTTATCTACCCCCACGGCCTTATTTAGTTTCATCTCCCTTAATGCCCTTTCTATCTCATTGTCTAGTATGCCTGGACCCAAGCTGTCTTCCTCTACGTAATTTTCTTTTTCAATGTCTAACTTTGTTGGTCTGAGTTCTTTACTATACAGTTCTTCTATATACTCCTTCCATCTCTCTTGGATCTTTCCTGCGTCAACTATTACCTTACCCGCCTTATCTGTAACTGTTAGCATAGCTTTTCCTTTCTTACTTCCCGATAACGATTTAACTTTGCTGTACAGCGCACCGATTTCACCCTTCCTCTGCAGACTTTCCATATCCTCGCACTGCGTCCTCCACCATGATTCCTTTGCTTTATTTGTTGCCCGCCTCCATTTATTGTTCAATTCTTTGTACTTCATTTTGCCTAATTCTGTATTTATATTCTTCCATTTTCGCCTCTCTTCCATCTTTGTGATCATCTCATCTCATCTCATCTCATCATCTCATCATATTATATATATATACACACACACACATATATACATTTATGTGGCATTAGGTATGCACTCTCTGACATCTGGGCTTGGAGTAAGGTTGCAAATATGTTCATGGTTAAAACACTAATTATCCTAAATATTACTACTGCAGCATTCCTGAGAGGTTATTTTCCAAATGCATTACAGTTAACATACGCAATTCACTCACCTATGCTACAGTAATAATATATGCTTAATACATATATGTATAATCATTTCCCATAGGCTAATCGGTTTTTCATGATTTCATAGTGAAAGGAAAAGTATCAAGCGATGAAATATGCCCTATCAGTCACAGTTATTCCTCTCTCGACAATGATTACAATGATTCCAAAAGCAACCGCATGAGTTGTTATCGAGGAATAAAAATTTGAACTATGGAACTGGGAAAAAAATATGTATAGGTTTGTATGTAACAGAGGTTTGTAAAGTGGGTAAGCTTGGGGGGAGGGATATTCAAAACGAGAGTTAACTGATCATTTTTTCTGGTGTATAACTCCTATTAAACGTTTTCGATATATTTTTCTTATTGATGAAATATAAATTATGAATTGAAGGTGCCAATCCCTCATTATGCGGTTACTATACACTGTTAATATTATATTTTTCCTTAATAGGGTTATTCCTCCAAGTAAAGTAGTAGTCAAACTCATCAGGAAGGTGAGAAATTACCTCGACCGATACTATTAATCTATATCGAGCATTTAATTTACCATAGTAGAGGATATTTTTGTTTCCAAGAGAAAGACTGCCTTTTTTAGCCATTGCCAATCATTTTTATCACCAATTCTTAATGTGTCACATTTTTTTAAATTTCATTCCCAATTTTTATTTTACACATTTATACACAAGTTGAACTAATGAGAGCAATATTTATCAGGCATGTTTCATGCTCTAATACTATCAAAAAATATGACAAAAGACATGGAACACATTCAAAAAAACCTCCCTCGAATAGACCTCTCTAGCTGAAAACAGTGAAGGGTTTCCTCGGAAAGGAGAAAATGGCACGAAAGGGGCTTCGAGGGTAAAAGGAGGGGAATTGGAAAATAGCGGTTGGGCACTTCTAGAGAAAGGTGAGTGTGGCGTGGGGTGCAGAAAGGCGAAAAAGAAAGGGGAATCGAGGGAAGAGTTGTGGGGAGAGGGTAGCAGGAGTGGCACCGAAAAGGAGTGAGCCAATCAATTCGTAATTCAGAAAAGAGATGGACAGAGAGTAGCGGTCAAAATATGATTACCACAGACGCCGCCCAGACCTTTCCCTCCATCTGAGCAGCAGCAACACTTCGCCTCCGAAACCCCTAACTCACCCTCTCACGCCCCATTCCATCACCATGCCCCAAAATAACCCCTCTCTCTCTCTCTCTCTCTCTCTCTCTCTACCTCCCTCCCAATTGCACCCCTCTTTGTCCCTGCACCAACTCCCCTCTCCTCTCTCCGTTCCCTTTGGCCGCGCACCACGCCCAGGCTTCATTCTAGCGGCAAACACCCCACTCCCCGCCTCTCCGAAACCCATCCAAAAAGCTATATATAAAAAAACTTCCTTCTCCACTCCCTTATTCCCTTTTTGCCTTTCCCTTCCCAATTTATTTCCCTCTCCCCCATTATCCAACCGTATGTCCATGTAGTCGAACTACGCAAGAGGTATCAATGAGTAAGCTTCAAATCCGTAGTGAAAAACCAAATTCGCTACTGCCACATCCGTATATTCACATGCTCCTTGTCACCGGTGGTGAACTTGCAATCACATACCCTTACATTCGTGGTACTCTTGTAATGAGCCGCGAATAGTTGACCTAAGGATACTGACCAAATCAGATTGAAGAATCAGGCTACCGATCGCCATAAATAATTAACGGCCAAATAAAACCAGATTAATTGATATTATTCCCTTTTTCCATTCATACACATACCATCAGATCTAATAATAATGGTCAGGGCCTCGTCGCACGTACGTGTGAACCTAGCCCATGGGTGATGTAAAAGGTTCAGATGGTAATCTTTAAGTGTACGCGATCCACGGGAGACAATCAAAGTGCTTAATATATAGAAGAGGGGTTGCCAAAACTTTACTAGCCGGCTCAACAGTCAAATTCTGTAAGGTTCGCCTTGTATGCGCAAGTGATTTATAAATAAATAAATAAATATATATATATATATATATATATATATATATATATATCTTTAACATTTGGACGGAAAAATATAGCACAATAGTATACATGTAGAAAATGTAAGAGGACACTCATATTTAAGAAAGTTTAATCCTTCTACGAGGTCTTCTTCAGGTCAGACTGAAAGGTTTCGAGCGGAGGAAATGCGAGGGCTGGGGCGGCGGAGGTGCACTATATGCTGGGACGGGATATACTGGTGAAGTTGGTTGATACCAGCAACGTCAAAAGATCGGAATGCTAATATGCGCGCGGATTCGCGAGTTTTCACCCCTATATTGGTTACTGCATAGGGATATTCTATGATGGTCCTAGGACCACCCTGGAATGATAAATCCCGAAAACAGACATTCTAAATGTTACAAAAAACTGCGTAAGATGCCGCGACAGTAACATTTGATGGAGTTATCAGCTAATAATCATTACAGTGCACCAATTACAGTGTAAAAATCATTCGGTCATCACCCCGATCAAGACGAATGATTTTTACAATCTGAAATTGTTGTGTTGTTATCCTAAATGTTGTTAGTGGAAATTTAATCATCACCAACAACAAAAAAGGCAATTTGGTGACTTCAGCTGGGTAAGTTATGGTCAAATCATTTTATCGATTTCAGGGGAAATATGTAATACCTGTACACACAACTGTAAATGGAGAATATTTCAGGGATGTACTGAAATTTTACCAAGGCCATAGCACTCGAAAAAAGGGCACATTTCAAAGCAAGAGACTGAATGGTGAATCACGCCCAGGATAATTCACGTCCGCACATCGCAAATGTTGGAGCTGAATATCTCGCAAAAATCAATGTGAAGCGCATTTCTGAACCTCTCGAAATTTCATACCTAGCTCCACGTGACTGTTTAATGTTAACGAAGTGAAAAAAACACTTCTTAAAAAGCATTTTCCTAAGCAAAAGCAGTGAACAAGGTTGCCGAGGCAATTTTGCATAGCCCGTCAAAAAATGGCATCCTATATTCCAGCTTCAATGACGAAACATGACGAGATTAATGCATTGGTTCCAATAGAGATTATTTTGAGGTATGCCAACAATATGAGGAGGCGATCAATATGTGGAGGCCATCAATAAGAGTGAGGAAAGGCTATTTTAACAATTATGATCATTCTATATTGAATGACATCTTATTTCGGCATTCTTCTTTAGGTTTATAAAAATATGGAAAACAGATTAGCGACACCCTCAGAAATATTTAAACACATTATGCATAGATTCCTCGTTTCGATCCTAGAAAGGTCTTTTAAACTACTTATCCTAATTGCGTGAAATTGAAACAGCCATATAATATAAGTGAAACCGCAACCTCCTCATGAAAGCGATAAAATATTTTTCTCTAGAGCACGTCTTTTGAACAATAATTCTCGATTTCACAGAGACAAATCACAAATGTTAATCTTCCACTGAAATTTTGAAGGTGCCAACAGTTAAGACACTATGTACTAAACCTGTTTTTTCATTGCTCATTCAATACAAGGATTAAAACTGGAGGCAATGTCGAATAAGAGTAAGTTTAGTTTCAATCGTAATCGATTTCAGTTGCGTAATTTCTGTATGAGTACCACTAATTCTGATCTTTGTAAATATTCCAAAGTCTTCAAAATACCATTAGTAAAATAGTTGTAGATAAATATTTAAAATGTATTGATTTTAAATTGAACATTTGAAGAGTTTAAAAATTGCTAGCTTCACTTTCACAAAGCCAACTCAGCTTACCCCTGCATCCATCTTGAGAAACTCTCAAATAACAAAACTACAACCTCAAACCGAGGGCCACCTGCATAGGGTTCTTGCGGAATACGGCCGTCACGGACTCAATTTCGCGCGGGAAAAGCGCCGTACCTCAGATACCCTGAAAACTCTCTTAAACTCCTTCGTCCTCACACCTCCTTCAAACTCGATCCCTGAGCCCTTTCCTTTGAGAAGTCCCCTTTCCCTGAAACCAGGCCCCCCGCCTATCTATTCTCCCTTTCTCCCCCCGCCCCAACCCAACGCCTTTCCCACACCTCCAATCCAAAATTCCCTTAAACTTTCTCGCTGTCTGCTTCTTTCTCCTTTCCGCCTTTCACTTTCCACCTTCCCTCATTCCCTCTTCTCCGTCTTCCCCTTCCTCCTCTCCCCCGCCTCCTCCTCCCTCCCGACTGGCCCTCCCCTCCGATTCTCCCCTCGCCGCCGCCTCCCCGCCCGACCCTCACACGATATGGAATTCACTTAAATTAATAATGAAGCAAAAAGGAAATGATTTCGTAGTAATAAGAGTTTAAATGGTCAAATATCACCCGTACGGCACGGAGACAATCTGGAAGACACTCAAATCTCTCCTAGAACTATTTTTCTCCATTCCTATCACAATTTCCTTCCATATCTTAGGCCTCCGACCTCTCACCCTTCCCCACACCACCACGCTCACTTCCACTTTTGACCTCTTCCACATTTCATTTAAAACTCATCTAATTTCTGACGTATTATGCAGTCATATTGAAAATTAGGTTATCAATTGGGAAAATGAAAGGTAGAATTATTTATCACGTTCATTTTATTCCTTTCCACCCCCCAAAACTTTTGGATAATTAATTTCATTCCGCGCTTTTGTTTGCGCGGCTCATAAATTGATTTTATTATGGTGATTTGTCGTGAGTCTGCCCTTTCCATAAACCAGTCTGAAACTTGAAATTTAAGACATGATCAGCATTTATTTTTTGATTTCTTGGAACCTAATACTAAACTCTATTCTCATTATTATGATCATTGTTTGACTTATTTTAGGGTCTTACAACTTCTGACAAGAAAATTCACCGGTCATGCCTTGATTAATACCAGTGCCGGTTATCTCTCCAGTGGTATTATTATTTTTATCCAATCCGTAAGCAATAGTTTTGATATTATTTTAAACCCTACTCTTGTTCCCTTATGCCTACTTGTATCCATTAATTCGTTAATTTAATTGGTATTCTCTTCAAATAAATACATTGCTATTCCTTTAGCATTTCCAGACAGATTCCCTTCCTGCCATGAAACACTTTTAACATTCGGCATCAAACCCAATATTACGCTTCAATTTCATTCTCTTCCACGCCACCTCATGATAGAGTGTTACGTATTCAATCATTCCTCGTAATGGTTGGTTCAACCAGTATTTGTGCACGCCGTTCGCTGTAAACCTTTATCAGCCTGACTCTTTACTTACATTTCCCGATCATAATGTATGTTAACGGCCCGCATTGTAATCCCTCTTTTCGAAAGTTGTACCTGCATCTTTGTCGGCCATCCCGGGATCTAATCTTGGTGAAAAAAAAACGATCAATACATCTGAGGGTTTAAGCCTTACCCCAGGTGGGTAACGTCCCATACCGAAAACTCTCCCTACTCACCCCTGCAAGTACCCTCCCTCTCTTCTTCCTTCCTTCCTTCTTCTCTCTCTGCCATTCCACGGCAAGTAAACCAACTACCAACCCCTCACCCCCATACTTCTCCTATCAACTTCCAGCCCGTAACCACCCCCACCCGCTTTTCTGACCCTTCCTGAACCCCTGCGCGGACGCTCTCTCCGTGACCGGCATAATCTCGCGCTCAAGGGGCGGGGTTGTGAGGGGGGGCGAGCTGGGGTAGGGGTGAGAGGAAGAGAGAAGGGGGTCTTATACATTGCTCTCTTACAAAACGGGAGAATACAGACAGGAGAGATATTTTTTTCGGGACGGAATAACCAGCAATAACCGCGACGAAGATTCAACCCCTAAGAGAAGGTATATGAGATAGAGAGGAAGAAGATAAGTTTTTTGCATCCCTGATTTTTTATTTTTACCCCTCTTCTATCACCTCGGCTACTCTGAAAGCCATGTACTTCTCTCCACGTATTCATCACCCCCGTTCCCTTCTACTTTTTCAATATAAACATCTATCCTTATTTTTTCACCTTCCCACTTTCACCACCGAAATGAGAGGTAGATGTTTGCAAAATAACCCCGACCCACCGCTTAAAGTAGTCAGCAGGATAACCTAAGCATCAAGTGCAAGAAAAGCTGCACGGGGTTAGTGATACTTAATCCTTGACTCCATCTTTAAGGGACGATTAAAAAACTTACTCCGAGTAATTAAGAATAAAACTGAAAATAATTCCTTGCGAATGTAGTTCTCAAAGAAATAAATAATTGTAAACATAACTAGTTGGGCTAATTATGCCATGAGCCATTTTCACTAATATTGCCTCTCGAAAATTGCCTAGTTTTCATTTATTGTAACCTTATCGATATAAATTAACATAGCAGCCAAGTTCACTTAACAAGTTGGAATAATCATTTGTCACATTAATAAATTATTACCTTCCCCTATGATTATAACCGGGACGTGATGTAAGGATTTGCGTGTATAGATTGATTCCTAGAGCTGTGCTGTCGAGAGCAATGAAATAGCTCCAGAAAGGGTGACCTTTGCTAAATACTTTGAAGAGTGCGTGCCAAAAAAAGACAATCTAAGCAGCGACTGATCCTCATTCAGGAGGTTGCAAAGGCGCCTCATCCCATTGGGGTAGCTCTTGAGTGATGGTGTCACGTTAAAACAACTGTTCGGGAAAATAACGGAAAACCATCCCAAATATTTATCCCTTGATTTTTAATATATGAACATTTATGAACATTGAGTCCTGGCAACTACGAGACTCGGCCTAATCGGCAGTGCGCCGTCCCCGGCAGAAGAAGGGGCAAGGCTTCAACGATCACCATGCACAATCCTTGCAAAGAGAAATCGACAGTATCGGCAGAGATGAAGACGCAGGACAGAAACTGACCGATTCGAATTGGAACCTGAAATATTAAAACGATGTTGATAACTAGGGAATTATTAAATATAAAGCTGCAGATTAAAAAAAAATGTATAGATATTTTACGGGAGTGCAAGATGAGATGGAAGGATAGCGGCGATTACTTGAGTAGTAGTTATTGAGTAATATGCAATTGAAGAGAAGAGAGTCAGAAAGGGGTGGCAGTATTATAGAACAAAAAGGTAAGTAGTATAGTTTAAACATTAAGTACGTAAAAAAGATAAAATATTCTCTGATAAGCAATAAGCAAAGAACTTATTCTTTATTCAGGTTCACATACCGACAAGTAATCAAAGCAAGGAAAAAAATAGTGAATACGATCAATTATAGGAAACATTTGACAGTGATGAGGGATTTGAACGCAACGGTGGGGAAAGGGAGAGATGGAGGCGGGATGGAGGGTTTGGAAAAAATAAATGACCATGGGGAGAAAGCAATTGAGTCCCAGCAGGATGACACGTTTGACCATAACAAGCATGTAGTTGAAACACTACAAAAGACGTATGCGTAAAAAATGCATGCGAATATCAAAAGATATTTTTTAGACTATAATACGGCTAGGCACAGAGTTAGGAAAAGGTTAATAAAGTAGCACGTTTACCCCAAAAAGCATGCAGACAATAACATCAATTTGTTGCTAATTAAAGTTAACGTCATATTCAAAAGGATAAAACAAAGAATATGGATGATGTAAAAGAATATGAAATCAAAAACGAAGGAGAAAAGTAAGAAGTAAAACTTTCACATCGAGGACAGAGACATGTGAATATTAGAAGGCATATGGAAATATCTCAATGGTAGATGTCGAAAGCAGCAAAGGAAACAATTGATTTAAGATATTCTACGTATTTTTTGGAGAGAAGGGCCGCCATATTCGTGCATTTAATTTAACCATTAAAAATTATTTAATACGTGATCTAGGATGGGAACCTTTAGACATAGGAAGACTCAAGAGCTCAATTAAATCTATTGAAAATATAGAATTTGGTTTTGTATTCGACGTAGAAGATATTATTTAGTCCCCAATTTGATAAATAGAAAAGACAGTTGTCACAAAATTAGAAATATAGACTGCCGAACGAATAGACACAAGCATTTCCTTATCCCATACTCTATTCGCAACAACTCAAGAGGGATACATTACGAGAGAAATGGGTAGGCTCTGGCGAAAATAGTAAGGTATATGGAAGTCACATTTCCTCTCAACTCACTTCATGGCTCGCGTGCAAGTAAAATCCCCCGCTACCCGCCTTCTGACCGAGTGGTTAAGTGCCGTATATATAAAATTGTAGGCCTAATGTATTTGTGAATTTTCCGTTCTGCATGAGTACAATTCTACCTCGTAATTAGTGACTGTTTTGTATGTGAGCCCACCCTTTTTAATACGTTTCCTTCTTTGTCTTCTTAGTTTAGTCAGTGGAGTAGCTACTGACAGCATAATACTCGCAATGCATGCAACGGATCTTTCATGAATGGTGTCAGGGGTCGCCCCCTTTCAAATTCCCCTTTCGATGAACCATGGGGTGCCATGTGCATATGTCAGGTAGTTGTGAAGCTAAAGTAGAATAGCTAATTACCTAACACCCCTTGCCACACATTTTATCATGGCAAGGATAGTGTTTAGATGTAGGTAGATGTAGATTTTTGACGTTTTCTGACGTGAGAACTTCATCTTTGTTGCCCAACATTGGTAAACGTTTTCCATTGTAGTCACATGCCAAGATATGCTTTCTAGTAATTTTTGAAAATCCCGCGAGTAAGTAACTACAAACATTTTATTTAGAACCAGCAGAAGAATACATAGTTTAAAAAAAGACTGAACAGAAAAAAGTTATCATTTGTTTTTAATGATATATTCCTCGATCAAACAAGTTATATGCATATGGCACCGCAAGAAGATAATAAAAGTATTTTCATTGGAAATAAAAACATCGATGAGTTATTACACAGCATTTTTTATGCATTCAGATTCAATTTTTATCGTTAATACCAAACGTTTCTCCTTCATGAAAGAAAAATCAGTGGAGACGTTGAAAAAAACTTCAAGTATGCACGAGTTACATGTAATTTGGAATACTTATATTGTGATGATATTATTTTTAAGATTTTATGCTTCAATTATTCAATTTCTTTGCCAAATTTGATATTTGATTTTAAGACTTGTCAATCTTTCTAAAACAGTCAATTTTCTCATTTGGAAGGACGTTAAATAGAATATATAAGATACCTACCTAATAGAATATATATGAGGTCCAGTTATCAACTACTTTCCTATCTGTTTTTCTAACTCTATTCCCACATACTATATGATACCGTTCTAACCAATTGACTGCCGTAAAAAATGCAATAATATCGAAACGGAAAATTAATGGAATGCAGCAAAGCTAGATTTAAAAAAAGCGTCAAAATTTAACAAAGCGAGAAAATTTTACAAATGTATGTAGGCTGTATGACACCACTTCAAAAGAGATCAAAGAGCACACGGTATAAGAAATTTAATAACCATGGAACAGAACCCAAGTCTAATTTAGAATAAATCGTCAAACAGTTACATTTCAATTCGGGGAAACTGAACTGCAAAAATTGCGGCACTCTGGGATTCCACTCAAATAGGAAACGGAATCGAGCGCCGTGTAGAGGAAATGATTTACAATTTATTCATGCATATTTCCCTCCCTCGTCACCATATTCAGTTACGTCACACCCCTTTCAACGTTGAAAATTAAAGGCCCCAATTGGCTTAATTGAGGGCTCCAGCGAAAGTCGTTACACATTTTTAAGAATTTCTCCACCATAACTACCCATTCCCGTCACGTCTCGGAGGAGGGAAATCTCGGGGCAAACACCCCCAACGGCATTAGCTTCGCAGTTGTGTGAAGAAATTTATTTAATGCAACGCAAACCGCAAATCACGCTCAGAGACGCGTGTCAAGGAGTTAAAAAGAGACAATCGTAATTTTTTCACCCATTCATCCTGTCTTTTTCTGTGAGAAGGAAGGTAAGTTTTTTTGTCTCAAAAGTTTAATTCATTGAAAACAACTAAAATGAAATATTTTCCTGAATACCATTAAATATATTTTTCAAAATATTGTTCTGCTAGATATTTATTTGCTTAAGAGAGAACACCTTCTCGTCCATTATACATCATTCTGATTTTTTAAAATGGTGCATTTATTTCTAGGGACTCATCTTCGCCCACGAAATCTCTCGTGATGGCTAGAGTCGGGCATGGCTTGCATTCGTTTTGAAAAATTCGTTGCTTTCTTTGCTCGTCGTGCTGTGAATGCGTTATCTCGACATTTTTATATTTGGGCGTTTGATTTTTACGTATCTATAATCAAATATGAGTTTCATGTATCATGTGATCACGTTTACCCATTAGAGAAGTATTTTATGTCACGTTCAGCTGTTTTAGTCCCTTCCAGGAAAACATTTTCTCTCGGGCGTCTACGAAATATTACTCGTATTTCCTCATTCGTTTCCCTTGATTCTTTCACAAAAGGAGGACATAAGTTTCCATTGAAATTTTATTACCTCCGAAGCAATTCTATAATGCAACGATGTGGGGTAAGGTTTCTAATTAGTACTTCGTCCAACATTTCACAAAATAGGTCCATTCGTGATAACGATTTCCGCAATGCATAGAGAGGTTGAATTTCGTTTATTTATAAAAGCTGAGGGCAATATTTATTCTCAAAAGTTAGTTTAGGTATTTCTCAATATTCGTCTTTAGTAACAATAGAGCGACAAACTTTCAGCAAAAAAACAGATAATAGAGACTGGATATGAATTTTGTGGCGATTAAAAGGGCTCTTCCGCATAAAAAAAACCCTTTATCGAAGAAACACTTTTTTCTGCCAATAAATACCTCTCTCGCCAAATTTCAGGATAAAATCCATTTGAGGGGACCAAATGAGAATTTAATTATTCAAGAAATTACGTCTCGTAAAATATGACATGGATGACGTAAAAAGGGCAGAAAATACTGAAATTTCAGTGTCCCGGCGGAAAAACATCCTCTTTCCACAGTCCAACTCCTTTCATCAATGAAAAAGACAGAAGAGCTCCAGTTGCGTTCTGCGCCCGTGTTCTGTTGCCCCATCCATCGGAAGAAAAAAAAGCTCACTTTAACTCTTCCGTCCCTACTTTAATCACCCTTCAATCGCCGTTTCATTCAGTATAATGGATTTCGAGATCAAATTGATCGAAAATTGTAATTACCGTGGAGAAAAATGGTCATTGTAATTCACAGCCACTCTTCTTTATATAACTATGCGTGCGATTCCCTCAAATCTACCGCAAAGCATTTCGTATGAAGAGGAGGGAGGTGGTAAATGGCGACATTTGTTTAGCTAGATAGAGAAAAGATTAGATAAGACTTTTTGTCTAACCTAGGGTTTCACGGTTTGGAAACCTGGTCTTTAATGCGAAATGGCATTGGATTGGATTTGGAGATGCTGGCATACGGAGAATGATGGAGATGATAAATTTAGTAGAGAAGATCACAAACGAATAGGATTTGCATATGAATGATAAGGAGTTGAAGTAGCCAGGTACAATTCGAAATACGCCGGGTCCATGGATGGAGATATAAATAAATGATAGTTGGATCCTGAATGGCTAATAGATAGTGTCGGCTTTGGTGCGAAGGGAAAGAATAATTTTTTTTAATAAAATCAGCAATCTCCGACAGTTTTCTCCTTTCGGGGGCTAGAGTTATAAAAATTTCATTTTTTAACCCAATATAACTTTTTTTAAATCATTATCCCAACAAAAAATAGACTTCATTGAAATTGAAATATGAACTTAATGTGTCAAAATAATATAAAATTTTCATTTAGTCAAAAAATGCATTTTCATTTACTGTATTTACACCATTATAATTTGTGACACAATGGGCATATCATTTTTGAACTACATGAATCGTATTTTATTCAATGAGTCTAATCAATCATATCAAACTACCATGATAAGTACCAAATAATAAAAATTCTCACCTCTCTTATACTTTTCACCGCATGCACTTCTGTTACACACTGTTCTGTTAATGGACCCGAAATTTAAATGGGAAATCGGAACTTCATCGTAATTTTTTATATGTAGATCGCAGATGTTGTGCTTTATATTGTACATTTTTAATCATACAGTACACTAACTAGAAATATTTTTCCAAATCAAAATACTTTATTTCATCAATGCTAAAGTTGGTTAGTTTTACACTTTCAAGCTTTCGGGATTTATTTTAGTGGGATTTAATAATAAGAATCAATTAGAAATTTTTTAATTACACAATTTAAATCTTTTACTGCAAGACTTGGGTTTATAAAATGATATCCTCAGGTGACAAAAATGGACCACCTAAAGATGGCATAACGCGTATGTAGAAATTCGGTTTAAAAGGTTTAAACTATGAGTTTAATTTTTTTCATATTGCTCCTAACAATGGAGTTTTTCATTTTCGTGATTTAATTACAAAAACGGAAGTTTGTCAATTTCCTATTTAAATACCGTACTTCGAATGTTGAAGCAATTAAATAAATGTAGGCATTTGGTTTCTCTTAGACAAGGTAGAATTCATAAAAATATTATTCTGACATTGAAAGAAGTCAATATATTTCGTTGTGTACGACTTATTTATTACAGAACTTGTTTTATACTTAAGGTTGTAGGAAAATAATCAAATGTTAGTATGTAGAAAGTACAAATTCAAGTTGCGAATATCTATTCGTGACCATGATTCTTTTATAGTCAAGAATAATAATATTTACGTAGCGATTTTTTTAAAACTTCTATAAATAAAGTCTATAAAAGTAAAAAAGTAAAAAAAGTATTTTTTAAAAGTCTACGTCAATGCAGCTGCTTCACTATAACTAACTGAGGTTCTGATAAGTTAAATACATTGAAAACAGTCAGTGAAATCAGTCAGTCAGTCAGCTAACTTCCTTCGTTTTGTTTTCTCGTACGCAGGGAGAATAAATAATAGTATAAAAACTTAAAGTGAATTTCCTGTTCATTACTCAAAAAGCGACTTTATGTGCTCGTATTTCTGCCAAACTCTTTTACAATTAAGCTCTTACTGGGCTTTCACCTCCTTCATATTATAACTTACATATCAATACGTATTACAAATACGGATAAACAACTAATATACATATTTGAATAGTGCATTGAGTAGCTTGTACACTTTTAGGCAATGATTGAGTGACCGGGAAATACAGTAGGCAATATGACATTTTTCTCTCATGTTCGTGCAAAAATATTTGTAGGCATGGCATATATATGAATCAAGATATTTCCGATTGAATATGATTAAATTACATATGGTGCTCTAAATATATCGTTTACGTCACTTAAATAATACGGAGCAACACCAAAAATGCTTCATGTAGGTATGGATCTGGGACTGTAGTCGGAAATGGGGCGATACCGTGGAAGGATTTCGGGTATAAGGGAAAGCCTGTTTAACCCTATAACCATAAAGTGAATTTCACCCCGAACGTTTAATAACTAGTCCTGAATCTTCTTGAAGAGGCCATTAACGGCGGCACTAACAGGGAACGCAGGTGCGTTCACATGAGCAAGTTCCATAAGTCATTGGGTATTTTCCCCTGCTACCCTCTCTTTAACGTTGTGACCCCGCATAGCTCTCCCCCACGACGATTGTGCCAGCGGTTTATGGTTGGTATGCCATCAAAACTGTTTCGCCTGTCGTAAGGGCTGAATGGAAAAGGTGAATGTGCCATTCCATCCTGCGCTAAAAATCTAAATGCCATCGCAGCGATTCAGTATTATCGAGGATGTTTACTGCATCGACATTTCTTATTAGTGACAGGTAGCAAATTAAACCTATTTTAACTAGATTTGTATTTTTTGATCCGAAATGGCAAAACTTAGTTAAAGACGTGAGTTCACCAACACCTTATCTTCTATTTCTACATATTCTCTGAGATTCTTGTAGAAACTTTTGTCACATTCCACCATCCATCATTTCAATTAAGCTTCATTGATACAAATAGCTTATATTTAATGTATGGTATGATAGATGCATTCAATGAATTTCCATGTGAATAAAAATCAGGTACAGTCAAAATAAATGTACACCTGAAAGACAGAGTTAATAGAAAATTAACTAATTGTTGTTCAATTTTTAAAATACATTCACCCTTCCTTCAAGGATTTTGCTTGTGAAATGTTCTTCCCCTTCCACTTTACTACGGCCGTGCCTTTTTCTTTTGACGTTAAACTGATGTCATTTTTTTCACTCCACCCTTTTAACACCGCAATTTCGATTTAATTCAAAAGCTAAAGTCGAAATCTTCCAAAAATCATAGCTTGAAGTAGATTTATGCACCAAAGATGTATGAATTCGGTTTATTTACATTTCTTTTCATAATATTTTCAGTGCCTTCAGAAGTTCTCTGCTGAACGCTATACTTAACAGTATTCAATAATAATTACCGTATTAAGATAAGATTATGAAATAAATAACGTCAAAAAATTAACAAATATTAAAATAAGAAAGCAAAGCTGGTTCTATTGTAATAATATCCAAAAGGAATAGTAAAACACGGTGATACTCTAGCATAAGTTTCAATGCAATGGAGCTCACAGGGTACCTTGGGGGTAGAGCACTGACTGGAGGGTTCCGGGCTCAATTCTACAGTTAGACCGTGGGGAAACTAAGTTTTAAGTCCGATGAAATACGGAGCAATTTCTAGACAAGAATTTCATGAGGAACTAGAGGTGCTATAGGATAGGCCACTGTCACACATAGCCTGAATTTAGTTGCCAGAATTTTGCATGCCATTAGCATTAGTTCGGAATTCCCTGTATTCTAACATATCAATTGGTACTACAGCCCAGCACTTAAGGGTACTACAGCCCAGTCGCTAATACGTAAAATGAAGTATAATTCGTTGAAAGATGAAAACAGAAAAGTTTGAGAAGAATTAAAAGAGGTATAATAAATTATTAATGTGTGTGGAATGTGAATAGAAAAAGGTACTAATGAAGTATTTCTGGATTTCAAGAAATATCAGGAGGAAAAAGAATATAATTTCGATCTTGAAGCAGTACTTTATACTTCAAAAAGGTAATACGATCGTTTTAAAAAAAGTGATAAAATTCCCACGGAAATAAAGATAGCCATCGTGAGCCATTACTGGAAGAGACACTCATAGGTAGAAATAGAGATCAACGTTGAGATGTTTTTTAATACCTGAATGTTTTTTTTAAATATCTCTGAGGCTGGAAGAAAATGAATGCACTTCATTCTTCATGCAGATGCAATCACCTGCAGACGCATATTAATAAACAGCTAAGTCTACACAAATATTCTACGGCAAATACTGTACCAGCCTTGCAGGTCATAGGGTCTTCATTTAATATTCTATCACGACTTTTCTGAGGACTAACATTAATCTCGCCAGCATTGCAATGCATGTCTCTGTATTCCCTCGTTTCCTTTCTAGATTTATTTTCGTCATATTTCGGTTCCTTTTATACCTGCCTCTTCTCTTGCATTGCAGCAACTAGCCTTAACTTTATTTTTAACGTCAAAGTTGTTTCATCTAGACTTTTATTTAAATGCATCCTGTCAACACATTGAACTGAGATTCGGGGAACATGCCATGCAGAGAGAAAATATATATTTCTAATGGTAGTAATCTACATCCATGCATTTATATACTGTTCTTGAACTGAACAATCGAATATTATGAGAATAACGCGTTAATAGAGTGGATTATGCATTAAGAACTCAAAACTTTACAATGAATTTAACATATTTGACAAAATTAAAAACAGATAGAAGTATCCATTTCATCGCCTTACATCCCATTCCTTTCCTTTTGAGCAGAGTAATTTCGAAGGAGACTTATTTATGATGAGAAATTGGATACCTTTAAATCGTTAGCCGGAGTATCCCGCATTTTCCAATGGTTACAAAGATTTTGCGTCACCCATATTCAACGATCATCATTCATGGGATTATACGAAGATAAGATATAATTTTTTTATCTGATTGGTAAATTTCTTTCTTCAGATAACTAACTTTCTTTTACGTCTTTCATTATCTTGTGCATAAAGTTTTGACAGATAATGTTTATCAAGATAATATACCCCTTTGCATCCAGTAATATATTAAGAAAATTCTCCATCATAATCTTTACACTGCTTACTAAAAATCAGTACTATTACCATAATATAGAGTACATTTACAACTTTCCCATAAAAAATTGGCTCAATTATTTGAAAGGCTTTCTGGCAAGCATTTCAAATTAGAAAATTCACGAGAACAATTTTCAGAGCTTTTTCCAAAGAAATATAAACATATATGGCGAGTAGCGAAGAAGTAGTCGGGCTATCAATGTTCATTAATTAGCAACATACATATTTCATATCATCCGCGTATGGCCAAACAGAGTTACATACACGTATATGGTCTTCAACAGTTCCATCGAATTTGATCATATGTATATTACCTTATCAGCATGCTCAACTCTTTAAATATAAAGAACAATGGAAGTTAATCTGATATTCCCTGTCTCCACACTATAATTATGTTCATAAATTGGAATATCACTTAAATCTTTGATATTTTTTGAAGAATTCCTTAAAATCATTTTAATGGCCGATCAACTCACGTCAAAAATGACACTGATCACAAGTAAAGCCTGCATCTCGTCGTCCGTGACTCAATTCCCTAAATAATATATTTTCTATGAAGAAAGTTCTATCGCAGTGGTGAGTTAAATAAATGCCTACAATCTTTTACTGTTAGTCAGTCCCCGTCCATCACGAGGGAATAATTTGTAGGAGCAATTAGCCTAACTTAAAATTTGATTTGTTGAAGGCCACATGCATAATTTTGAGAGAGAAAGGAGTAAAAACAGAAAAGAAAGAGAAGTAAATGAAGCGGTGTTTGTTCCATTTGCTCCAAATTAAAAATATTTCAGACCCTTCTGCGGATTCACAGCGACAACGATACGCGACCGGACATACGCAGTGTAATATTTCTGATGGCCAGACACATTTATTTAAGTGCACTGCGGTTTAATTGGCTAACATTGTATTTCGTGAAAAAGAAAGTCAACATGCGGTGATGATGTGACGTTTTTAGTTCACATAAGTTCAAAATAGAAAGTTCCAGGGGGTGAGAGGGACACTGCGGAAACTATGTGACTTAAAGAAAAGACACGGTGAATTATGATAAACCAGAACGCCTTTACCTTATATAGACATTTTACCAATTAAAAACAGTAATAATGTGGCTTTATCCTTGATTGTGGAATTTATTAGAGCTTGCAGATTCATTCGAACTTTCATATAAAGGGTGCGTTCCGAAAGTAATGCAATTATTTTATTATTAATTTATTGAACAGATTTGCACAAACACAAAATTCTTCAAAGTACAGAACTTGGGCCTCTAGACATATTTTACTAGCGAATCTGTCATGACCGGTACGCGTCCTGGAAGGCGTCGTCGGGGACCTCTCGCAAGGTCTTCGTCACTGCTGATTGAATCTCTTCTCTGGACAAAAAACAGGTTCCTTTCAGGGCTGCCTTAATCCGAGGGAACAAAAAGAAGTCTGCTGGGGCGATGTCAGGACTATAGGGGGGTGGGGCAATGTTGGCACCTGGTGTTTGGCCAGGAACTCGCGGACTCGTAGCCCGTTGTGGCAAGGCACGTTGTCGTGATGGAGTTGCCAGGTAGTGGAGATGTCTTTTCTCGTCCTAATGACCCTTTGATGAGTCTTTCCAGCACATCCACGTAATAGTCAGCGTTAACTGTCTGTCCTTGAGGAACAAAGTCCTTATGGACCACTCCTTTACTGCCTAAAAAGACAATGAGCATTTTTTTCACTTTTGATATGCTCATTCTTACCTCAAGCCCTTTTTGGGCTTGGAGGACTGGACATTGCACCACTTAGAGCTTTGGCGTTTTGTTTCCAGGTCATATTAAAAAACCCAGGTTTTATCACCAGTGATTACGTTGTCCAAATTATCTGGTTCATTTTCAATAAGTTGCAAAAGTTCACTTGAAATTTCCGCTCGGTTGGTCTTTTGGTCGTCTGACAACAACATGGGCACGAGCTTGGCACCCACTTTCCTCATCGCTAAATCTTCAATAACAATGCAAAACACAACAGTAGACCACAAGTGCAGTTCATTGGCAACCATCTTGATATTCATTCGACAGTCAGAGTCCAGCAATTGTCGAATACAAGCCACGTTTTTGTCGGTTTTGCGGGAACGGCCGCCCAGAGCGTCGTTCGTCGCGTACCTCTTCCCGGCCCTCCCTTAAGGCATTTAACCACCTGGTAACTTGTGAGTAGGACAGAGCATTTCCCCCGTAAGCCTCACGAACCATTTTGTTATCTTCTCAATAAATTTCTTTAGTTTATCACAAAAATTAATCGCTTAGCGTCGCTTGATCGTCGATTCCATTTTTGTCGTGACACGGCCGGCGCGCAGAGGTTTACAATAACTGACGTCCTGTCACTTCCACAGCTTAAAGAGCACTGAGACCGGCAAATCTTAGCTTCCCTTCCAAGTGATTTTATCTCGCCTTAACTAATAGGAGTGACGCGGGAAATTTAATGGCATTACTTTCGGAGCGCACCCTGTATTAGTTCGGTACGATCGCTCGTTACTTGGTTCAGCATATTTTATATATAGTATATGGAACATTCCGGCATCACCATTAATATAATTATGATCGCCACATAAATAGTAATCTAAAGACTTATTTAATCGAGAATTTATTTACGATTCAAGCCTTAAGCATGGAGTTAATTTTTTAAACAATAAGACATCTCTTATTGGGGCAAGATTGAGACGATATTACCTTCTTCCACCAAGTCCTGCGACATGCGTCTCATTACGTCTAACCAAATGAAGAAGGTTAATTTAATAATAAGCAACCTATATCATAATATCGTGGGTCGTGGTAGTCCAGGGGTAGAGCATTAGACTACTGACCAGAGGGCCCGAGTTCGATTACCGGGAAAGCCTCTCTGGAGACCTGTAGCTCCACCCAACCTATGTTCTTTTTCGGGTACCAGATCCTCCTCGGAAACCATAACCGGCACAGGGAAAGGAACTGGGCCCCTTACCCTGGTGTGTGGATTTCACACACCATCGGGCTTAGTGCTAGGTGACCTACCATCCACTACTAGATGGTGGGTGACCTACTATCTAGTATCCACCGCTACAATCACCTAAAAAACCGACTTTCGGGTCGATTACTGTGCTTATGGTTTATTTATCATAATATCAGCCAGGCACCTATTTTTTGAACCTTGGATATAGTTAACCATTATTCAATTAAATTATTTCTGAACAAATTGAGTAGTTTCAGGCGTAATATGGTGGAATTTGGACATAACAAATAAAATGCAATAACAATTTTCCGCTACATAAGTTTAATAATGCCACCAGGTTTCGATTTATTACATCACCTTCTGGTAACAAAATGAATTCAAGTGCCTTCATATATATATATCATTTTGCATCCGGGGAAAAGGAAGGGGTATATAGGAAGGAAAGGAGGAACGGAGAAGAGGAAAGTTGGCCAGCTAAGCAACTAATGGGATGCGAAATACAAAGTTTGAAACGTGTTGAAGAAAGAGTTCTCTTTCTTCGGCATATTTCAAAGTTTACATAAACACATAAATGTGACATTTGTAGCCTTATAAAATTCTCTTATGTTGATGAACCATCCTTCGAACAACTTTCAACTTCAATTTGTCCAGACTTAGTTTAGAAGAAAATCAAGCCTCAACGAAGAACATCAATTTCCGGATCTTGATACATATAATAAGGAGGAATGTTTTGCGATCTGATGAAATATGTACTCAGCATTACTCTAATGACTGCCATTTGTGTGAACTACTTTTATTGCTATGATTTACCAGTATATTCTTCCATATAAGGAATAAATCCCAGTTGCTTGCAATATTTTTGATAGTTAAATGAGAATTCATTTGGCTGACAGGGTCTATGCTCATAGTCTTTCCGTCGTTTGGTAAGGGAATCTAGGAGCTCGTAAACCTTTACGAATCTCTACCGGTCTATCCAACATCCTTGCTTGCAAAACGGAGTGTGAACTTCAGTATTGAAGCTTAAAACTGAAATGCAGGGTCATATTTAACGATTAAATGGGTGCTTGCAGTTTGTAAGCGTATAAAAATATAACAGAATATAATGCGTGTGAAAGCAAGCCTCTGTGATTAAAATTCCTATGAAATGTTTTATCACAAAAATCGATTGGTTAATTTCTATTTATATCTCTTAATCTGCCGATTATGCTTTCACCTTCTTCCAGACACCGTCAGGTGATCTACCATTTGGACTTGGCGATGAGATACCGCTCCAGTCTACAAGGTTTACTGCGAATACGAGGCCAAACAGAGAACGCTGAAAAGTGGAGACCCACGTAAAAGTATAATTGTTATTCATTATTTTCAGCAAAGAGTTAAATATTTCATAAAAGTTCTTTCTTTCCATTGCTTCATATGACGCTATGATGACGACGTATGTTCCATAGAGGGTGTTCATACATTTCTATTCGCATAATTTGTTGCGCAAAAATTAACGGCAACAATTTCAGTCATGAAATAATAACGCCCGTTCGTGTAGGCTTGAAAGCAGAAAGAAATCATCACAGTTAAAAAGAGAACGATTTGCCGACTAATTATGAATGTACTCACCAAAAAGAGGAGGTATTAATATTGAAGTAGTGATTAGAGTACCTTAATTGGTTATTTCAAATAAACAATATTAAACTAAAGTTCCAGGTTTTAGGAAATATGCTTCAGATTATCTCATAACCCTTAGGACATTCAAAATTGATTTTTTTAAAGCAATTGGAGCTAAAATTGATTGGAATGTAAAATTAAACTTCCATTAATTTTATGTTTATTACATCAATAAAATCCCTCTAACACTCTCAGATAGACCAATTAATTCAAGCGGAATATTCAATGTTGATAGTATTAAACGGCAAACGTTACTACTGAGATTAATTTTTGCAAATGGTTTACAAATGGCGAAACAATAAAATTAATTTATTGCAAACATTTACTGTAATTTTATCACTTCCCATGTTGGCTGTTAATTATGCCACCGAAAGCTATTAATGCCGAAAATAAGTATGCATAAAAGTCCAAAATAGGCAGTAAATTTTAAAAAAAACTTTAACCCGTCGACAACCAAAAAAACCGCTGATGAGGAAGGGGTGTTTATTTCAAAAAGGCCAATTTCTTTAACGACTCATGCCTAACAACCAGACAAAGAAGGACACATGGAAATAAAACAAGTGTAAAATGTAATAATTATTCAGCAGAAGACTGGCTTACAGTAAAATGGGGAATCATTGGATGATTCGATACGTCAATTAAAATTTTTAGCTTAAATCAACGAATATTTGGATAAAAATGACTTTTCCACACATTCCACATCCTTGATATTTACAAAAATATAATTCCTCTCGTGAGCATTTGATATTTACAGGGTAAAAACGAATAATGTCCCTCGTGACATTTCCGTATCCCGTCGACTGGATGTTTACTGTAGTCGACTGTATGTTTACAAGAGGAGTTGCATAGTGAGTTAACATTCTCATCTATCACACAAACTTGGAGATTTAATTTGAAGGAACAAATGCATGGAAATAAATCGCTTTTAGCATTTTATCCATATCCCTCAGCAAGGTTGTGGACAGGGATTGACTTAACTGGGTGCTGGGGTGTTGGAAAACAAGAAAATGGCGAAAAAAAATTAAAGAACATGTAAAATGGCCAAATAGGTGAATTTCTGAGAGACAAACCATCATTAATGTGAGCCGTGCATGCAGCCAAATTGGAAAATTTAAGTTTCTAGGAAGATCCCCAATTAATTTTGGAATTTGCGCGAATAGTTGAAATGGGCGCAAAACGAGCCCCACTAACCCACTCGTCAGCACTTAATTAACGAACATTTTTCATTTGAATCCACAGTGTGTGGGTGTGTGATGAAATATTTTTAGTCGCCTGCTACTTGGGCAATTTGTGATTATTAACTATAAATATATGTTTATTCTTAAGCAGATTAAAATATCCTTCGTAATGTTCCCTCCTATCTTGGTCAGAATATGTACGAGGGTCAATCGATTTCTGATATAGCTCTGTGTGGCATTCAATTTACCTTAATCGCTGTTTGGTATGCGTTTAACTGAGACTTATTTTATTCAATACTAATTTGGAGCGAACGTTGCCCCTTTTAGTCAACTCCAAACTAGAACTATTTGTGCGTATTTCGTTCCTTCCGCCGGAGGCGGCGTCAGCCTTGGCGAGGATTGTCGGAGGGACCCTAGGCAATCCCACTCGAGGCCAAATGCGAGTTCATATTCCCTCTTGGTCATTGGTTATCAGTCCTTTTCATACAATTGCCCTCATTCCAAAATCTGCCCCCGTAACACCGCTTAGAAGCCGTGGTAAGCTCGAGAAGCTGGAGCTGAACTTATGTAAAGTTGTCCGCCTCCAAGCGGTATTGTTTCATAGTTACCGGATCGGACATAACAGGCCTATTATTAGGATTTTATTTGATCGTAAGTCGAAAAAGTTATACTTTAAGTATAAAAATTAGAATTTCATAAGAATTTATGCCTATTTAATTAGCGCGACCATTAAAATCTGAAATACACACATCTACATTTCATTTAACTCGAAGAGGTTATAAAAAAGAAAGGATTTAACATGTGCTATGCTTCACGAAATTAACTGCAATGTTAATCCTTTAAATAAGAACCCATACTAATCCATAAAACAATTGCGACAATAATAAATAGGTTATAGTTTTAAAGAAGGAGTAAACTAAAATTCGATTTGAAAATTTATACATTAGTCCATTTCCAAAAATGGAAATATTTATAGACTCCAGAGCAAATTATATTAATTAGCAAAGAGTGCATATTTTTGGATTAGTCCATCTTAAAAAAAGATAGCCATTCTAAAAATCTGATATTTTTATGCAGTATTTGTTCGACTAAGTTATGAATATAAATATCCGCAAGTTACTATCCGATAAATTTTAGAAATAAATATTTCTCTGTAGAAAATATAAATTAATAATGAACACATTTTAAAAGAATAATGAGGAAAATAGTAAGGAAAATATTTGTCCGTTTATGATTTTAAATAAAAATGTGACTTCATTAATCTTTTTCGATAAAAATTCTTGGCTCTTTTACTCATAATTTTTTAATAGTTTATATTGCCGTAAACTTCCAGTATTCCAGTACAAAGATTCCAGTACTCGTACGCGCATAGCCATGTTAGATATCGCCGGGGGATCGGTATGATGCGGTGACTTCCCTCCGAGATGGCCCGGGTTCGAATCTTGGAGACAGCAGATAGTTTTCAATGGCATCCCGATACCTACTTGAGGTGTTATTGTGGAGAGCACTTTGAGTGAGTATGCCTTCCGCCGGATGGGACGTTAAACTGCGAACCCCTTGACGCCTTGCGTTAAGATTAGACTAATACCGACGCCGGGTTTCTATCCACCCTTCCTCCTTTCCCATCCATCCTTAATGGCGCAAATTAACTTAGCTGTCGGTCGCTTCACCTAATGCTACTGCTACCAAGATATAGCTTACGAGGCACACCCTCATAATCAAGTTTAATTCGTTTGTGTTAATATGTCGTTTGGTGCAGAGAGCCAGTGGTAATAATGGTGCACACACAATGGATCTGGTTACGTCCCACAACTCTGTTAACTGATCACTAGAAACGCTCAATGGGAATCGCATCTGAGGGATTTTCCTAATTCTCCCTTCGAAAGGAATCGACCATCTTAACCTCATCTTAAGATAAAACCTTTCTAAGGACCACCAATATTAATTATTATGCTATCAATAAGAGATTCAGATAGTAGAGTTTTCTGGAACATGTATAGTACAGACTTGCAGATTCACTCACCCTCGGAGTATATTAACCAAGGGTTCTACCCTCATAAAGATTGATTACCGATTGACGAACGGCATTACAATTGCCGAGACACTCGAGCGTATCGATAAACCCTTTGAATTGGGAAATCCTAATGAGGAATTCTCGGCGAATATCAGTGATTACTCTTCCCCAAGCGGTGGTTGCAGTTTCCATGGAGTTAGCCGGTTGATTTCATATTCTAGGTCCTGCGCAATGGGAAATTCTCAAGGCATTAATTTGCCTTTTAATTACCAGATAGTAAATTATTACGTATTCATTTTAAAACTGGTCACATATCACCAGGATCACAATGCTGGCTTTTGGGAGCTAAGCCTTTGTTCACTGTTTGATGTTGACGTTTTGTAAGTAATTTTATCTGTCATACAGGATTTATTCGGGGAGAACCTAAGATAAAATCGAATTTAAATGCAAATAGATGAAAAAATGACCACAAGAACGCCCAAATGAAGAATTTGAATGGCAATTTAGAAATAATATACACTGCCGAGGATTTTTAAATTACTTCGACACCGTTCCTAAGTTTCCTACAACATTAAATTGACAACCAAACCGGACGAGTCATTTAGGGGAGCTCAGAAATACTGTACATAAAGCCAGAGCACAATCACTTTCGAGAAGAGAACACTTCGCTGAAATCCCTTTCACCTACCCCTCGGCTCGCTATACGGTTGTAGTGCTCAGCCGTTTACCGGAGGTAACAAAATGACCACAACAATGAAGCAACTAGCCAAAGGGAGGGCACCAGGTAAGGGCGTATTTTGACGTTTGTAGTACTTTTGGGGCTTGGGCGCAGCTCAGGGGTCTTGTACTTAAATGACTGAAATGAGTAGTCAGTAAGAACAATTACCATTAACAAGAAAGACCTTCGTCTTCCCTCAAATAGTCCAGAGTGGACAAACAGAGAACGCTGAAAAGTGGAAACTCAAGTAAAGGTATATATAATTGTTATTCAATATTTTCCACAAAATATTCAACATTTCATTAAAGTCTTTCCATAGCTTCATATGACACTATAATGACGACGTATGTTCCATAGAGGGTGTTCATATATGTTTTATTTGTATAATGTATTGCGAAAAAATTAAATTTTTTCACAATGTTCGCTTAATGTTTAATTTATATGTTTGAGCCTGCAGGTCAAAGATCTACTGTCGGAAGCACGAGATAAGATTCACTCCTTTCATGCATAAACCTTAGATTCTTAAAAAAGAGTATCCTTTTCTATACACCCTGCAATTACTACTTCGGGAGTTAAATAGACGATATTTTACTTCTCTGCGACAAAATATTTGATTTCTACGTGATTTATTTCCCCCATCAACGGTTCCTAATTTTCCTCCTTCTCCCCAATTCCTCGTCTTCCGAAATCACCTTTTTTGGCATCAATGTAACTCCATCAGGTCAAAAATTCCACATATACTTCCATTCTTGCTTTTCATATTCTGGCTTGCGCGTTGTTTGATTGATTTCATAATGCATGTTGGGGTGTCGGATTATTAATTATTTGTCGGATAATAGTGTATGCGTTTCCATGCGTTTTGGATGATGGGATTTTTACATGAGTGTACACGCCACAGTCGGTATTCTTTTCTATGTACCTGTATGTGTTGATTTTACATGTGGTACTGTTCCTTTTTACAAGTGGTGACCTAACACCCCCCGCCACACACCTTTGCGGCGGCTTACAGGGTATTATGTAGATGTGGACATATAAAATTCACTAATAAACAGCAGTACCTCCACTCTCTTAACTGCCACCCATCTTATACTAAACGCTCTTTTCCCAAGAGTATTTGTTTTTTAATTTTAATTTGAAATTTCAAAAATCCTAATGGCCTTTACAAATGTAACTCCAATTTTCACTAACATCCCCTCAACCAGGACTTTCCAGCAACCCTTATGAATAAATAATCCTCACAAATGCCCACGCACCCAACTTTCTCAAGATAATAACTCCCACACCCTCTTCGTCCGCATTACTTACTCCTCAGGCATTCAGTCCCTCAAATGTACCCTCAAAGACCGTTTCACCATTTTGGGTCAATCACTAAACAAGAGCTGTAAACAGTTTACCTTAAGTCCCTCCCTCAATCTGAAACGACCCGCCAATTTAATTGGCATCTTGAAAACCACTAAACCCCCATTAAATTCTGCGCTACCCACAAATTCACGCAGACTATTTGCAATCAAACCAGATACAAAACATATTCCACCTTCTCCGCCCGAATCACCCCTTTACAGTTTCTAATTCTCTCCCATCCCTCTCTATTTCCTCAAAAAAAACACCAGAAACGTTACTTACCAACTGAATTGCAAACACTGCCCCCCCGATTGGCAATCTTTCACATCTGTGACCTCCTTGCTGAAAATTGATGAGGGTGAAACATTTACAGAAATGTCTTTAGACTGAGCCCATTTTTTCCATTTCTAAAAGCAAAAATAACACTCTTGAACGCCGCGAGAGCACTTCTTTCCACCATTTCCTTCGTCGAAAAACTGATCTCAAGCCGGGCACTCGTCGGTGCGTGGGTTTATCTTCTATGTTATCGTATCCTTTTTTACTTGTAAAAACACGCACAGCCTCTTCCTTTTGCCTTTAAATGCAGCGCCTTCCTCCGCCGAGCCTATCGCACCGTTCGGCTGCAGCAATGTATGAATCCCCCCAGGAGAGGCAGACGGGTGGGAAAATGGGCGGAACGTGCTCGCAGAATCGGAGGTTCGCGAAGCCGCCATCAGGAACCCCTTAGCACCCTACCGACCCCCCAAAGCCCGCAAAATTTTCACCCCCCCCCCACCCCACTCGTCCGTGGGTATGTCAAGGTGATCAAATTCCCTCACGGCAGTATGTACGTTATGCTCTACACGGATTTCGGGACGAAGCGTTCATACAACCGCAGCGGCAGATCGTTTCGGGTATGGGTTCACTCGCCGAGTAATGACAATATCACGCACGTTCTTTGCCAAGCAGTGTTGGTGGGAAGAGGGGCGAAGGAGAGAGAATACGCTGCCCCGTGGCCCAAATCAATGGTCTTCGACGGGCAGGCAGGTATACGTAAGTGGCAGCTGCCTCACACATATATGTAACTATTTGCCATACGGTTATCTGGCCTGGTCCCTTGCCTCAAGACACGACGAAATGAATTCCCAATTAAGCAAAGAAGCATAAAACATGATTTTCACGAGCACTCTTTTAACCAAACAATTCTTTATTCAAAATCCGATTTAACTACGGAACCTGTACTGTGCGTTACGTTCCTTAGATCGAAGTAGAAGCAGGCTCTAAATACGACTCTACAATGCAGACTATTGTATCGTAGAATGTAACCATCATGCGGGTAGGTTTTCCTCGTATTTCTATGGATACGTTTTGAGGAGTGTTATTAGAGGTTTCAGATTTTATGATAGTTTAATTTACATGCACGAAATTATAAGTTGAATATTAATAATAATGTAAACTGAGTTACAACTGTGGATTATTTCTCTTGAGTTAAATTAACTCGCAGAATTAATTTGTTTTAACTAAAGCGAAAATTACTGGCCAGAAAATTGCAAGGGAAAAGATCATCATTAACCACCTACAGGATAATTCAAATTGCCCCTGGTTAGGCCTATTTAAAATTCTCAAACAGAATATGAGGTCCAAATAAACCCACTATTCCGGAATTCAAATTTATTCCCCCAGAATAAACTGAAACCGCCATTCTAAAAGCATTTTCAACCGTTTCGTTCAGGATAGTCTGTAATGAATTTTTTTCTTTATCTGGTAGTCCAATTTTGCTGTAAGGTTTTTGTAAGGCTTATTCTCAAGAGATAGTCATCATCCCTAATATTCGCAGGTTTGTCTGGAATTCAGAATACATTGTTTGCAAATATAGGTATATTGAGAGCCAAGTCTCAAAATATGGCTCAATTAGTGGAGAGGCCATTACCGTACAAGTCTTTGTAACTATGGTAATATCATATATCTTTTAAAATAATTACACTCAATGTCTTTTGTATTAAAATAAAAACTGTGAACGCAGCTCAAGGACGTACAATCCCCATCTCAACATATAGAAAAATATTCAGAGGTCACTTATTTCCTTTTTTGCCAAATGTGTGTATAAAAATTGTACATTATTTGGTTTTGCAAAAATAATGGAAGAATTCATTGAAAAACTCAAAAAGTTATTACAATCTAATTTTCAAAATTTATATTTTGAAAAATATCTCAGAGCCCCTTTACGCTATTCTCCTCTAGCCGATCAAAACAGACGACAGGATTTTACCGCTGACTTGGATGTTCACTATATACCTATTACACGAAGTGAGTTTACAAGCTAGATAGTAAATTTGCCAGCGAGTTGCAAGTAAGGTTGAAATTTTCAATTTTATTCGCATTCACAAATCAGTGAGTTTACTAGCTTTCACTATTGCGCCACTCTAGTTTAATAGCTACCAGTAAATTTCCTTGTGAGTTAGCGAATAAAACTACGCATCGTAATACGGGATTTACGGATATATTGCATGCCTGCTGTATAGGATTGTCGTGTCTCACAGTCGAATGTCTCATTTGGTAATATTAGACCGTCTGCTCTGTCTTTTTTCATGCCCGATGCACCGTTTTTCTTTTTTTTTAAACTTTTTCATTCCTTTGAATACGATGGAACACGGTTGATAAGATGGCGAGCATGCGATGACGCCTGGCGTCTTTGTTGCGGAGGATACGTCAAATACACGAATGGACTCATCTAAGCAAATATATCGGTGCAAAATAATACACCCATTCGTACGAATTGAACTATGCTTAGCATTAAACGAGTGCTCTTCTGAGCATTTTATCAATGCATTCAAGTTTTATTTCATTATATTGCTGATTTACGGGAGTGTGTATTTATATTTAGATTCCATTTTGATTGCGTCACGTCTAAATTGTCCCTTCCGCACAAGCCTTGGAGAGTCAATTATACTTTAGTTTCATTTAATTTGAGCTGCTATCCCGGCTGATTAAACAGGTATATTACATAAATACGATCTAAATACTGTGGGTCAAACACGCTTTGGTATGAACCGTTAATTAAGCGCCTAATGTCACCTAATTGTTACGCGTTGTTTGTGTTTGGATATTAGATACGAATTGGGCGCTTAATGGGAGACATCATCAAATTTTCCGATCACACGAAATAACACCTTTGCATGTACGATTTTGGCGACAATAATTTACCAGAATTGGAGCTCATCAGTTGGCGAGAAAATGTACTCACTTATCCTCCCACGCTGCCCTAGTCCGCTTTGTAGAGATAAACTTCCAATTCAAGGTATTATATCGAATTATTTTAAAGTCCAGATTGAAATACCTTAAGATAAGAACAGAAGAAATCGCATTATTCATAAACAAAACAGGTAATCGCACTGCACAAATAGATTTAATATGGGAATCGTGGATTTTAAATGATTTGTGTCTTATTTATAATATCATTTAAAATAATTCTAATACTTTCAATTATGAGGGTTTTCAGACATTATTAAGCCGCAGCGTATCAGGATTTTCGTTACGAAATAAAGATCAAGCCAAAGAAGCCCAGCAGGAAAGTATTTCTTTTAAAACTGTCAAACTACGTCATTGAAGAGAATGGTCGAAATAGACGTATTATCATTTAACACAGTGTGTCGAATCGGGTGTCCCACAAGGAAGTGTAATCGGTCCGCTATTGCTCCTCTTATATATTAATGACATCGGATCTAAGGTTCCCAGTAAGCTTTGTCTATTTGTCGACGACGTAGTGATAGGTGAATGCAGATGCTACATCGTACATGGTGAAATATGAAAGAATTCTAAATTTGAGCTTAATATTGTGCATTTTGTGCAGGCTTCACATTCGAAAAATAATTTGAACCAGAACGACGAAATCAACGACTTGGCACCACATTTGAAGAAGGCCATTTTAAAGGCTACTTAAAGACTTCAACCATTTAAATAAGCAATAGCATATTCTATTATAGGCGGAAAATTCAACAAGTTAGGGAACATAGTAAGAAGAAGGTCAGTTACATAATTTTTTTGTACTTAGTTGTTAATTATTTCGAATTATTTTAGTTCTTCTAATTAAAATAAAACCATATTTGTAGTTATACCTAATTAATAATTTTTAACTGCGATAGAAACTTCATCAAAAAATGACTTTGAAATAATTAATTTGAAACCACTTTATTTCCTTCAGAGCTCGTTTACTTTAAGTGAAAGATTCGTTTGCTTTTACTCGTATAGTTACTCTCAGCCAGGGTGTGCTAGGACTTTTCGCTGAAAAAGTATGTTACAATCCTCCGGTTGCTATAAAACATACTGGAGAGTTACTCTTATCCCCCGGGATGCAGGGGGATCATAGAAGATCACAAGTTTCATCAAGTAATTATTGAGTGAAATATAGAAACAGTAAAATTAAAACAACGTCCCCTGACTGGGAAATACATAATCCTTATTGTAACACTGTTAATAAGAGTAGTAAACATAACAGATGAAGTGTATGTTAGCTTTTTTGGCGATTCAAATTCATTCTAACTTATTAGTACAACCTCATCCTAGGATTAACACCTGCTTAAAGGGAATTTCTAAAATTTTAAAATAATTGGAAACTCTAAGAGTAACAGCAGTCTGCCTCAAATAGACTTAAATATAGGAAGTTGCCTCCAGCCCATAAATTGCCAATTTAAAACCACTCTCGAATGATGAGGTAGAAATCATAGCATTTGTTAAACCATTAATGTAAAAAAACGTGTTTCCCTGAATATCTCGGATATATTTAACAATTAGCCTCACAATTAGCTGGATTCATTTATGTTGACGAATTTTAGCAGGTAAACGTAACATTTCGTATCCGGCTATGAAAAATATAGCTATCTATCCTCCAATCGCTGCATTTAAAAAACAGGAATCTGAATATTAGTTGAAATATAAATACGGAATGACTGAGCAAAAAATTACGCAATAGTGTGTACAAGCAACCACTCAAACCTTTATTAAACTTACTATTCCAAATTCTCAACAGTATGTATGGTAATTGAAAATTGACATGCAGTCGTTCAATTACTTTAGAAATGTCACCATTTAAAATATTAGCTATTGATTTATTGGGACATACAACAGGCGTTTGAAGTAAGCTACACAATAAAAACCAACGCCATAACGTTGCATAAGGAATGACGAGATATAACGACTGATTGGGAGGAACACCGACGGTAACCCCCAACGCAGGGTCCACAAAAAATAATGAAATTCCTGAGGGGTCACCCACGGGGATGGCAGAGGAAATAATTATGAGCGACGTTATTACAGTTTGCTAGAGGAATCCGCACGACCCAGAGCGACGCCGGTCCCCTCCCCTATCGAATCCCTTTCAATATCTCTCTCTCTTCCCCTTTCCATACCCCGCCCGCAATTGCCGTATCGCCACACCTCCGCACCCGACCCCCGCGAGGCAGGAAGCAACATCTAGCTTGTTACGGCATCCTCTTTTCGGATAATAAAATATTTCCTCGATAATTTCTCGACGGATTTTTTGGGCTCATAAGGAGATTCCTTTGATTGTATGAGAGAGAGAGGGAGAGGTGAACCCAACAATTCGGAAGCGCTTATTATTGCTTGAGAGATGTAATTAGGGCCACTGGGAGAACTAGAGATCGAGTTTATTCCATGAAATTAAGTTAGATAGGTACGTACAAGGGTTGCGCCGGCGGTCGTCCCATTATAACGTTTCCGGTCGGCGGACGGATACGGAGGAGGAGAGAAAGAGGAGGGCTGCGGTGGTGGGGTGTTTCCCGATATAGATTAACAAACTTTTACTCAACAATGAGTCCCTCCCTTTATTACTACGTTTTCGAGAAGATAAAATTGGCCGCATTGGTAAGCCTGAGGCTACGAGTAAACACCGATGCATATATTGAGCTCCAGATATATGACACAGTAGAGTGGGTAGGGATGAAGTGAAGTGTACCTATGTAGCATGATGATTTAAACCAAAATAAAAGATAGGTTATTATTATTATTAAATAAAAGACTGTGATTATTATCATTTTAACTAATTTTCATAGAGGAGAATAATAATTTTCCCTGACCAATTAGAATAAAGACTAAAATATTCTTTTCTGAAATGATAGAACAGACTATGTATTAGGGCAAAATAAATTAACAAAATAAAAAATCTGTAAATAGAAAAATTGCTGGATCCTGTTAGACATTTTACAATCTACCGCAATGCGTCCTTTTTTTCGAATCAAAGATGCACAGGTAAAAAATAAAAATAATGAAATCAAGTACTCATGGACTCTCAAAATGAAAGAAACCTCAAATACAAATAAACACACAGCTTTCTTTAATGTCTTAGAATTTGTAGGTGCAAATTCAAACAACATAATCAGCGGTGCAAACAGGTTTTGAGGCATCTAAATATTTGTATATCGCCCTTTTTTATGGAACAATAACAACTTACATTTTAGTCAAATCTGATGACAAACATTTGAACAAATATCTAGAAAGATTGATGTGTTCCAATATAAAATGCATAACCTAAGTTTTACGCTTTTCTGTTCATACAAAAACAGTGTGCCATGGAATACCACATTGCGTTGCCAGTTTTACTGCAAGACTAGCAGATCACTTGGGCAAGTATATTTCAAATACCAATTCCTTACGATGTTTTACCAACGCAGCTATTTACGTGGCATGTTCACAACATGTGTAATAAATTATTATGACGAATATTTACCGAATAAACTGATGTATAATTCAGTCCATGTTATTTTTTTCCAAGCAAAGAAGTATGGTCCCCAAAATCTTTTAAAAAATCTTGTATTAATGTTGCCAATCTAGCAGGGAATTGCGGTGGGTGGTGGTGAAGGCTCCTTAATCACCCTACTAAGGAAAAAAATAATAACTTCTAATCACAAAACTTCCATGGATCATAAATAGAGCGTCATAATGCCGCTGAAGTAACCAACCCTTATAAAGCCGATTTTCAAGAGAAATAAAAATATTCCGAATAATAAGTTCCTTGAAAATGTTTAGATTTTATATAATTAGACTTTATAACAGTTTTTACCATTCCCGCATGAATCTAATTGAATGCAGTTCATGGAAATCCTAGGAAACAAACTATACTCACATTGCATTGGTAATTTGTTGCTACGGAAGTTTCAAATCCCGTTCCATTGCCATGACACCGTTCGTTACTAAGAATATTGGTCTTGAATCTTATTTTGATGTCTCTTGCCATTTTTACTCCTTAGATCTCAATTAGAGTTTTTGCATCCGATACGCTTATTTCTTAGTATCCATGTCTTCCAGAGTCTCAATTCATCCAACCATTACCTAGGAAATAATGATGTCACCAAAGAAATAGCCTGATGATAGTACATAGCAATAAAACGTTCAGAGCAATAACTTCATATTTCCAACGAATATTTACGGATTTACTCAAACGATACTTAGAGATCCTTCTCATATCAGTGGATAAATTAATTTGATTCGTTTTTTGCCTCTGTTACTCTAAGTATTCAAGTTCAAGATTAATAATACCATCTACAAGGCGTCTTAACATTCACATATACCATAGACTATAAATCGTCAATTTTAATCAGCATTCCGGTCACATCTATAAATTGGAAGTAATTCTGGGCCGTCTTTAATTCCCAAGGGAGGAAAGACATCGTTAGCTTCTTCAAGATGACATATCAGATCCGGGATCGTGAACTTGAATATTCTGCTCCATCACTTCCCATCGCCTTTATACACGCAGCGTCTGGAATACCAATACGCTCCTCGGCAGTCCAGTCTAAGAAACGACTTACAGTGACTCGATGACTGTTGGATAACATAACCAGTGGGTACCGATTCCAGAAAAATGAAAAACTCAAGAGGATTGAGTGCATGCAAGTTATTCTGCTTTATATTTTCTCTTGAAAAATGTGTTCCTGCAAAAGGAATATAAAACGCAAAACATACTCCCGTTTTGAGCTCACAAGTTTCAATAAAAAGTGATTCGCGCATCTTTTAACATCCCCGCCAGCCTTCACCTCATTTTGCTCTCGGTGCTTTGATCAGCTCACGGAACGTTCGTACATATGAAATATTCCTTCGCTGTTAATGTGTCTGGGGTGCTTTTTTCTCAGGAGGACACTACAGAAGTACTTAACTCTTAATTTTTTAAATCCTACATTTTTATCCCAGGAAATAGAGAAATCATTTATGGGTAAGGACGACAGAATGCTCTAAAGTTATGCTAAAACATCAAGGCATGCTTTGAAGCACCGGATATATATATATATATATATATATATATATATATATATATATATATATATATATATATATATATATATATAAGCAAAAAGTAAATAATCCTTCGTGAAATGTTTCTCTCAAAGATACGAAAATACCGGGGGAAAGAGAGGCTGATGGGAAAAAGGTAAACGGAGGAGAGAAGGGTATTTATACAAAATGGAGGAATGATAAAAAATTCCTTTTGAGGCGGGTTTTAAGTGCTAAGAGAGAGTATATTCCAGGGATGCGGAGTTCCTCTTTTTTTCATTTCGCGATTTTCCTTCGATTAAAGCCGATTCGATATATGGAAGCACTGGAGAGCAAAAGCGAGAAAAAGACTGGCGTAACGCAAAGGAGAGAGGCAGGCCAATAAAAAGCCTCTTTTCCAAATTATGTGGACTTGGAAGTAAAAAAAAATTCCCGTTATCCTTGAGGCTTAATCCACCGGCGAGTGGTGCGACTGATCGTGTACAGACGAAAGGATTCCAATTTTTCAGTATTTTTTCATTCATATCAATCAAATTCACGCAGCGGTCGTAGAAAATTTAATTCTCTTCCGTTGCGACAGCCTAAAATTTGAGCATGCTAATTTCAGGCTTATTCAGCAGCGCCTTGAATACGTACTAAGCTCCTCACGTGTCCCTCGATGCATATTTTCCAAATACGCTCAGAACTTGTTCAACCTTATGTTATAGCTTTTAATACCGTATACTTAATTTTATACCAATTGAATTATTTTGCTTAACAAAATATTCGTATTAATAATTTACAACTACACAGAAATTATTATTAAGGGGGCATACATATTTTGAATAGGATAGGTTTTGGTAGTGATTTTATCACCAATTTGAAGATTACTTTCTCGTATATGGACTTAATTTTGCTGATTTAAAACATTTATTTAAAGAAAAGTAGATTTTCACAGGTTATATCTTGAAAATTTCTACAACGTTTGGCATCTCTTATGAAGAGTCAATCTATTGCAACAAAATTATTTCCCTATCAGCGCGAAATAAGAACATATCAGAAATACTGATCATCTTAAATACACGCATTTTAAGGACGTGAGACGCCATTCATTATTGTCTAAAAATTGCCAGTGAAAACTAAAGCAACTCGAATAAGTATAAGGCATATGATGAAAAGAAACAAGCATGCCCTCTCATATACTGTTATACTGTCTATAAATAAAAATCACACTTCGAGGACATGAAAAGGATGTTAAGACAGTGGATTTCACACAAAAAATGTTGGACTGGGGTGAGATCAATCCACCACTCAAACACGCCCTTAATATTAATTTACCTATCTTCCTAATTACTGTTAATATTATAATAGCAAGCTTTTCTCAACTCCCTAATTCTATCAGTGTTCTTGTTGAACTCACTTTTCAAAATATAAACATCTTTTACGATTAAAATAACTCTTCTATTACCGATGCAGAGAGCGTCCTTCTTAAAATCCAGCAAAAGTGCGGATTAGTTTGGAACTACCAAATATACCACCTTGATGACAAAATCAAGTGACCCGCCATAATTAGAGTTCTCATTACCTCATCAAGTATCTAGACTAGGGCTTTTTAAAACTCTTTACAATCATATTTTAACTCTAAGGTACCATTAAACTTGGATAAAGTTAGGTAAGGTCTCTCAATAAGCTGTTTCGGACATCAGATATCAAATTCCTCTAAAAAAATGGTGAAACCCATTGTAATATACAGGAGTATATAAAATTGAAGTTTTAAGATTCTGAGATTTTAATTCACAGAGTAAAAAGATGTCCTTACGATATACACGGTCGCTAACGCTGTATAACTATGCATTCAAGCACGAAAATCCATCAGATGGTGAACATATATTCATTCACATGTGTATAGATATAAGAATAGGGATAGGAACTCATGAAAAGGACACCATACGAATGGCGGGAAAGGTGGAATCGAGCAGATCACAGGCATAAAAAAGTTTCCTTGTCTTCGACTTGTACCACGGATCTTTCCACTTACCGGGCCGATGCTCTTAATCACTAGAGTTATGGAAACGTAACTTACGCTGTAATCTGCGGGGGGTTTATACAACCAACTCACCCATTTCTTTGGCCAGGAGATGGAGTTCGGAAGCTATTTTCACCCACCAAAGGAGAAGTAGACGAGAACACAACACGAAAGGATAGTAGGGAAAGCAGTAAATCAATTTTATAAGGGGTAGGAACAGTTCGCACCGTGGCACGCATAGCCAGATTAGGAGCATCGGCATGGCAATTCGAAAGATCCGTCGTACAAGTCCCGGTCAAGGAAACTTTTTTACGCTTATGACCTGCTGAATTCCACCTTCCCCACCATTCCCCTGTTTATCCTTTATGTCTTCCTCTTCCTTTTTCTTATACCTATATATATATATATATATATATATATATAGTATATATATAATTATAAACAAATATATATATATGTGTGTGTGTGTGTGTGTGTATGCATTAATACAGTGGGGTAGTTGTAGGAATAATCCGCTAGTGACTACGATTCCAGGTCAGACGTGTTTGTTCGATAGTACGAGCATCTGTGTACTGTATTCAAACGGTACCGCTATTTGGATCAGATAAAATATCTTTTAAAATACAGGCTAGAAATTAACAGCCAAGAAAACAAAAAGGTCGACTTCATGCATTTCAAAGTCAGCCTCATAGCGGAAAATATAAGCAGTAGGCTACACGCTAAGCAACTACAGAAACCACTGCGCACATTCATACTATTTTTTCTATTTCGATTAAGGGCCAAACATTTGATCTTAAAAAATACCTCAAAAGTTCGAGTTCTGTGGTTAACGATGGCGGAGGTTGAAATAAAAAACATAAAATGAATATCGGTGAATTTAAAAGCAAAACATGAAAACATAGACGTTTCTTTCATTGAGTTTAACAAAAAAAGAATTAATTGAAACGCGAAGCACCCTATCGTATGTATCGTGACTGATATACCTATACTGGTGTTTTCGTACAATTATAATAATTTTCTCGTTAAGGTAAAGCTTACTTGCTTGAAGAATAATGCTTCCTGCGGCCCTGATGAATATCATCAAAGTTAAGATGTATATTATAGGTAATAACTATGAGCTTAATATACTCATTTGCAAATAATTAACATAGAACAGTACAATTTTGGCACAATTGTACGCCACTAATTTTTACCCTCGAAAGAAAACAACGGTTGGAAGGGAATTTTATACCACGTTTCAATTATTTCTTTAATTTTCTATATTCATGAATATCACTATTTCCTACTACCACGGGCTTAATATAGATTATTAATATTTTTTTAAATTGTTAAATTGCTGAACTGGTCGATTTTTATATAATTATTGTTTTCAGATCGTAAATAGGTACCGATTTTGATAGCAGTTAAAGTCGAGTTATCATAACGTCAAAAAACCTGAAGCGGATAGATGCTTAATATTTAAAAAGTAAAATATAATTGTTTGACGCATAAAAGAAGGAAAATGTGAGAATTTCCTAATGCTCTACTTTTATTCATAAATGCATGTATTGTAAGAAATAATTAATTAATTCTATACTCAGTTTAACTAATGCAGGTTTCAGACGAGAAACATATTTTGAATAAACTACCGTTATTCTATCTTTATTCTATTTGCTTTTTTAAATATTTTACCTATTCACCGCTTACTTAAAAAAAAACTTCATTTGAAAATTATAAGCACCAAAACAAGCTACATTTACCACACAAAATTCTACTTTGTGAATATCTAAATAATAAAAAGAAGGAAATCGGTGCTATGCATGCTTCGAATATTTACACTCGATTTCGGTTTGCCGATGGCAAATATTCTGCCTCACCCTGCTGCCTGACTTTAGATTGCTTCGAATCCCAAATTTGATGAATATTTCCAATAATACAGATTTCAGCTGTAGTTGGGGTCACCACGTTTAGAAAAACTGGGGAGAAAACCCCTTAAATAATGCAAGAATGTTATAAAATGGCCAGGAATCTCAGAGTAGATAAAATTATATATAATTCATAGATGTATTTAATTAATATTGTGCCAAAAACTTATATTCTCATATTTTATCGTCCAAAAAGTTTATTTAACATTATATTGTTAAATTGATATATAATTTGACTAAGAAGATTGCGGCAGCCGTGAGAAGTTGAAACATGCATGGCCAGAGGCAGCGATGGATATACAGGTAATCGATATATATAGCCTGTATAGCAAGTGACGCTGCACTGAAATTTTACTTTTGCCTGATCAATGCGACAGAGGGCTTATGGAAAGCATTGTCTTCCTCAGAATACCCGATTTATGCATCACACATCGGCCTCATAACTGAAAATGGAAGAATTATGTACTAAGGTAAACGAAACACAGAAACCACCACTTAAAATTATTTTCATGTATTCTAAGAGCCAAACATCATAAGATGGTTAAAACATTTAAAGACGGTCAATGTCGAAATAAGTTGGACCCGGGGATAGAGTACGCTCTTGTGGAATTCATTGTCAAGACTGCTCCTGCCACTCTAAGAAAATATCGTCCAATGACGTTAAGAACATTATCAGAACAACTGAAAATATCATTGGGCGTCCCTTGCACGTTTATAACAATAACAATAAACATTACATGTGTGTGCACGGGGGGCCTGGAAACTTCATACAAGAAACACAGTGACGGTGTATACTATGAATATATATATATATATATATATTCATAGGATATATATATACATATATATAAATATATATATACATATATATATATAAATATATATACATATATATATATATATATATATATATAACACTTTTTGAAAGTCTCACGGACGTGAATAATAATGTATAACACTTAGCACTAGTGGGCACAGACAAAAACACAAAAACACACAAAAAGAAACTGACTAACTTCCAGATTTTCGGTGGTCGCAGCCACCTTCATCAGCCACCTTCAGAGAGGGATAGAACCCTTTCTTCCTTCTTCTAGAGAGTTCTATCTCTCTCTTCCTTGATGAAGTGGCTGCGACCACAGAAAATTCGAAAGTTAGTGAATCTCATTTTTTGTGTGTTTCTGTGTTTTTGTCTGTGTCCACTAGTGCTAAATGTTATACATACATTATATATATGTATGTATATATATATATATATATGTATGTATGTATATACATATATATATACATACATACGTATATAGATGATGTAGAAGCACTCACGAGAGTAATTTAGCATTTGTACGGCACAATAGAACAGAAAAATGAAATATATACATTGATAAAGGATTCACACCATCAGGTGTGAAATGTGTCCTTTTACGTGATCGATTTTATTTTTGTTCTATTGTGCCCTATGAATGTTATACTATATATATATATATATATATATAAATAATGTGTGTATATATTTATTTTATTTATTTATGCTTCCATTTCATACATAGTGTATAAATGTAAGGCTTTATATATACAATATATATTACTACCATCAAAAATAGCCAAAATGGTGGTTTCTACGGAGAAGGTAAAATTCGCCACTCTAAATATAACTTACTAAAGGAATGTAAATTCTCCAAGGCCATATCGAAAGCAAAAAGCCACATTTTAAAGCAACAGGCTAAATTCTAAACCACCATAAAAAACGACCGCACAACGAAAATGCCTTTGCTGAAAATTTCGCTAAAACCAATGTGAAGTGTATTCCTTATCTTTTCTACAGTCAAAACCTATCCCCACGTGACTTTTCCTCTTATCGAATGTGAGGAAACAAATTCGTGAAAGCGTTTTCCTTTATCAGAAGCAGTAGTGAATGTCACTGAGGCAATTTTGAACAGCCTGTTGAGAAATGGCTTCCAGTATTCCAGTTTGAGACAAGATGGGGCCAGGGCACTGCTTGGAATGGAGATTACTCCGCGAAGGACCATCAAGATTCGGAGACTGAGTAAAAGTTATTTTCTTCAAAGAAGGGAGAGTCATTCTTTATTGAACCGTCCTCCTATAATGGAGGGAGGAGAATGCATAACAATTCCACATTACTTCTGGGATAGCGTTTTATTGCTTGCACAAACATTACTAAAGGAAAAAAAGAATTTTTTTAGTGCACTTGAATTCTCCTTACCATTCTTCTCCTAAAAAAGTCCTTGAAAAATGTAATAACATTTGTTTAATTCTAAAACTGACTTCTGATTGGTAGATGAAAATGATATTTCTGTGGCAAACCCTAGTTTTTCAACGATGTTTGTGAAGCTATTGTACCCGTAGAATTATTAGGCAAGCGAAGACATTTTAGCTGGCAGTTTCACATGTTTTCCATTCAGCACATGCAGAAGCTTTAAGATACTTTATGCAAGAAGAGGGAAAGTTTTAATCACAAAATACCGTGTTTGCAAGAAGCGTACTGTAGTAAATACGGTGAAAATCTAACGAAGGAAATTTAATCAGGTTTTCGTTTCATATTTTCAAACAAATATTTAACTTCAGAAATAACTCTTTACATGACCCGGGCACCAGGATGATTTTATTAGCTTTTCGGGAAGGCCAAATGATCCCTAACAATCGGTGATTAGCCCAATAAAAGTTTTCGAGTCCCCAAAATGTTGTTTATTAGTTCTCTGAAGTATTTTTATTTTCCGTTCTATAGGTTTCATGAAGTCTGTAACAGATTATTTAAAATCCAGAATTTTAAAAGAAAGATAGGAATAGGTCACGTTACTTATTTTCAGGACGGTCTATCTAGATGGCAGAATCCGAATTTGGTTAGTGGGTTCAAATTTGTGTGATGCCTTTTTCTGCCCCCAGCCGAAATCCAAGGAACGTGATTATTTGAGTTCTAGACTTTAAAATTTTTGGCCTTGACAAAGGAGCTGGTTCTCTGATATCAATTACATTCTATGCATTTTTCTAATTTCTTACATCTCAGGTCATCTTACGAGATGACGTCAATCCTCGTCTATCAGCACTAACATGTGGACGGATAAATTAAAATACGAGCAGAGTATTTTCAAATAACGCATAAAATTTCTATGAATGAAGATAATATAATTTTGTCATTCTGATCTTTACACCAGCAATACCGCACAAATGATCAATTATTTTAATTTACCAAATGCATTCCTCGCATAAATGATGCTTCCTTTATTTAAATCATTGGATTTAGTCACCAAATTATCTTTCATTACAATCATCTACATATTTTTGAAAACTACTACGTTAATTCAAATGAAATATCTAATCAGGTACGAAATATCCATTTCTGGCGCACGCAATATCAATTACTTCTCAATTTTGGAGTAAATATGATACCATATATATGATTTTTAAGATGAACCCAGTGATCAGTGAAGTCCTATACTTGATTGAGGAGAATATTAAACATATCGCATTTGAATTCTGCTTTCAGGATGTTAAACGCATATCAAATGGAAGATAGCATACAATATATGTTTTTAAGCTAACCAGTAACCTAACTTCAGTTGAAAGTTCTATTGATGCATTTATATAAATAATAAAAGCATAAACGAATAGTCACTTCTACGAGGAGATAACTTGTAACGAAAGCAAATGAGATGTTATTTAAACCACCGAAACTGATCCGAGACTCCCTCTTTGGAATAGTTTCGTCCAGCCTTGCATTTGATCCAGTTTCGTCCAAAAGACTGTATTTACTACAGTTTTGGTTTCTCTGACCCACCATGAGATGTTGTTTTTAGTAGTGGTGAAGTTGGTGCTGTGAGAAGACATATCCTTAACACATCTGCTATACCATATTTAATAAAAATTTTTGTAATTAAATAAATACGAATCTTTTTACTATGTGTATAAAAGGTGCGATCATCAATAAAAGAGATAAAAGGTCTTTTTGTTATAAGGTGTTAAAAAGAAGTATTTTTAACAGTGTTTGTGTTATAAGGTTGAACAATGGTTTAACTCCGCAAGAAGATGATGAATAACTAATAATCGCTGCATTGTTCCGCAAAAGGAGTTCAGTTTTTCTTGTATTTTGGAACGGCCTCCAGTTTAAACGCAGGGTCACCTAAACCGTCGCAGATATTGCTTGGAAAGACATATTGATTCTTATTTTTTCAAATTTTCCATAGAATATCATAAAACATTTACATTATAAATATTGAATTGATAATATTGATTAATACCTTATTGATTTACACGGAAAAACAAATCGCATGCATAATCCCCATAGTATACCACTTTTTATCGCAAAAATTCATAGGAATTCGGGGTCGCTCCGTTCCTAACCTCAAAATTGTTGGGTTTGGAGAAATTTCCTGCCATCCATGTCAAAAAATAATTGGCATATAAGGAGCAAAAATCAAATTAAAATTTGTTGGAGGAAAGACATAGTTTAACGTGATAGAGGGCTTACAGCGAGGCTCAACATTAAGTTCAAATCTGCTCAATTTGATTATCAACACAGTTATGCCAGAGCAGCAGGATGAAGCTCCCTGGTGCATGTTATTTGCGCATACCGCTAGAGGACAACCGTGAAGAGACTCACATGAAGGCATACTGCTGCGAAAGTGAGCTAAGCGCGTAAGAGCTCAGAGGAAGCGAAGTAGGACGGAGAATGCGCCGTTTGTCTTCAAAGTTACATTTGATGAGAGATGCATTCGCGTTACAGGAGTGAATAGAGCAGAAAAATTCAAATACTTGAGATCTACAGGTATGATAGAGAAATATAGATATAAGGATTAAGGTATCAATGGAGGGGTACAAATGGTAGTTTCAGGGCTCACGTGCAATAGGGGAATACCGATGTGGGTTAAGGGCAGATGCCACAAGACCATAATTAGACCGGTACTCCTAAATTTAGTGGCTTGTTAGCCGACTAAAACTAGATAAGATATACACTGCGTGCTAATTGAATACGCGCTTAATTTAGATCACAGAAGAGATAGTAGTTTGTCCTGTATACGCAATGAGTTCATAAGGTGAAGCCTTTAAACTCTCTCCGTGACAGAGAAAACCATATCAAATAGACATCGTTAGTATTTCCACTTCCTAAGACGCGAGGAAAAGTACATCAGTAAAAGAGTGCTGAGTGCTGAGAAAAAAGGTAGACACATTAGATATAGAACAAAAAATACCTGGATGGATTGTGTAGGAAATGACAGAGAGTGTATAGTCAACAAAGATATGGCTCCAGAGAGGTAATTATGGAGGAAGATGATCCAAGATATGGGCCCTAAGAGAATTAGGTTATACTGGAAGGAAGAATTATTTTGCTCCATAGTATTACAACATATCCAATTATATTCAAATTTAGGATCAATCACAGTTACCAAATGTACTACTACAAATGAATTCTCTTTAGTAAAACCGTTGGATCTCAAAGTAGATAACCTACTGGCAACGAAACCAATTTTTGCCAATGCCACTCTCAGAACATTACTTTAGTTAAAAAATTTAAAATGGATTGACATAATAAATGTTGTCAAGATGATAGACTCATCCCGTTTCTTCCATATTCCATACCGTAATCCAGCGCCGTATTGTTAATTCATTAAGTAATATGCAAATATTTAATAGAGCCAGTCGCAGGAAGTTCGTTTGAGAACCTATATAGTCTTTAAAAAAGTACTCAGTTTTGCATAAAATTTGCAGCATTTCACACATTTTAATTTACTTTTTAAAAAACTTTTACATACGCTAGAGTCACTCTGTCATGCGGAGTTACTTTACGGGAAGATGACAATCCGTCTTCCACTCTAAAGAAATGTTAAGTGAAAGTGGAAGGTGATAAACTAAGGAATGAATTTTTATCTTCAGGGCGCATGTTTAATGAGCATGTATTTCAGAGTTGTGAGAGACACTATAAAATAGATCCTCCGATCATGAATACACAAAAAAAGCCACTGTAAGACTTTTAGAAATGTGCAGGACCTTATAGGTGATTTTAAGACACTTAGGTTGAGTGCCTACGAAAACTGCAATCCCATACTAATAGGTAAATTAATTTTAAAAGCAGTATCACTAGGGTCAAAAATGTACATATTCATGTAAATAATCAATACTTTTAATGCATAATCCCCTTTTTTGGCTATTTTCATTATGAAACAGTACACAAGGCCACTTGAAAATGCATCGAACTACATTTTCCAAAGTAATCTTTTACACTCCCATTATGGCGAGCAAGACGGTATATAACATACTATAAATTTTTATATTCAAGAATTCATGTTGTTACCCGATTGAATGGTAGAAATATAAAATGAAGATGTTTATTTAAGAGTAAAAGCCTCGAAGCGAGTTGGTCTTCACAGTGGCACACATTGGAGAAAGGAATTTGAGGTAAATGAGAAACTTTAAGAGCGTGAGGGAAGTATAGGCATTACATAGACATTCTAGAAGTAAAGTGAAGTAATGAACATTCCAAAATAAAGCTCTATTAAAGAATGCTATGCGAGGGATTTAGGAAGCTGAAGCATTGCTAATTGTCTGAAAAGGGAATTATGAAAAAATAAAACTTTTTTGGTGCTTACGTCCCAAAAAAATATATCTTCTCCCACATCTTGTACCATCCTATTGCCCCGCCTCTTTTTAATCCCTCTTATCTCTTTTTCCATCTCTTTTGACTCGCCTCTTCCATTTTCCAGGCTCCACTTTCACCCTGAAATATACGGCTTAACCAAGGTTATCGGCTCACCAGCTACGGCAAAGGAACATTGAAACTGTTTCCCTTTTGCGCAGGTTAATGACCAAAAGATCGCACTTTCACTGGAAATTTACCAGTTACGAAATAATTGGTCCCTTTTGGGTTTTACTCCTCAAGCTATCTATAATAACGATGCTCAGATTTGGATGAAAATACAACAGTCATTGGTTAGCCGATGTCACCCATTTTAGTCCAGTTTTAAACGGCATGTGTACCTGGTATCGTTATTGTTTCATGAGCCGTTTTTTCAGTTTTTCTCGCTAAGTTTTTCATAGCATTTTGTACGACCAACACGATAGAAAATAATGCCCTTTGGGAAATGCTATATTGGATTCCACAAAGTACGTCTATATAACGCTAAATGTATCAAATTTACTCTAACATACTCCTCTCATTTCGAAGTAAAGATATCACACAAGCACACGTGTGTGGGTGTATGTATGTACCTCTATGGATAAATGTATATATATATATATATATATATATATATATATATATATATATATATATCTCTGTGTGTGTGTGTGTGTGTGTGTGTGTGTGTGTGTGTGTGTGTGTGTGTGTGTGTGTGTGTGTGTGTGTGTGTGTGTGTGTGTGTGTGTGTGTGTGTGTGTGTGTGTGTGTGTGTGTGTGTGTGTGTGTGTGTGTGTGTGTGTGTGTGTGTGTGTGTGTGTGTGTGTGTGTGTGTGTGTGTGTGTGTGTGTGTGTGTGTGTGTGTGTGTGTGTGTGTGTGTGTGTGTGTGTGTGTGTGTGTGTGTGTGTGTGTGTGTGTGTGTGTGTGTGTGTGTGTGTGTGTGTGTGTGTGTGTGTGTGTGTGTGTGTGTGTGTGTGTGTGTGTGTGTGTGTGTGTGTGTACAAATACACACACAAACATTTGTATACGTAGCATACATACATACATATATTTATATAAAGAATATACTCATCTTCAACCAAATACTTCTTCCATTTATTGAGGACGTACAGGTGAGAGAATAGCAATCTTATAGAATAGCAATATATATGTATATATATATGTATATATTTATATATATGTATATATATATACATACACACACACATATATATACATGTAAATATATATATATACATGTGTGTATAAATATATATATGTTGACTTTAAATTTCTTTCCTTTTCTTATAGTCCCAAATGCTTTATCAATAGGATTTACGCTTATCTAAGGGTACCATAAAATTTCCTTGAAGTGAGGGATAACCATTATTTTGGCCTATTTATAATATACATTACAATATACACCCTTCCCTTGCCACCACCAATTAAATTAGCAAAATTAATGTCAATAATTAATTAGAATACGGTGGAAACAATAAAATGACTTATGTCTACTACTGCCACTTCTATGGCGAGATGATACGTGACCATAAGTTGAGTATTAATATTATTAGCATTGATTTTGCATTTGATTTCATTCGTAGAAATATTAACGGTAACTTTTATGCCAATGGTTAATAATTTTCATTAAAAACCAAATACCATTTAAGTTTAGGATATTGCTTTAACTGCAATTCAAAACTAACTTCGTCCCTTGGATAAATTTTGATACAAGACATTTTCTTTATGAATATCTTGGTGAATGATATCAAATCAACTGTAATTTAGTGTCAAAAGACAAAAAGAAAACAGGGAAAGAGAATAAATATCAATCAAGCAAATATTCATTGCTCACTGGGCGGCAAGGGACCGAATAAAATACCCGGGTAAAAGAGAGAGCAGAGAACTTGTAGGAAGAATCAATCGCCGCTAATGAGAACGAATTAATTAAAAAGTTGGAGTCGGTTCCGTTGTATATATTGAAACTTCTGATATTAGCATTTGTTCACTTTTCAACCCGACTACATCTACACCAGATACAGCTGTCTTAGAACTGTAAATCCAACAAAGTGATCACTTGTGGCAACAGAAATAAGTCGAGAAAAAAATTTGGAAAAGTACAATTCTCAAACCAGAAGAGCTTTAAGAAATATAATAATTAAATTTTATATTACTTGAGGAAGAATCGTGACTTTTTATCAGTTAGAAAATTATCATAGATACCCCTTGAACTAAGTTAGAACAAAACTAAATTCTCCCCCCTTCCCCCAATTGTATATGCTACCTATTATTTCTATATTTAGCACTAATACAAAAACAGTCAGCTATGGCCTTTTACGTCTGATTTCAACCCAAAAATAACAATAACTTCCGCAAACGCCGAAGCCTTAGGAGGAGAAAAAGCCACCTGGGCATGAATCAGACCCGTGACGCCTGAGTTAACAAGCGAAGACGTTACCCTGCCGGCTTTGGGTGGAGATACACGTATTATGACTTGGGAACTGTGGCAAAAGTATGACATTTCCTCTTTTCATGCACGAATTCAGTAAATGTGGCTATATAGTTATGTGTGTTAAAATACAAGCATTTATTTGTAAAATTTATGTAAAATTAATGATCATATGTAAAACATATTATCATTAATTCCTAATAAGTTTTTAAAAGCTAATCGTAGGTAAATAAAGTCTTGTGGAATATACAAAATAGTAATAAAATGAAAAGATATCCACATTTTAAACTTAATTTACTTCAACCGGTTCAACACTTCCCAGTTATTACCAAGAATTAATAATGAAAGTAATCCATGGAAAATTACCAAGTATTTTAGTAATTAACTCATAAGAAGTAACTGGTTACAACTGAAATCTAAATACATCCGAGAGGATTAAGTGCTGTAAAACACGTAGGTGTCATTTTTATCAGTTTCCTTTATAACTTGTTTTCAGAATATGATTATGGGTTATCTTTTAAGTTTGGTCATTTGTTGACCAAGGCAGCAGAATTATTTGATCCAGCCCTCATCAAGACAGGCACCCGATGATTCGTTTGACAAGTGAATTGCTTTTCCTTGTTAAAGGATGCCTCAACCAAAATTTCTTCGTACTCATTTAAAACTATTATAAACACTTTAAAGGCCTGGACAGCAATCAAAGATAAGGAAGAAGTTGACTGGGTATACAATCAACTAGAGCAAATATTTGTGGGTGTTCTTGGGAGAAAACATTTGAAGTGAAGGGGCATTGGAATGCAATGGCTGGCAAAGAGAGAGATTGTGATGAGGTGCGGGACTATGGTTAGGGACAAGAAATGACTGTCGGGAGAAAGAAATAGAGTTCTACCGGAAACAAGGATTTATCATAAAGAATACACAGTTTAAACAGCATTAAAGGCATAAATATATTTGAAAAATGCCCAGGAATTCAGGAAGATCTCAGTTGGACTTATTATGGTTAGGCATACATTTAGGAACAGCATGCTTAATTTACTGAACATCTGGGACCGGACATCAAGGAATGCAGGTTCGAATTCCGGTCAAGGTGAATGATTTTTACATTCTGAAATTGTTGCATTGAAGTAAACACAAATAAAATAAATTAACTGAGGTGGGAAAGAAAGAGAGCAAAAGAAGGTGGTGGAAGCTGCAAAGCGAGGATATGGAAAATTAACAAATAAAACAGCTTGGATATCATCGCAAATTTTGGTAAACTGTAGGTTGTCAATACAAAACAATATCATGGACATCAAAAGCAAATGAGCAAATGATTTTCACAGCAAATGTTTGGACTGATTCAAGAGGGAATTGACCGATTCTGTGCAGAAATTTGTCACCATGAATGAGACATGGGCCCATCACTACATGCCAGCCACAAAACAGCAGTCGAAGCAGTGGGTGAAGCCAGTGGTTCAGTGCCAAAGAAAGCAAAGTCGATCACATCTGCCAGAAAAGTCATGGCCAGTGTGTTTTGAGATGCCAAAGGGATCCTGTTTATTAATTACCATGAAAAAGGCAGAATAGTTAGAGTCAAATATTACTCCAACTCGACCAGCTAGATGCCAAAATTTGCGAGATGAGGCCTGGCTTGAAGAAGAAAAAACTTGCTTTCCTGCTCAAAAAGGTACGTCAGCAATGGCAAAACTAGAGGATTTGGGGTACAATTTGCTCGGACACCCCCCCTTTTCTCCTGATATAGCACCCTCAGATTTCCATCTGTTCCAAAAGCTGAACAAATTTGTTTCTAGGAAGCGCTTCACATCCAATGAACAAGTTGAGAGGGCCGTAAATAGATATTTTCACAGCCTTCCAGAATCTCACTTTCAGGAAGGAATACTGATATTGGAGAAACGCTGGACCAACTGTGTTGAAGTCAAGGGAGATTATGTAGAAAAATAAATTCATTTTTTAACTGAAAATGGCAGTGTTTCATTGCCAGCCCGAGAACTTTTCACCTTGCCCTCATATTGGGAAAAAATTGGGTGGAGTTCAAATTGGCAATTTTCCACAAAATAATTATCTTGTGGACAATTACCAATTAATCATGATATTCCACCATATCATGCCTGAAACGTATCTTTTTTTTTTAAATATTCGCCTACAAATTCAAAATATCTTCAGTAACTTTCACGTCCAAGGAAAGAATACACCGCATTATCAGAAGCACCATTGTCACCTTCCAGTTAATTTCTCGATAAAAATAAATTCCTGATAATAATTTGACACAAAAAACTGATATGGAGTTTCTAATGTAAGACGGTATGAACATACCATTATCTGATCTGCAAAATCACACTTTTTGCTTACCTATTTCTCCCGCCACAAAAGTCAGCTCATTGTCCTCAGCTGCTTCGAAGTCATAAAGGGCACGAACCCTTATGGGTGAGGAAGTACTAGGCAATGTGGGCGAAGACCGTCCCGGTGTAACAGCCGATGGATAGATGCCCCTTGGAGGCGATGATGACACAACAGCCTGGGAGGGGCGGGACTCCTTCAGAGATAACTCAATGGCTATAAAGGGAACAAAATCATCATGAGCAACCTCCAAAAGACAAAATATACCCAGGCAAAAAGTTTATACACTGATATTACGAGGGTCATCCGGAAAGTAGTACCCGTTCGTGCCGCATGAAGTGCTGACGACGCGAGTAGCCGCTGGACGAGGTCAGATAGCTTCAGTAGCTTGTCTGCCTTCTCTGAGCCAAGTTGCGTGACGCTAGCATTGCCTGTGTTGTTTCTGTGATTGTTTACAATGTTTAAAAAAATTGAGAACGCCGCCAGTTGTGAAGTGAGGGCAGTGATTAAATTCCTCAATGCAAGAAACGTTCGCCCATGTGATATTCATCGCCAATTAAAGGAGGTGTATGGAGACAATGTAATGGACGAGTCGTCTGTTCGGCGGTGGTGTCGCAACTTCAACATGGGGAGGGGGAACACACACGACGATGAGCGTTCGGAGAGACCGTCTGTCATTACAGACCAACTGGTGAGCTCAGTTGACGAATTCGTGAGGAACGATCGGCGCGTCACAATTGATGACATCTGTGAGCATTTTCCCAATGTTTCTCGAACAATTGTTCATGAAATTGTTAAACACCATCTGCATTATGCAAAAATTTGTGCAAGATGGGTCCCTCGCGTATCTCAATGAGCTGGCGGCGAAGGACTATGCAGCAGGAATACAGAAACTTGTCACACGTTATGACAAATGCCTTAATTTGCTTGGAGATTATGTTGAGAAGTAGTTTAAAGTATCCTCTTTCAAATAAAATTTTTTATGTTTGTTAATATTTACTTTTGTGTCTTTATTTCACGAACGGGTACTACTTTCCGGATGACCCTCGTACATATAATGGAGATGTAATTCGTGATGAAAAAGCATTTAACTTATGGTGGGGAAAGAGTGAATTCCGAAGAAGACTGAAACTGTGGGTGTCTTGAAGCGAGGACGTCTTGAAAAATAGTAGTAGATGTTCAAAGGCAGGTATATTATAGAGAAAACATTAGGTAATTAGGGAGAGGAAAGTGCAGAGAATATGTTTTTGGATAAAAAAAGAAAGTAAAAAGTTAGTAAAAGTGGAGATGGAAATATTTTTGCGCAAATTAAGGAAAAAATCTACTCGATATTTGATTTTGATAGGAATCGGCCAAAATTGACCTTATGAATTACCTACGGTGACCTTGATGAAGACAAATCAGCGTATCCACCGGATGGCTAGGGAATAGTAACCAAAAATATCATCTATGAAAGGTAATTATAGTCATTAGTGTTACGGGGAATGATTTATTTACGCAGCCATTACTAGCATTATGAAATAAATATCAGTATTAAGATATGCTCGTATATGCTTCTGGAATGGATGAATAATCATGTCTGCCATTCAGTGTTTCTCTTATACAAGTGCCAACTAGTCTAACAGCCTGATGAACTTATTTGCATGATGCCCCGCAAGCCTACGCACCATCCCAATCATGACATATCTACACAAATATTAGTTTGATCATGTACTGGAACAAGGTTAATCACACGAAAGTAGGTACTTATATGCTTCAATATTCAATAAAGGGATTCGTATACTATTTTCAAATTATCAGAGAGAATTGTTTAAAGTTGTCTATTGATAAAACATAAAATACAGGATATCAAAAAAATACACACTTAGACCAATGCTAATTATCTCCTGCATGATTACTGTCATATCTATTTTGATGTCTTATGTTAATGGTAAAAGGAAAAAAATGACATTTCAAATCTATTTTCTCTAACTACTAGCTGTCTCCCTGATTGTGCGTACGTGATCTGATCGGTCATAGCACGTCGGGGTCAGCTATATATCTTTAAATCCTCAGATAAGTAACCTGTCTAAAATTTACGCTGTCAATTTAATCTGTGCTTCAACCTACGCTCAACTAGAAGAGCCCATTCTAATTCTTCCAATACTGTCGAGACATTGCCAACTTGTGCAAAACAGCTTTTCACAAATCAAGCTGCTCTATGTTGCACTCGATCTAGTTCCTAACTCCTGAGGATCCCATATACCGCAGCATACTCTATATTGGGTCTAACTAACATAAAATAATTAATATTATTCAAATTTTATTTATATAATTCAAATTTATTCAACTCTCTCATTACAATCCTGCTCAGTAGTTCTCACATAAGACTACTTCGGAACTCAACCGTAGAGGAGTTTTTCTCTTTCCCGAACTGGGATCACAATTCATCTAAGCTGCCCAAATCCTTCCTCATAAATACAGCTTAAAGATTTTAAGAATCCCTTTCTCCTATTTTTTCTTAAAATCTACAATTATTCCACGGAGGTTATCTACAAGTATTGCCACTGACTTGTTCGACATCATCTCTCTAATTGCTTTTTTTATTTCGCTATCTACAGGTAATATTCCTGAGCTCTAGCTATCCTAGTCTACATCCTATTCCTATTCTATCTTAACTGGCTGGTCTGATATATTTACCATAAAGTTCTTTTACTTATTTTTATTACGTTTCCGAATCTTATCTAGCTCTTTAATAAATAATGTCACCTATCTAACGATGGGCAGATGTAGGTTTTCACTTGCTAGATTCTGACCATTCCCCTTACTTCTTTCCATGTAGCATTTCAAACATTTAATGCATGAAACATTTCTCCATTTTATCTAGAAACACATTTTATTGACCCCCATTAGTTTATTGCCTAAATTTTCCCTTTTTGTACGTTATCATCCCCATTCCCACGTTTACGATCTTCCATTTTCTTGTTTCATCCATCCCTCATTAGAGTCTCTCCCGTGCCTTCTTTATTATCTTATTCCCTCCTATTCCTATTCCTTACTCATCTCCTCTTTCTATTACGTTCTAAAGCTCAGTCAATATTTCGCATCTATTAGCGAAATTGCCAACACTAAAAGCAAAGAATGTTGTCCTAATATTTGTTAGCTGAAGTATGGCACAACTATGAATCTATTATTTCCTTCTCCCTCCAATCGAATGAAATTTCAAAATGAATGAAATCAACAATTTTTGAAAGAAGCATACTACCTTGAACAAAAAGTTCCCGGAATAACCACCGTGTGGCGCTCCCATCGTTCCGATTTGAGTTCTGTTTTTTTTGTTAAATTGGTACATCTGTTGTTGATATTCCCTTTAAATCTTAGTGTCATAACTTGACATTTGCAAAAGTTACGTAGCCAAGAGTACATCTATCTCTGTGTGTGTTGGCGATTTTTTACAATTGCAGAAATGGATTTAAATTTGCAACAACGAACTTGTATTAAATTTTGCGTAAAAAAGGGATTTAGTGGCGCACGGACGTTGGAAATGTTGGAAAAGTGTTTCGGCAACGATTCTCTAAAAAAAACGGTCGTTTACCAGTGGCACGAGCGGTTCAGAAGTGGTCGCGAGTCAATCGAAGATGATGAACGCAGTGGCAGACCATCGACATCGAAAGTCGGTGAAAAAATTGATAAAGTAAACGAAATGTTGGTCAATAACCGCAAATTAACCATCAGAGAAATAGCGGAGGACTTGAACATTGCCTATGGATCCGCCCAAGACATTGTGGTTAATGATTTGGGTTTCCGTCGTGTAGCAGCAAAGTTGGTTCCAAAAGACCTCAATTTCATGCAAAAAAGAGACCGTGTTGACGTCGCAAAAGACATGATTTGCGAGGCTGAATCCGATCCCACATTCATCAAAAGGATCATTACTGGAGACGAGACGTGGGTTTATGAGTACGACACGCAATCCAGACATCAGGCAAGTGAATGGCGTTCACCAAATGAGCCGAGACCAAAAAAACCACGTCGTTTTCAGTCAAAAAAGAAGGCAATGCTGACGGTTTTCATGGATTACAACGGTGTAGTGCATCATGAATTTTTGCCAGAAGGCCAGACAGTAAACAAAGAGTATTATTTGGGCGTTATGAGACGTTTGCGTGAAGCAATTCGCCGAAAGAGACCAGAAATGTGGGCAGAAAACTCGTGGATTTTGCACCATGATAACGCACCGTCGCACAGTGCTATCATTATTCGTAATTTTTTGACGAAAAATGCAACAAATACCATCCAACAGCCACCGAATTCACCTGATTTGGCTCCCTGTGACTTCTTTCTGTTCAATCGAGTTAAAAAACCATTACGGGGAACGCGTTTTAGCAGCCGAGAGGAAGTAATGGAAAAATCGCAGGAAGCACTGATGGACATACCGAAAACCGACCGTAACTTTTGCAAATGTCCAGTTATGACACTAAGATTTAAAGGGAATATCAACAACAGATGTACCAATTTAACAAAAAAACAGAACTCAAATCGGAACGATGGGAGCGCCACACGGTGGTTATTCCGGGAACTTTTTGATCAAGGTAGTATCCCTCGTTTTATGAAAATGTTAGCTATTTTTCAATGTAAGTTGAATTTACTTACTGAGGAATATGTAATGGAAAAACAGGCGGCAAGGGAAAAACAGGTGGCGAAGGAAAACAGGTGGCAAAGGAAAACAGGTGGCAAAGGAAAAACAAGGCCTGCAAAGGAAAGGAAAAACAAACCCCCCATTCAGGTGAAAACAGAAAATGGAACGGTGGATCTTCAGTATAAAATATTTTCCACTCAGATCTTTACCAAACGATTGTGTTCTTTGAGGAGCTCGGGGTATAAAATGTTATCTAAAGAGAGGGATGGGGAGGAAGTAGGGATAGAGAGTTGAGTATCAAATAGGGGGAAATGGAAAAAGAAAAGATACTCATTAATCGGGCTACAACTATTCTGTGGGATTTTAATAAGCATTCCAATACGCTAGTCAATGACATCTGTATTACATGCGGATGGGTTTTGAGTCGAAGTCGAAGTCACTGGTTGGTCCGATTAACGAAATCAAATGCCATTGCCCAAAATAACTGAAATTAGCCATATTTCTTAAAATTGCATTAAAGAAACATATACCTTGAAATATCGACAACGTTATCACGTGTAGAAAAGGTCTGGGAAATTTCCCAGCAAATCCAAATGAAAAAGGCACCACTTGGATAATCAGAGTGAATATTAAATAAAAGTGACACCATCGACAAGTGGTCAGATTTTTAAGAAAATGACAAAAGAAAACCTCTACTCTCATACATAAACAAATAACCAAACCTTGTTAGAGAAAGGACATTTTTGGAAAAGAAATGTTATGAGAGAGATTGCATGTGCAACATTTAGAAATGAAATTTGCCACGGAGATGATTAAGCCAGATTTCTGTCTGATAAAGGTTTAGTTAGCTATTCAAACATGAGGTCAAATGTCACTGCAAAGCGCATTATATAATCAATGGGAAAGGTGTAGGATGAAGATAAAAATTAAGGAGGTAAAGGTTAATGGAATGACTCAGTACTAATGAGTCTATATTCTAGATTAAAACTGAATAAAATGAAATAGATCGGATGGAACAATAAGCGCCGGCTCTGCGGAATATTTCAAGGTAACTTAATCAGATTTAAACTCTTAAACAAATTTAAATTTGGCATTTAAAAGGATTTTAATACCAAAAGAAGTCAGTAGTGAAAATGTATAATCCATTATTATTTGCAGAAATGTAAATAAAACGCTTATGCAGGTTTTTTTTCCTAAAACATGGCGTTAGCTTGGGCATTTTAGTATTTTTCAAATAAGAGGATTAGCGCAGTGTTGAATTGGAGGACTATGACTACGCAATTCTGCTGGAAATGAAGATGCTAGATGGACAACGAATAAGTATAAATAACGGACCAGAACAGTGTAATGTAATTAGCAAACAAGAAATGAGTTAATAAGATATAAGATTTTTAATTATGTTAGAGGAGAAAATGAATGAACTATAGTTTCCCGAAATATACCTATAGAACAAGATGAATAACATATAAATTAGGAGTTGAAGCAAATAAATATTAAGTGCATCTCATTTCTTCCATATATTTTACAAAAGTTGTCCATCTTCTCCCTTTAAGATGCCCTTCAAAACATGCCATGTAAAAGCATCATCTTATGATGACTCATACGTGAGTCTTTGCCGAGCAAAGTTTGAAGTTTTCTACAGGTTTTATAAACGTTTTTCCGCTCATATCAGTTTATTTATTGTGAAAACGTATGGCATGGAGAGAGAGAGAGCTATTTCATTTCCATTATGCGTTTCTTGCATTATCACAAATAAAACCGTCATCATTACATTTTTTCCTACACTTTCTTTGCGACAAATTTGTAGTCCATTAAAATAACGAAAATATTATTGAATGAAAAATATAATCTTGTAAAAACGGAATTTTTCATGGGAAAACCATGATCCACAGTTATAATTAAAGAGCAATAGAATCATCGAAATATTTAAGCACTATTTTTGTTCTTATTCCAATTTATTTTCATATCCGCCACGAAATATCACGACGAGTGATTATTTATTCCCTGGGTTTTACATAAAATGGAGCTATTCTACAGGTATATAGTATTATGGCGTTAAGTTACTACAACGTTATTCTACGGAACAAAACATTTAACCATTTAAGGTTAGCTTAACTTGAGAACCTAAATATTTAATCACACCTTGCCTAACAAAGTTCTGTGCATTAAATTGATATTTTTACAGAAACAAAAAAAAATTCCTTGTCCTACTCCATCGGTGCGGATCTCTTGTAACCACTACATTTCAATTACATTTACAATTATTATATACTCGATTCAATTTCAAAGGAAGCAATTATAAAGTAACTACGAAGTTTACCCACATCACATTATCAGTCTTTAAGTTTTTGAAATGTAGAATTTTTACTAACGTGAGACAGGATGGTACTGCGTATGCGGATAATGTACAACTTTGGGAAAGTTAAGCTACAGAAAGAAGAATTTTGACGCCGATATTGGAAAAATAAATTAAATTTATCATTTTCATCATTTCTAGACAGGCAGCATTTTGAAATTCATGATTTTAAAATGTGTTGAAAGGTTAAGACTAACTTGATGATAGGCTTCTCTATAAATGAATAAACAGACAAAATGGTTCTGAATAAATTACTTAAGTTAGTCGCGGCTGACTTCATTCTTGGGAGAACGTGGCAGAGTTTGACGAGAGGAACTTAACGAGATTATTGAAGTAAATTACTGCCTCGGGTGTTCTTATCCAAGGTGTTCTCACCACTAGAAGCGTGATCTATCTTTCCAAACGCATGACTTTAGATTAGGTATCAGCATGATTCAGTGAAAAGGAAGCTACGATATAAACAGGCATATTCCCTTCAGTGAATGTTGTATTTTAGTTAAACTAGCCGCGAGCATACTAGCCCCCATTAAGTACTGTTACTTAATTAATTAAAAATTGGCAATTTTCCACAAAATAACCTTTATTCATGCGACCGGTTTCAATGTAGTTCCTCGGAGTCCAGTACATATGCTGAAAAGCAAGTAAGGGGAGGGTTTTGGAAAAAAGGGGAACCTCTCACCTTTTCTCCCTCTTCCTCTCTTTTCCACTACCCTCTCCTTACTTGCTTTTCAGCACTGGACTCTGAGTGATGACTGTTACCTGATGATGATGTAGTTACTACATTGAAACCGGTCGCATGAATAAATTTTATTTTGTGGAAAATAGCCAATTGTGATATTCTTCCATATCATACCTGAAACGTCTCTTTTAATAAGGCACCGTTACGTTTGTTAATTGCACTAATCATTCAAATGTTAAGATAAACGATAAAATATGTATATATAATTTGAATAAATGTTTTCAAAGTAGAATTTAAAAACCGGATCATGCAGTGGCAGATTCGCTCGGTAAAGGCGTGAAGAAAACATTAGCAAGACCTCTTTCAAACCAATGTATAATTTGTTAACCTCCCTGTATACAACCGAATGGCTGATTAGAGAATTTTAATATGCCAATGTGCTGAAGATGGCCAAAATAAAATGGATAGTAAGAGACACTGTTGGTAAAAATTAGTTTGATATATGTTGAGGGAAAAGAGGAAGTTGAAAATCTAAGGAAATGCTTTTTAGTTAATATTGTACAAGGAAAAAAAGGAACAACTGAGATTAAATACAAGAGGCAGATTTCTTGTCTCTAGATTTTGCAAAAAATATATACGGAAGGAAGTAAAAAAACTGAATCTTCTGAAGGAGAATTGATTTTAAAATTCCAACAATATTCGAGATACTTTCTAAGTATATTATTTAAAGTTGTAGAAAAAGTATTATGTGATATACTACTTCAAAAGACTTAAAAATGAATTACCTGATGAATTACTCACCGGAAATGAAAGTATTCGGACAAAATACTGTAATTTCAATGTAAAAAAATGGCCAAAATTTTTTTTCTATTGTCAATTAATATTAATAACCAAAAAATAATAGGAGAGCATTTTCTTATGAGTACCTGACAACAGTGAATGAACATTGCTAAGGTCTCAGATTTTCAAACCCTAGGCCCTTCCGAATTATATTATTGAATGCAATAGCATACCTATATTGCAAATGAACGCATAGTTAATCGATAAATATAACGATTGATTTATATAATACCGATAATACTTTGCCATCAAACTTTTTTTTTAACTGGCAGATCGCTGACTGCCGTTTTAAATAACTTTCTATCACGTTATGGTACAGTGACAAACGTGAATTATTGGGTAATATTTTTCTTAGACAAAAATATTACGGTAAAAATCACAATCACGCCTTCCGTTTTTGTTTCCAATGACATCATCTGTTGCGACACATCTCATCTTCAAGTAACCATCGTATTCGTCCTCTTCAGGCACGTGACGATAAAATTCGCGTGGCGCTTTACTCTTCCGAATGTTATATACGTGCAATAAGTAAATACTGGAGCATATAAAGTTTCAGGATAAATCTTTGAGCAACATAGTAGTTCTCCAAACGATCCCAACAAAAACGAGCGTTTCTCTTGTTATCACTACCTTACATTCACCGTAAATTCGCAACCAGATCAAAGCAATAATGAAGATATGGCATTCCACGCTGTATCGACGCCGTTTGTTTACTTTTCCCTCTCACCTTCTCTCCTATTCCAGTCTCATCCATTTCACTCCCCCACTTCCTCTCGCTACCGCTACCCCCTCTATCTCTCACCGCCCTCATCAGCCTTCTTCCCTCTCCTCCCTTCCCTCTCTCTCCCTCCTCCTCCGCCCCCCACTCGTCCACTAAAAACGCCAACCCCCTTCCCGCTCACTTTCCTTGCCAACATCCGCTGCGCCAATTCCCTTTTCATCCTTCTTTTTTTTTAGTCCCGAGGTGCCTTCGGGCAATCGGAACTCTTCCCTTTCAACAACGAGAAAAATTCACTTTCATGCCACCTCCCCACCTCTCTCACGGCCCCCCCTCCTTCCCTCCATCCCGCACCGAAACATCTTCCCTACCCCCTAAACTAACTCACCTCCCACCCCCACCAGCAACCTAACATAACCCTTATCATACCCTCCCCCTCAACCCACTACCCATTTCTGCCACCCATTCCCCCACCGAGCTACTCCCTAAAAAAATATACGCCGCGAGAAACTTGCGGTAGCTTAGCAAGCGAGTTATATCATGATGGGTTGAGTGAGGGCCCCTTTCTCTAACGTTATTGTTCAGCCAGATGTTCACCGTTCGGTTTCAATATCTGTCTCTCTACTCTTGCCCTCTCGCCTCCTCCCTCCCTCCCAGTCGTGCTCCGCACGTATACTATGACAAATACTTCAATATGCGCACGGATAGTGGAGAAAATCTCACCTTGCGTCCCTGATGGATTTTTCGACGCAGGAAGGGGTCGGGAACTCGACTGGAATCGGAGGAAGAACTAATTATAAGAAGAATTCCATTATAAGATTCCATTTTGCCATTCGATCAGGGGTTGGATGTTAATTAAGATGGAATTTAATTTTTTTCTGTGCTTCTCTCAGCCACTCCTACCCCTCCGAAAAATAAAAACGTATGTCTGTATGTGATTCGTGTCCGTGATTACATTTACTTATGCATATATATATATATATATATATATATATATATATATATATATATATATATATATATATATATATATATATAGGTATACGCAGACACATATACGTATACACACATACATGCTGTCGGTGGGGAAAGGGGAGTGAAATTTCATTATTAAGTTCGAATAATATAAAAATCAATACCACTCAGAATTCTCCGCCTTGAGGGGAAAATACCTACGAGATGTGATTGGATGAAATATCTTAAGAAGCGCCGTCCCATGGAAGCTATGGGCAAGTATATTTTTTCGAGGAAGACCTTCCGAGAGTCATTAATTCTTTTGCAAACCAAAGTATTTTGAAATTTTGTTTATATTTTTCCTCGCCTTTTTACATTTGGATGGTTTTCCTTTCATACATTTGCACGTTTTAGTTGAAGAAGGCAGATTTTTTGCCCCACTTCATATGGATGTCAGCCCTAGCTTTCTTATAAAATATATGATGTATTTGATTAAGTATTAATACATTTGATAACAATCCATTTTGAATGAGGTAATGATATCCCTACTATAACAACAATATCACAGTATTATACATAAAACACTAAGTGAAAATGAGTGTCGTGTTGTAGTGATCGTACTCATAAATTCAAAATTACTCGTAAAACTAAAAATAAGTGAGTCTAAGCAAATATGTATAATATCTCAAATCTAAAGGAACCATTTTGACTTATTTTATACATCAGTTTCTATATCACACAACATGATGAGATGAAAACTTTAATTTCCTAAAAAGACCATAGGAAAGGAAAATAAGTAAAATCGATAAGTCGAGTGAGCACCACAGAAGTTCATCTATCAGTCAGCCAAAGCGAGTGAAGGAGTGAATCGTCAAACAATAAGAGAAAGGTAACGAATTGAACATATTTATCACCATAATCTATTGCAGACTGCACTATAAGTAGACGAAACGAGAAAGAACAATATGAAGACCCTGAACGATTATAAGAAATGAGGCACAGAGTGTGTATTAGTACATTAGGTTCTAAGTAATGAAGCCGTTGGCAGAATGACAGATTAGAGGGCTTTAACTAACCATTTCTTGCAATAGTACGTGTAAATGGGTACGGTGACACATACTTTATGTGTGATCTTAAAGAATCTCACAGTTGATCTTAAAGAGAAAAATCCTAAATGGATAAAAGAATTGACCATGTCATTCAAATAAAATAACCACCTTTAATGAAGATATGCGTGATTTTATTCGAATGTGACACTTGTAATATGGACTCATGCTAGAATGTATTTGCAATGGTATGAAATTTTTCATTTTAATTACGGCCTAATTTATTATGGTCATGTTTTACCAGTCCAATTAACATTATGTTTTACATCACCACCAATCAAGAGGAGAAATATTTAATAGTCTAAAGGGTATATGTTATTAGTTTTAGCCTGTTGTTGATCCTTTGTTGATCCTCTCCCACAATGATACTCCTTTTCAATTAATAGATTTAAAAGATTATTGATTAAATGGTGAGGATGACCTGTATACCAACATATTCCAGACGTTACCAATTGGGGCATATGAATTTTGGATGAAAAGCACTTGAGCGGTAAACATGAAAGTTTAAATCAAAATAGTTATATTAATTGAAATTCCAGACATAACTTTGAGCATATAGAATGGACCGTCAATGATTCTCAACTTAGAATTACACAGAATAGCAATAGATGCCGCAGAAGAGAAAAGCAGTGACCTTTAAACACAATTCAGAGAGAAGCCGTAAATGAATAATAGAAGCAAGAATCACGCAGACACAGACTACTGTGATAGAGTACATGTTTTCGTACGGTGTAATGAAAGTGGCACGATGTCTAAGATAAAAAAACATAAGGAACTTTAATATCTCTGAATGACTGGGATATATTATTCTGAGATGGTCGGAGAGAAAAATAAGCAGGAAAATATGAATTGCCAGTGAAAGAGGAAAGACGCCAGCACTTGTGTAAACATGCTAAAATAATACTTGACAAACGTTTGTTTAAAATTCCAGTAGATAATTTACCAGAATAATATGGCAAAGGGCTTTTTGAGATGTTAGATTTACTAACCTTCTGTAATTCTAAATTTAGAAATAATTTTCAGGCTAGATAATGGTAAACCCAACATTTTATTGATAAAAAAAAAGCAATGTAAATTTAAAAATCAATACAATACAGAGAAAAGTCAACTGTCACTTAAAATTACTGAAGAACTCGGAATAGGGAAGTTAATTTTTTAAGATTAGAAGATAATGGCCAAAATTTTGAAGAACTGATTCAAATTTAAAATTTTACAAAATATAAGAAATTAAATTTGCCTTCAGTCGAACACGTCTACATAATAAAAGATTTAAAAAATCTTTTACAAGGCCAAAATGGCCTTTTGTAAGAGAGTGTTAAAGCAGCTAAACGAAATATGGAAAACTACTTCACTATAAAAGTAAGGAAGACAATTTTAAAATTAAACTTGAGAAGGGAATTAAAATCCTGAGTTCCGCTCTTTAAGCAGAAAAATTACCTTCTATAGGAGAAGCAGGCAGTGGTCTAATGGTGGAGAGTACCAAGAAGTAGAATCTAAAAGAAAAAAACTTTTCATGAGGATAAACACTTACAAACTGTAGAAATAATTAGGGAAAAATAACGATTTATTATAATAAATAAGTGTTAGAAGGCTTCACTGCAAATAAATCATGAAAGAATGAAAAGATTGACAGATTAGCTAGGATGACTACGAACCTAACAAGCATTGAGATGGAACAACGAGCGTAGAAGCGCATTCATCCACAATTTACGACTTTATATCCTTTCTATGATCTTCCCTGCTATTTATCGACAAAAATATATACTGTGATCGAATATATTTTATATTCTAACTTCTGAACTTAATAATTAAAAGCGAAAAATCCTGCATTTCGATTTACAAAGCAGGTGACTTTATTTATTTAACTTTATTTAACTATCGCGCCACCTCCAGCAGTCCTTTAATATGATTAAGAACATCCATATAAGAACACTATAATATTCAACATACTGCTGTATCACTAAAACAGGCTCCAGTTTACATGTTTCAAGGGCGTAGTAGTCTGCCTGATTGTTGGCTGACATGCACATTTAGTACAAGTACTGTGTATAAGAAAGCCATTTTATTGGCGTGTGATGCTGTAACTATCTTTCTGACGTAATGGAAACATTAAAATATCTTTTAATAAACAAAGTTGAAAAGACCCATTTACCCCGAGGATGCGCTGTTCACACCCTTTGCCTCGATAAAGGTGTTCTGCTTTGCCCGCCGGCACTCCATCCTGACTCAAATTAGCGGAGGCTTTTTAATGGGCATTGAATTAGTTTTTTCGGCCACACATAAAATCCTACGCAAATTGGATTATTCTCTATGGTTTTAAGAGTACGTCAACAGTCAAAGTCGTTCAAGGTTCGCAAGAGTAGGAAGTGAAACAGAGGATGAATTTCTAGTGTTAGGATTAGCCCAATTATTCCGAAAAAAAAGGTTAAATCGTATATTTCTCCACTAAATTAATGAACACTTACATATAAAAGTAAATTAATTACGTGCTGTAAGTGAATTGAGAGGTACTGGAATAATACAGAACCTTATATTCAATTTGCTTTTAAGCTAATGGTTATTTTCTTATTTTATTCAAATTGGCGAAATAATTAATTCGAGAGACATTTTCGACAAGGGATGTTTTTTCAAACTAATTATGTCTGTTAGCAGTTTTTAAATACTCATTTAACTTTAAAGAAAAATAAATGAAACTTTCTAATCAACACTTCAAATAGAGATAACATTTTTAAATATAATTGCGTTCGAGAAAAAAATAGCTTTCAATTGATGACACAAACTTTTTATTATTAAAAATAGAAAAAATTCGTGAAATTTTTTCTTGACTAATTCATTAACCAAATTCAATAATCTACCCTTAGTTTTTTTCAGTTAAATTCAGCCATGGAATGAGTCAATTTTATGTTCGATTGTGTAACTTTTATACCGTTATAGTACTTAAATATAGTAAAAAAACATAAAAAGGGTTGGAAAAATAACTCAAATTCACTTCTAATTACAAAAAAACATTAATATTAAAAATATTTTTTTTTTAAAGTTATCTGCTACGTGGGCATTATAATTCAACAATTTCAACAATCCCGGTCAAGGTGGATGATTTTTACACTCTGAAATTGTTGTATTGAAATAATACTAAGCATACGCCATTCAATCTGGATGTTATGCTTAAATTATGCACGCACACAGAAGTCATTGCCAAAAACTTCTCATTGCTAATCTGCTATTCACTCATTTTTCCAAACACATTTTAGAGGGCACCGAAGAATGCGAAAAGTGTTTAATTAATTTAAGGACCAAGACAAGAGTACGGTTTTCATAGTAAGCCATGATGGCGTGAAGAAAATTTGAATGCTTGCCTATTATATTTGAGGGGAAAGGTTCGCGATGGAGTGGAATACCTGCACCAACCCATAGAAGTTAGTAGGAGACTTAATTGGATCGGGAGTTGAATGAATTAAGAGAGCTCTGTTAATGATAACCTCATCTTAAAGTAAATAAGGCGAATAATCACCCAGTTCGCGGGCTACCGAAAAATGAAGTCATGGGTTTAGCTGCTGTACGTAGTATTAATGTACCTGTAGTATCTTAATTTTCTGATAATAAAATATTTGTTAACGTTGAAACAGATACAGAAAACTTAGGATATAAACCAATAACTAGGGGCATACATTTATATAATTTTAATCTCTTTAACCTACATGAGTATATTCTTTAACAAGTTTCGCTTAATTCATACAGCGTTTTTAAATATCATCTATCTCTTAAGTCATGGCATTTATGGAAAACACTGAGATAATGCTTGGTGAAACCTCATCAATTGAAATTAATTATATACTGAGACAATCAACTAATGATATTCCTACTTAAAGTTCTTCAAAATATACAAGTGTTTACCTAGTTATACCTGTCTGGAGATTTTTCTCAGTCGAGAGAAACGCTGATTAACGTATTTTGGTTGGGCCCTTGGAGCTTAGGATTCGTTCGTTGGATCACAAATTTACTCGAATGATTTTTCTGATGTCGTTTCCAAGTTTCCATATTTCATTAAATTAATCTTGGGAGTCTACGCCACTTAGAAGAAAAGCATATTAGTGATTGTTTATTCTTGTGAGTTAAAACATGCTTTACCCTGGAACAGCAATTTTATAGCCCATGACGGAGCTCATTGCCCTTAAAAAACATATTTACCCGTAACAAATATATACATGAAGTACATATATTGAGAAGTGGTTCATATTAGCTGAAAAATTTTTAATGCTTTAAAATATAGGTGGGATTGATTATTCCAAATTGTTGCCTCTTTTATTTGTGTAAGTTTTACATTTATTCTATTTAGTATTTAACCTTCATAATAATTTTAAATTCATCGTATCATTACTTATTAGTGCGATGTATTTTATGGTAATGCAATCATGTCATATATACCTTCTGTAAGATAACAATTTCCTATAATCTCAGTTGTAATTTTAAGGAATAATAGCAAATAATTTCCTGAAACAGTGCCATCATTATCCTCAACCAGAATTCTTTAAACTACGAACAATCATTACTGATTATGTGTTCATTAGTTAATCGAACTATTATGCCGTCCAAACAACATATCGTTCTTCCTGATTTTTTATATTAATCTAATATCCATTAAGAAATGAATACCATATAAATTTTATATCGACAATTTCATTGATAAACATGTGTAAGACCATAAATAAAGTAATTCAGAATGAGGTAACCGAATGTGTGTTTGCAGAAATATTGTTTTGATTGCCGGAACGGCCCAGGAATAACGTATTCCGCCATTTCTAGTATTCACTATTTAATTGTTTAAAGAAATTATATTGATTTCATATAAGTAAGGAAGGGCATGAAATTGAACAAAATAAAATTTGACTTGAAATCAATGCATGGAAGCATTTTCCCGCATCATGAATCGACAACTAAACTATTAAGGCGCTGCACTTGATTTCATTTACAAATCGAAATCGAAAATGTTTACAGTGACGAAAATTTAATTTAAAGTTTATTCTATGATCATATATGGTTGCAGATAGAAGAAATTCAGGTTTCTGAGACGGTAAATCTTAAATAATATCTTTACGAAGCAAAGAACAGAAACTAAGCACCTATTGCAAACAAATTAGGTACTCAATCTTTCAAAATTTTTCCGCAAAACATTTTAATTAATTTTTCGTGTAATTTCTTTAAAATATATTTTTTTAAATATTTGCTTTCTGCCATCAAAGTGTTTTTCAGTTTCTGGAGAATTATCGTTTTTCGGTGAGCGCTAGAGCGTTTTATTCTGTGCATTACGTAAATTATTTTCGGTCGAACAGAGTGGAAGAATGAGGAAAAAATTCTTTGTTTCATTTTTACATCATTTTCGTGGAACAATTTAGTGCATTTTGTTTTTCGACATTAAAATCAATGAAAATCTGAGGAAAAAGAGAAATAAAAAAAAACGGAAAATGCTAAATTAGAATTTTTTTCCTTTTTTTTCTGAACCTAAAGTTTAGTAGTTTCCCAAACCATGAAAAAAAGCTAGTTGATTAAACTCAGGTATATATTTACTTGGGTGGCATATGGTAGATAGTCGAACTTGTTTTCATTTTTTTATGCCTTAATCACAAATTCATATCCACAGAGAATGCCTTGTAGCATGAGATAACCTTAAAAATACGATCGTTTAGCATTACTTTATTACAACCTATCGAGTTCTCACCGTGAATCTCAAGCAAAAAGCAGGCTGAGTTCGCTTTGAGATATATTTGGAAAGTATATGTTGCTAAGAATAACTGCATCTGTTAGGAAAATAAAATATTTATAAAAAAATTACATAAAAAATATGCATTCGTGATTGTTAAGCTTAAGGCATCAATTTCTAATACATGCAACGAAATTTTCCTACTAAACGAATAAACAAAATGTGTTAATCGCGATTAAAAAACTGATGAACAACATTTGTGAAAGCATGAAATATTTTTTCTCTGTAGATCATGTATTAAATTGCATGTGCAGGCTTGGAAACACGCTTGATACCCGCATTACACAACTTACGTTAAAAAAAATAAAAGTGAGAGTTCAGCCAAAATTAGCACGGAGTGAGAAACACCCGGGATGAGAAGCACTTACGGTATCTCACGATTCATTTGTGAAGGAAGATTAAATGATCAAACAAGAGATGCCTTGGAATTTCCTCCCAGTTTCTCAACGAAAATGGTTTATACGCATGAGTAATCGATACCTCAGCAGGTGCTAATTATCCCCCAGCCGCCTCCACCTTGAACTATCCCATTCCTCCTTCCCCCGCCCCTCAACCCGCCACCCCGTTAACATTCATTCTAATTGGAACGGCACGCTAAATGCACGATTTCTTATCTCCATTTACCCATATCATCTTCCTCCTTCAGTCCCCCTCCCACCTCCACCGACCCTTTTTACTTTCTCAAAGGAGACTGGTGGGCTGTGAGGGTGGGGAAAGGCGGGGGTAGGAGGAGAGGATACAAAGGGGGAGGGGCGCCAGTTGTTCCCTTCCACGCGAAGAGGGAGACATCTGCGGCCGAATATGAATCTCGTCGGGACACTCCCTCCATCCCTTCCTCGCTCACCCCCTTAAGAGCCCCTCTCCGCAATCCTCCGCGGGGAAAGGGGTCTGGGACGGTGGCGGAGGGGGGAGAGAAAGTGAGAAAGTTTAGCATCCCCATCTCCCTCTCTCCCCAAGCCGGCCCTCATAGATGCTTTCCTCCCATCCCCTCCATTTCCCCACTGGCCCGAAACACATCCTTATGCCTTCTTCCCCACCGCCAGTCCTCCTGGCGCCACGTAACAGGACTCGACCTGGCTTTATCAGCATATCCCATCCTCTTCACGGCCTCCGCCTCCCAATCCTTCCTCTCCAGGAACACCTTCTCTAGCCCGCTCCTCGCCACTCCTCCTCCTCCTCTTAGATCCCCCGCTTCCCCTGAAAATCCATCTCTCCCCTGGAAATCCTCTTCTGCCCTCCCGTACACCCTCTCATCCAGCGCCATTCCACTCCAAAACAAGGGCTCCTCAACAACCACAAACATGCACTCTATCATCCGACCACTACAACAGCAGAGCAGAAGACTGAGAGACGCAAGAACTTTACTCTCTCTCTCTCCCCTCCTTTTTCCCTCAATCCCCGCGTCTTAGTCTTTCCCTCCATCTCTCCTTTCTGCCACCATATCTCCCCTTACATCTCCCACTCCGTCCTGCCTAAAACCCTCCTATCATTAATCTCTCTCATCCGTAAGTCTCTTGTCCACTTCTCTAGCCATATTTACAGCCACTTGCAAGACTTTCTCCGACAATTCCTCATTTCTGGAAGAGTGCCTATCCTAAAAAAAAAACACTCGGAGAATCGTTGCCTTCGTGTGTGTTGAGTGTTCTTCCGCTTTACGTCTGAAACTCCAGACTCGATTCCTGAGAGTGGTACGGTTTTCCTCTGGAACCAAAAAAACCACAACTTTGGTAATTGGGTTCTCGGTTTGCCAAGTATCTATGCTTCTTTCACATCTTACTCATTATTTCAAAGGCGGGCGACGTGAAAAGTAGGTTGGGGCACATGCGTGGTAGGTGCATACCACATGGATCAAAAGGAAAGAATATGCGAGAAGAGGAGAGGAGAAAAAATGTATTTAGTATTTCGAGGGTGGGAGTAAGTACGATAAAGAATAAAATACTACAACAGAGGAGTACTCTCTTTAGATCTTTGACGGGTCTTATAAATTCATGTCTTTATTCTCTTCAGTCTACATTTTCCTAGTCGATGAAATGTCATTATAGACATTCCAAAGTCTACTATTCATCGGGAGTAAATTCAATGACTGACTCAAAATTATGATTACACACCCTTGACGGCAAAATCTGAGCGAGCAGAAAGCCGACGTCATTTGGGTTAGCCACACGTGGTTAGCCCTGAGGTCATGGGCTTAAGCGAAAGGGCCCCGCACCTTTGTCTAACCGGATGGGTAGTAATTCAGTTTTACAGCTTCGCTGTTGAGGTCTCATCACATTGTTGGCACAATACCGTACAAATTGTCGCATCACCGCACATTTATTCACGAGTCAGAATACGAAAATCGTGAGGTTTGAAGCAGCTATAGAATTGCTTTTAACCATAAACTAATCCCATCGACTTCTTGCGTAATTATTGTCCTAAACCATTAGGTGAAGTGTAAGCTGGGTTAAATACAGAACACATTCTGAATCAAGTAGGAAACTGCACACATGGTACTTTTCGTTTAATACAGGAGATATTTTGTTTAATGCAGGACCTTGGGGTATGAATTAATTATTAATTGCTATTTCAAATGGTTAACCTGTATTTTGGGTCCGTGGTGTGATTAAATAAAACGTGTAACAAAATCCTTCACTTTAATTTTATACCAAAAGGTACTTTTGATAAATCAAGTTCGACTCTGCTAAGTTCCTTCCCAGCAATAATTTAATCGCGCGTTCATTATCCTTAGTGTAAATTGCTTTAAATTTTAGTGCCTCATTATGATGATCGCGGTGATTATTTTTTAAAAAATCCAAGGTCATACAATATTTTATAACTGAAAGTTAATTTATTAAACAAAATTAATAAGCAAATTATGCTATAATTCGGTGGTTAGGTCTTGGCTGCTTCATTATTGCTTTTACAAATTTGTGTTTCAAAACAGCAACCGTGTCTTCTTAATGTTGGGTAGACTGCTGTTTTCCTCAATCCTGGAGTTGTAAATTGAAAAAAAATAGTTATTTTTATTAAATAGCAATTAATAAATCCGAAAAGTCATTGTTAGCTGTCCTACACAAAAAGATTCACAAGTTCCAGATAATCCACCCATTCCAAATTTCCGAAAAATAATATACATTAAAGAAATGTGTTTCTCCTTTTGGATGAATAATATAGGTATCTACAAATACATTTTCTGCCTTAAACGTCCCAGAGCGACGCTCTTTAATATTCATCTATGATAGAGTCCTACGTAATGGATGCAAAAATCCCAGCAACAGGATATGGGTCCCAATTATATATAAATATATTCCTAAGTAGCTCTTTACTATTTCTACTTCGTACAAATGAATAATATATTACCAAAGATAGTAGCGTTAAATTTTAATTACCAAAGTTTTTGTTGCCAACAAATGAACTCCACGTTGAAAGCCGAGTGGACACCCCTAGACGAAAATATCCAAACAGGGTAATTTTCTTCTTAGTGAGAAACCTCAGGTGTCTTCCAGAATGTGCGAATTTTACACGCCTTGGGCACATTACGAGGTGAGTCTTTTGCTTATCTATGAAAAACAAACTTCGTTATGACCTTTTTTGGTTCCCTGTGTATCGTATGCTATCATAATTCAATTTTTGCAGATTCACACTCTATGGTCGCATAATATATTTTTGAAACGATGCATTCGTATCCGTGTTGGTAAATATTTCTGTTTTCCAAGAAAATAAGTCACTACGGCAAATTATTACACCCTCTTTCTTACGTGTAAACATATATTCTCACTCCCTAAGTTGCCTCGGACAGACTACTGCAGCTACGTAATTATAGTTTCAAGGCTTGTCGAAAGTAAAAACCGTATTTTTATTTTTGATGCTATTTTGTATTTCTTTTTCATTTGGATCCAATTTTTTTCATACATCAATGAAGTCAAATTTAATTTATGAATTTCAGGGTTCAAGTAAAAAAATAGCAGTTATGTGGTCTCTTTAGTTTAAAATTTCAATAGTACTTTAACAGTGCATTGTCTAATAAGCTATGACCAGTGGATGTCCAGAAACTTGTTTTTTGTATCGTAAATGATAAAAAGTTCTTAATGTAGTTTCAGCCTTGGTTTGGTATGTGAAATAAATATTTTTTAAAACTATTTTAAACTATTTTAATGAAAAGAAAATGTTTTCAATCAGTGGATTTCAATATCAATTGATGGATTATAGATCCAGTGATATGCGGGAGAATGTACTCTAATACAGACTCTTCGGTCAAAATGATGACAGCATCGGGGTGGGAAATATGCGGAGAACTTGAATAGGGAAGAGATGAGTTCAGAGTAACTGCCCTTTGACCAGCGAGTATTCAAAGAAAAGATAACTGAGTGAAGGCGTTGGATAAGTGCTGGGGATGACCTCTATGATAGGAGAGAGGAAGTGAGGTAGGGAAGAAGGAAGGAGGCACTAAAAGAGGGTTTCACTCTGCACTTCCGAGGAAGTAGACTAGAAGATTGCAGGTATGCAATCAAAAAAATGTGAAAATCGTGTCACAGCCGTTCGTTCAAGGAGGATCCGTCTTCGGCTAATTATTACCATTTTATTCAAAGAGACCCGAGTACGTATAGCTTGCATGCTGCGTGTTAACACATAAACATTTCACTATAACGGCGATTACAAAGGTGAGTGGCAGGTGCTGTAAAAAGAGCAGTCACATCACTTCCCATAAGAGTGAAGAATAATGAGGCCGTGGACATTCAAGCTACGGTAGAACATGACTACACAGCCGCGTTTACTATGTTCAATTATTCATGGGGTTACAAAATATTTTCCAGCAGTATTTTCGGATATGAAACACCATTATGACACAAATTTTAGAGAAACTAGCTCGGAGAAATAAAACAAAAATGATAAAATAATTGAAAAAAAGGAAAAAGTCCAGCTGTTGAAATTTATGATCCGTTCTCGCCGTGCGCAGATTCCCTCCCTCTGTCCCTTCACTCCCGGCGCGCATCATGTCCCTGTGTCCTCCACCGACCCTTCTCGCCGTCTCCTACTCCTCTCCAATCTCCTCCCTCTACTTCACCCCCTCAACCTCCTCAATCCACCCCCATTCGTCCCTCCCATTTACCTTTCTAACTCCTTCCACTCTCCCTCCCTTATGTCCCCAGGACCACCGCCTCCGTTTATCTTCCAGAGCTCTCTCCCTCCCTCTTCAATCTCCCCTCCTCTCCCCTCTAGGGTCCTCCAAAACCAACCCTCACCGGATTTGCCGGAAGTTCACTCCTCCAACATCCACCCCGCCCCTCCTCTATCCTGCCCTTCAACAAGCTCGCACAAGCCACTGCAATGAGCCCGGTGTTCATACCACCGGAACCACGCATCTTCGTATACCGAGTAAACGAAAACGGAGAATTTGGCATACATCGCGCAATAGCTACGATATCACAACTCAGGAAGTAGGTTATTTACGTTGAGGACCACTAAATACTTAACATGCACACACACACGTACACACACACACACACACATATATACATTTCGGAGAAATTACGCCTTTTTGGCGTTCAACAATGTCCAACACACACACACAAATATACAGTTACTACCGCGAAAAAGATTACCAAAAAAATTTAATTGTACTGAAGGCATATTCGTACTCTGATGAAGGTGGCTGACAAAGCGACTACTCGTATCTTGAAAATTGGTTTAAAAAAATGTCTAAGCTGCTCCATGTCATGAACTAATTCCCCTACAGCATACAGAGAATGAAGGTTTACAGGGAGGATATTATTTCAGGAAAATTATTAGAAGATATTTCCAGTTGATCTCACAAATTCTGGACACTTTTTTAGAGTTTTACGTGCAGACCATAAGTAATATAGAATTGACTCAGTTTTCGGTTTCTTTCCACTTTCCACTATTGATCCCGGTAGGTGAAAGTTTTCCTTGGTACCCATTAGACTTCGGACCTGAAGATGCCGATTGAAATTTCGGCGAAACTGTTGAATTAACGCATAAAAACCCTGAAAACATCTCGAGTCGTAATCTAAATACCACGGATATTTTCACAGAGGCGTAAGGTATGTTGAGGATATTTTTTATGAAGAAAAATCTAAAATAAAATCAATTTCTATTCCTTTTATGATTCATAATCAAATTTTAATTTTAAATTTTGTAATTTCAGCTCATGACCTCGTGGCCAAGGACTGAGGATCATCGTTTGTAGCAGTAACTCAGGATGGGAAACAACATAAAGTTATTTCTTCCTTTGGTTCAAGTTCTTTAAAAACCTTCTTGACCTTTAAATAAATTTACTTCTTCAACAATTAATTCATGGTATATACCGAAACTAAGTCATAATTTTCAAACTAGGGAGCGCAAATGAACTGTTTTAATGCCATGAGCAGAGATGGAACAATCACACGATTTATTCCATGAAAGCATCGTAAATTTCCTTGAATTCCAGTTTAAATCCAAATAAATTGTGTGAAAGCTTAGTTAATTGAATCTTTTGAGCTTGAGTTTTTGAAAAGAGAAATACACAAGGCGAAACTTTGTCGGTGCTAGCACCCTATTTACATTCCATCCGACGTCTTTCAAGCATGTCCTCCTTTGAGAAAATTAGTAGACCTATCTTTTGGGCTCTGAAGAAACCATTTGTATTATTAGTGTAATGTATTTACGGAACTACTGTCATCAAATGGCACCCAATGTTAATGTAACCAAACGGAAACGGCTCCAAGAATGTAATACTCGGTTAAGAGTCGCATATTACTTAACGACCATATATAATATGTATGCATCTTTGAAACTAGAGCTTATAGGTGGATTTAAACTGCTTTCAATTTCTTGATATTTGCGATAAATAACTTAATCGCACCGGATATATTAAGTGTAAAATGTATGGTTTGGTCATTTAAAGGAACATTTACAGGTTTATCAAGCTGTGTAAATTATTTATCAGAATTTATTTTACACCGAAGGCCATTCCAATTTTTATTCTTAGAGTAAAGTGGTCCATTATACAATTCTTATCGATAGTATTTACTATAGCTGATACTTGATCTGTTTTGCATGTTTGCCCAAATTCTTCTAATGAATAATCATATTTACACAGCAATATAATTCAAAAAGATAAATCCACTGAAGATAAAAGTATTTTCAATCTAAGGCCTGAACTGCAGTGAAATAAATATTTTTCAAGCACAAAAGTTAATTTCAAACAGAAGAAATGATATAAATTTTGACTACGAGGAGAAATATAAAACTCCTTTATGTTTTTTGCATACAGCAAGGAGTTTCTGGTACACAGTAAGACATTTTATTGTGTCTGTAGCATTTACATTAGTTGACTTTAAAGTTATATCCAGAGAACCCATCCATCGAATATTTTAAATTTTCCAGTCAGTTCTTCATCTCCAAACAAAATATTGCTCAGCTAAATATTGATTATACGTTAATAAGCAGTTACTAAAGGTGTCAAAAATGGAAAGAAGAGGTTGTTTATTTCATTTTGATAGTGGTTGCGTAACATAACATTCCTCTGTATGCCAGAAGCATTCATAAACGTGAGAAGAATATTCATTAAATACACTATCCTGACCAGGAATTCTCCTGTAGTTGAAAATTATTGACAGTGGACTTTCCCTTGTGGGAACATAGGTTTCTTGGAAGATTAAACCAGAACTCTCAATAAATACTGATGTATTGTTTCACTAAATCTGCATGCCTCGAAATGAATGTTAAAAGGGCCGAATTCAGTATCTCTCATTCCAATTAGAAATGTATTGATCTCATAGATCAACAGAAAGCAATAAAATGATTTAAAAACACAATAAAATGATTATCTTGACTACTGGACTGCCGAGAGTAATCGGATGCATTTCTACCAAATAATAAATTACAAATATATAGGTGCCACTCTAAAAATAAGCAAACTAAAACTCTTTGAATATAAAATAAATACATTTAAGGAACAAATTATTTAAGTCCTCAATTTCTTCTGCGGCGCTGTTTTAGTGCAATCCCTAACTGTTTTTAAATGAAGGGTGAAAGAGAGCGAGGATTGATAGAGACAATTGAGATGGCTAGGCGCAAATTAGTTGCATGCTTTGAATCTTCCCACGTAAAAAGAATACACTAATGTTGTCCTGAACATTGGTCAAAATCCCTAAGCCCTCTCTGAGTTTTCCACCGGAGCAGATTCTCTGAAATATGCACGCTTTCCCAATTTTCAGGTTCTCGGGATAACGTTAGCCAACTCTATGACCAAATTTCTCTTGGGTTCATGAGAGTTAACTCTGTCGATTCAGCACTTTCCTTGATTCAGGTATTTGTTTTAGCTAATCTATTAAGAGTTCACGCCCATAACAATTGCGGCTTTATATATTAGGCATAAGTATTCACTTTTCAACGTTATTCCTTCGAAAGCTTTTTCAAATTGCAATGCATAGAAATTGTGATCTTATTTGGCAATTCTGGCCTTGTGGGACCCACTTTCGATGAATTGAATACTATTCTTAATACATTTCTTATGCATATAAGAAAATACATACACAAACAGAAAAGCAACACCTACAAAACAAGAGCGACTCACAAATTATGTGTTCTGGTCGTCCAAGCCGCCTCCATAAGTGTGAGAAGAGTCATGTTAAAACGACTCTTATAAGATTGGTGACGGTGGATGGGACGACCTTAATATTTAAATAAGGGAGTCGATTTTTCTGCTAGGTTATCGATCAACCACAAAAGCTGTAAGTGATTCCATCCATCCATCAGCGCACAAACTCCTACGATTTCTTGCCAAGTTACTTGTGTGAGCAAAAACGTAGTAGTATTTAGCTGAGGTAATTTGCGTCATTAGGGATGGACAGGAAAGGATGAAGGGTGGAGGGAAACCCGGCGTCGACATTAATCTACTCTTTATGAAAGGCGCAAAGGGGTCCGCAGCTTAACGTCCCATCCGACGGACGGCGTACTCACTCAAAGTGCCCTCCACAAAGCACCTCAAGTAGGGATCGAGATACCACTGAAAAATATTCAACACCGCCGGGATTTGAACCCGAACCCTGTGGGTGGGAAGCCAGTACGATAGCCACCGCACCAATTCTGATCCCCTCAAAAACGTAACTTATCAAATACCACGTAACGTATATACCTCCTCCTATAAAAATGAATAAATCAATACCTTCCGACCAAATAAACAATCAGCCCCACTCCACCTAATCCACGGTCTTCGACAACGATCCTATCCCAGATCACACCATTCACATCAATCTATCAGTAATTCTAGTTGGAGCAATGATAATTGCTCCAACTAGGTTCACCCATGCCAAAAAGGTTAAAGGTTAGGAGTCACACGAAAGGCAGTCCGCCCAGCCTTTGATCCTCAGTGAGGCGGATACAAAGGTGTCTGACCACAGTTGGGAGGTCGTACGAGTGATGGTGTCACGTTTGAAACACAATTTAGGAAATCAACAGAAACTTACCTCAATTATTTTTCCCAAGAAACAATGACAGATACTGATATGAAAAACAGTCATGGCCACCACGGGCACCCGACCTGTTAGGCCGTGTGTTGTGGCCGGCAGCTGGATATGCAAGGCTTCCACGGTCGTCATCTCACGAAATCCCCGAAAAGCAGAATTATTAGCATTATTCATAAGAAAGAAGATGCTGAAAAGGTCCAAATAAGGATTTGGAATGTCAGGATTATGTTCAGGACAGGAAAATCAGATCATATAAAGCGAGAGATGAAGGGAGGAAATATAGATATTTTAGGGCCTTGTGAGGTGAAATGGAAGGATGGCGGGGATAATTGGATCAAAAGTTATGGAATAACATACAACGAAGGGTAAGAAAGCCATTGAGGAGAGGCAATACTATTAAGCAACTAGGCAGGAAGGTGTGCAGTGAGAGAATACTATAAGTAGACTTATGAGCGGGCAAATTATTTTATCCACCAGGTCTACGTGCCAGCAATTAATCACAGGGAGGAAGATATTGTCAAGGAGGATGTAAAATTAGAGAAAATTATTGCGGGGGCACAGGGAGGAAGTATATGATAGTGATTGGGATTTTGAACGCTATGACTAGTGAAGGGAAAGACGGGGGGAGATCGAGGGGAAAAATGATTAAAGAATTACTTCTACTAGTAGAATGGTTTAGTCATAATGATCACTTGGGTTAAACAGCTCTAAAGACTTTGATAGACAGGATGCGGTAGCATAATTTCCTTTTCTGAAAGCGTTTTACTTTTTAAAAAGAAGTTGTGTCCTCAGAGTGATATTAGTTAAATATATAGTTAGGCAAAGATTTAGGAATAAAGTTAAAAATTCCCAAACTTTCTGTAGCTAATGCGAAATGAGATATGAATTTAGTACTTTTCAAGCGTGACGTAAGATTAAAGAAAGAAATAGAGGAGATACATATGCGGAAATAGACTGTGGAAGGATTGACGGAGAAGAAAAAATTAAGAAGTATAAGAGGACTGTGAACAATTTATTACTGGCGAAAGGAATATGGGTCAAGTGGAAGAGAAACATAAGTGACTCAAAAAAGTGACACCCAAAGCCCCAAACAAAACTATAGGAATAGCAAATAAGAAAATGTCCAGAAAAAGAAGGATTCAAGATGGATATATCAAGAAAATGGAAGAAAGAAGGAATTGGAAGAATTCAAACACGGAATTAGGAAGGAAGGAGTTAACACATTTGAATAATATACCGAGGCGAAATATTTATGGGATAAAAGAAGTCTCGCGGAGGATGCAGAGAGAGGATATCGAGATTTTGCAAGGGAAGGGTGATCGCTGTATAGACAGTTTAAAAAGTATTATCAGAAAGAAAGAAGGGTAAATGTGATGACACTGTCGGAGATAAGGCAGGACTAATAATAATTGAACAAGGGAAAATTCAATGAGATGGAGAGGATAATTTTGTTCCAAGAACTTTAGCCGTTGAAATATATTACGTACATGAGGATATCTTAGGTCAGGTAATACCTGATTTCGAGATGGAAATTAATTAAAGGAACTGAGAATAAACTAGGCCATGGGCATGAATAGTATTTCCGAAAAACTACTTAAGCTTTTAGGAAATGTGGAATGAAGATTTTTTTTGAGCTAATTCGTTGCATTTATGAGGGAGAAATTTGGTCGGAAGATTTCGTAAGATCAATATTATCGCCCACTCCACGAAGTAAAAGGCAGTCAGATGTGAGGCATATAGATTTATGTCTTATTTTGTACACAGCTGAGGTGGTACTTATGTTTATCAATAAGAGGATGGAGAGGTGATCAAATATTTACATAATTTGGGTTCAGGAAGATAAGAGGCACGCGTGATGCCAAAGAAGTGATGAGGGCGTAATATAAAGTAGCCTAGCAAAAATAGTATGAAATTAGTAATGTAAAGTATAATGAGGATGTTTGTGTTTGCTTCTTATATTTGTAAATGAGAGTAATTAGGGTAAAATCAATGAATTTGTTAGTGAAGATAGGATTAGAGTGGGGTTATAGGGGAAAACTGAAACATAAATGTGCCTCACGACGCTCAGGTACGAGTAACTGAAGGGTATTCGGAATGAGCAGTGCATTAAAAAGGTGCAATTCAAGAGTGTTCATATTTGATCGTACTTTTCAACATATACGTGCAGAATTTGGGTAAAGGGGCATTGAAACAATTGAAAATAAATTTATAAATTAAATTCGGCAAAGAAGTCATAAAATCAGTCCCGTTTTTTTATGATGAAGCTTTGGTTAGCCGGATAACCAAGAAGCTACAATCGTCAATACCATTATTGAAAGGTCATTGCAATGTGATGGCAATAAATGTAAGCAAAACAAATGCTATGAGGTTTGGGAAGAGCGGATGGTATTTTAGACGTTAAAAAAGTAGGTTAAAAAACTAACTAAAGCACAAAGGTTTACCGATCTGGGAGGTGCCTGGGACAAGGATGATCAAAGAAGCAGGGACATCAGAAGATTTTGTTTTATGCAAATAAGCTTCCATTTAGAGGAGACAGTTGATGACACAGACTTGGAACAAACATATTTAAAAAGATTAGTACTTATGTATATATACATAATATACATAGATAAACAGACACACACACACACACACACACATATATATATATATATATATATATATATATATATATATATATATACATGCATATATATATGAAAATTTACATTTTTATATATAATGTAAACGGAGAAGCGAGATAACGCTAGCGAACAAAAACACAGAGAAACACACACAAATGAAACTAACACGTATTCCGAATTTCTGGTGGCCAAACAACCTTCCTAAGGGAGAGAATTGACTGGTCTGTGTGTGTGTGCGTGTGCATGCATGTATATATAACCGGTTAAAGTAGGTTTTTGGATGGACAAAATTGCGAATTCAATAATTTCTTACCCCCAGCAAAACACAACGTCCTACTCTACATCAGGTCCCTCTTCATCTCTGAGTACTTTCTTCCTCCCTTCATCCCGTCCAACATCCTTATCGTGTTCCTTCCCTTTCCTCGTTTGCCTAACATTCTCCCCTCTATCACAGTCATCAACAACCCACTGCCGGTCAATACCCCCTTCAGCCACTTTTCCTGCCTCCATAGGATTTCTCCCAACAAACCCCTCTCTTCGCCCACCGTACCAAGTACTTCCTCATTTGTTTTCTTCTCTGTCCATTTCACCTTCTCCATTCTTCTCCACACCCACATTTCAAAAGCCTCCAGTCTACGCCTATCCTCCTGCTTCAATGACCACGTTTCCGCGCCGTGCATAGCTACGCTCCATATCAAAGTTTTTACGAGTTTTTTCTTTACATCCTTACTCAACGTCCCCGTCATCAACTCCTTCCTCCTTGTGAAAGCCTCTTTGCCTAGCGCAATTCTTCTCCTTACGTCCTTACTACTTTGACCGTGTTGGTCCAAAACACTACCGAGATACGTAAACTGTTCTACCTGCTCTAGTTTTTGCCCTCCTATTTTTATGTTCAAATTAGCCTTTTTCTTTCTAGAAAATCGCATAACCTTTGTTTTATTAATATTGATTCTCATCCCATACCTGTCGCACTGAATTTCCAATTCACTAAGCAATGCTTTCAGCCCCTTGGCTGACTGACAAACTAAAGCTTGGTCATCAGCAAACCTAACTGATTTTACGAATTCCCCGCCCACTTTCATTCCTACCTCCAGTTCTTCCCATGCCTCTTTAATCATTTCCTCTGCATACAGGTTGAACAGCAACGGTGACAATGGGCAACCCTGCCTTACACCTCTTCCTAACACTGTATATATATATTTATATATATATATATATATATATATATATATAAGTTTATAATGTATTTGAAATTAGCACTAGCGAATAGAGACAAAAACACATAAACACACAAAAAAGAAAAGAAACTCCCTCCTTTTCGAATTTTCGGCGGTCAAGTCACCGAAGAGAGGAAGGAACAGACAAATCAGTTCCTTCCTCCAACCTAGTCTCAAAGAGGGAGAAGAATTTGAAAAAATACTTAGTCAAAATTCAGGTATTCCAATCGGAACTGAAAGAAGAGTTATGGTTTAACCTCAAATTTAGAAGAATGGATCATTTCCTCAGAGCATTTAATTTTTTACGTGAACCAAAAACGTATAACGAAGTTATTTAAAAGAGGCGTACATTAATTCCTGCATGAATTATAGGTCGCCATGGTTCTTTTAAGATAACTCAGTGATTTCGGACAAATTTTCAGGTAATGTATTTCGAAATTTATCACCATTATCTAGTGACTTTTCAGTCTTCAAATTTTATAATCAAAATAATTATCAAGTATTCCTCCTTCCTTTTATTTTTGGCGACTGTTTTGTTCTAATCCGTGAATGAAAACGCTTTCCATATATCTCTTGTGTATAACTCCGAAACCAAAATAGTCTTTAATTAACCTCCATCTTATGAGATGAGTATCTCTAGGGATTGAACCTACACACTCTCTGTAGCCCTCTCACCGGAAACTCTCCCTTTCCTTCCCTCCGTCTTTGCCGGCCCCTCCCTCGACCCCTCCCTAACTTCTACACCTACGCAGCTCCTGGTACACCGCCCTGTGAGAGGACACCGCGCCCTTTTCCCACCCAAGACCCTTTTGTGCACACCAATTCCACGACCGCCCTCCGTCGGCAGGGAAAAGGGAAATAAACGACTCCCGCCCCATCCCCTCTTCCTTTCCTCCCGTGTTTGCGTGAGGGAGGAAGCGCTGGTGCGTCTATTAAATCCGAACGCCATCGATATATGAGATAAGTTTGCTCCGCCTCGACCCGGGGACGATTAAATTTGTCCTTGGTGCTATGTTGTTGTTGCTCTTCCTGTTGTTGTTGCCTTTTCTGCTGCTGCCACCTGGAGCCGTATCTTAATGGAGGAGAGCTCCCCCTCTCTCTCCACCTCTCCCCCGATCACCACACCCCTTGCACCTCTCCCAAAATTCGGACTAATCTGCATTAAAAGGGGTTTGTTCCAGTACCCTTACGCGCCTGTTTACGAGGAGGGTGATAGATCCCCTCCAGAAGCACTAACAGTCGTCGACATTTATCCTAGCCAATTTCCAAAACCCTCTCCTTGAACTTCCACGCTGATCTGACAGAAATTAATATTGACTCATACTCATTTTTTTAGTAAGGTGGCAATCCCATGTGGTGTGTTTATGCGGTAATGTCAAGCCAGGGTTTTCAAGTGATGTAAATAATGTGAAATAAATGTGTAATAAATGAAAAATATTTCCTTTTCCTGCCATTTGGCATGATTTTTTTCAATGTCCAAATATGGTGATTCTATTGGTAGTAATTTAGACGTAGAAATAACAGAGAGAGGAATGTCAAATCCATAAAGGTCCATAGTGACCTAGAAAAAACAGCACAATACTCAAATCTAGAATTACAAATTCGCTTTGCTCATTTTCATTTTAACACTTTGTAAGTATTGTGAACATTTTTCGAAATAGGCGGCGAGCGCCGAACTGCTGAAATAGACATTAGGATTTGGATGGTCACTTACAACCGATGCATTTTCTTTGGAGATTCACATTTCCGAGTTTAACTTTTGCCTCGCAATATTACGTCTTCATTTCCTTTTATTTTAATTCTCTTACATGACGCCCAAACAGTTTCATATTTTTCTATTCCTTTCCTTACCTACCCTTCACGTATATCCTTAATAAAATGAACGACCCATAGTATTTCCTCGATCAAGATTTTTAGTCTTCGCCAAATCTCCCCATCAGTTTCTCTTTTCCAATCCAAAACTTTGTTTATCTTCCTCCCTATCAACCCATTTGTTCATCTCTCTCCACTCTCACATCTCAAAAGCATCCAATCTACTATAATCCTCTTTTCTCAAAGACTAAGTTCTGGAACCAGGAAACGCTACGGTCCGCATTTAAGCTTTTGCTAATCTTTTCGTATATCTCTGCTGAAGAGAATTTATCAATAGGCACCTTTTAGGAAAAATTCTTTGCTTTTATACAGATATAATTTATATCCATATGAATGTTTATATATATGTATTTATATATATGTATATATATATATTTATATATGTATATATATATATATATATATATATATATATATATATATATATATATATGTGTGTGTGTGTGTGTGTGTATGGGTGTAATTATTTATTATATTTTGACACATTTCTGATGGGATGCATTTGTTTTGCAGTGTTGGCAAAATATTTTAAAAACATCAAACAATTAATATAATTAGGACAACTGAAGTGTGTTATTTCTATTACAAGTTCTACACTAATCCTCTTAGTAGACATTTTTTGAGGTATACAGCCAATATAAAAGAAACTTTATTTGTTTAATGAATCACTTTTAAACATTAATGCAATTTTAGAGAAAAATTTGAACACCTTGAGTGACTCGTTATTTGGGACTACATTTTACTTGATGCATTCAATAATCTACAGAGTATCCTTTCATCATATTCTTCCAAGAATGGAGTGTTGAATGCATTATTTTATCACCAAAACTTAACGGCTCCGCGTTAATATGTAAGTAAGATGTAGAAGCATTCATGAGAGCAGTATGCCATTTTTACGGCCCAATCGAACACTAAAATAAAATAGTTATCTTGTAAAAGGGCACACACGTCAGAAAGTTTAAGCTTTCAGCTATCTCTAAGTCCTTCTTCAGCCATAAACACAGTAATCAACCCAAAGGTCAGTTTGGTAAGTGATGGTAGAGTTCACCCAGCACTTAGCCTGACGGTGTGTGAAATACACACATCAGGGTAGGGGGACCAGTTCCTTTCCCTGAGTTGGTTACGGTTTCCCAGGAAGATCTGGTACCTGAAAAATTACATAGCTTGGATGGAGCTGCAGGTGCCCAGAGAGGCTTGTCCGAGAATCAAACCCGGGCCCTCCGGTCAGTAGTCCAAAGATATAATCCTGGACTACCACGGCCCACTTATATATATATATATATATATATATATATATATATATATATATATATATAATTATATATATATATATATACACACACATATATATACATATATATATATTTATAAAATATCTTCGAAATGGAACGCTCTTCGGCGACACACAAATATATAAAAACACAGATGTAGATTTTTAGAATATAGAGACACAAAGAAAGGACACTCACAATTTGTTATTTTACGTTTCGACAGCACGGCTGTCGTCTTCAGAATGGCGTTCCCGGGGAAGAGCGGAGAGGATGTGCGGGGGAGAGGTGGGGGAAGGAGAGGTAAAGGGACCAATAGGAAATGAACAAGGGGGTGGGGGGGATATGTAGGCAGCCAATTGATGCATTCAGTGGGCTTGGTTCAGCCCGGGCGGTTTGAATGATTGGGCCACCCAGATATGCGCCATCTCGCGGGTTCTCACCTCTATTATACTCGCGGATTTGGGAAGGATTTCAATCACCGAAACAGAGAAGCAGTCGTCAAAAGATTGGTTGTGGGAAGCGGTGTGATTAGGGATGGGATAATTAAGAAAGGTGGGAGATTTGGTGGAATATCGGTGGTTATTCATGCGGAGGGAAAGTGCGGTCGTGCATTCGCCCACGTAGAAGGCAGGGCAGAAGTTACAGGAGAGGCGATATATAATATTTTTTGACGTACAGGTGGCGAGTGGTTGGGAGTTGGTACTGAGTGAGGGGGAGGGTCTTAAAAGATGACAGCATTTGCAGCGTGGGCGGTTGCATGGTGCGGATAGGGGCGGGGGAGAGACGGGGGTGCTTGAAGTTGGATTTGTGGACTTAAAGATGTCTCGCAGGTTCGACGGGCGTATATATATATATATATATATATATATATATAAAAGAACCTTTGCTCGCAATAGGTGGTGATGGAATAATATCGTGATGAACATAGCCATTTTGTAGTTATAAAGAACATTAGTTGAACAAAACGATTTTGTGAATTGTCGTGACTAGTTGAGTGACAAGGTTGAAATATACTCAAGCGTTAACATCCAGAACATCCGAAAGATGTCCCGCTTCCGATGTTTCAAAAGAAATAACTCCCCGCGGTCTGTTTCGGAAGGGCATGATATCATAATCTTGGCTTAAATCTAAAGTGAGATCAAAGAAGTAAATGTATACGTCATGATCTTTTATCTTCTTTGAGGTTTTGTGGGTTCAAACAAAATTTACCAGACATGTATTGAGGTGTATATTTTTATTGAAAAGTTTTTGGAAACAATATTGAAAACTTTATATGCATCACTCTGGCGTTTGAACCCTATTGGACTAATATTTATAAAACGCTTCAACTAGACGAAATCAATAAATTTCGCAAAAGTAATTGCAATTATATACCACTGTCACTTGTAGTGAGACCACTGATTGCTAACAGATGTTCAATTCGTAATTGTAAGCAAAATCACCAAGAACGGGCGTGACTTAAGTGTACGGCTTCTGTTTCCTTAGTAAAATGATCATTTAAATCTAAAATTATCATTTTTTTGCTTTTAGAACGGAATTTACACTATAATCGTACGCTTTCTAGATTTTTTTTAACCTTATAAATGCCGTAAATTGAAATTTTGCTTGTCACGCAGCCCAAATTTGTTTTAATTTGGTGCTTTTATCGGTAAGGCCTGGAGGTTTGGAGTTGCGCTAATGAAAATGTATGCACATCATCAAGAATGGAGTAGGTTCCGCGCCTGCTTAGACTAATTATGACTTTTTTTTGGAATGGATCAAGACCTAGTTTGTAGGTTTTAATACGATTATTAAATTTAAAATAATCTGCTGAAAAACACGTGTCACATTCCTCAAATTACTATTTATAACCACTTCTTGGCTGACCATTTCCTAACAAAATATACTTGATATACTCTTCCGTAACTACTTCTCATGTTTAAAAGTGCTGACAAATAGCGTTTTGTAACGTAATATGCATTCAAAGTTTGCTTGCAGCCAAATATTTGTGGAAAAATAGAATCCGGTTCATAATATTTCGTTATCAATAGTTCTTCGATAGGATAAGTTATTTAAGATATGATTTTATGTTCATTTCATTCAATCCTAATCTGTTTGAGGCTCAAACCCTTTCCACGCGGTGGTAGAACTGTAAAAAAGGTTCCGCCTACCAGCAGTAAACCTGCGGATTTAACCGTAATCCGATTTCTGCTGAAAGAGTAACAATTTGCAGAATTTTCGCGCCACGTTTGACAGCATCAGCGGTCGTTAATCCTAGGATAAGTATAATGTAGATTTCAACCCTCCTTTGCTAAGAGCTAAACACTTTTTCTCTGATTATTTCTTCGTTTTAATCTAATCTGTTTTTTTTTAATTCCGTCCTAGGTACCCTAATACGTTGTCACTATTTATTCTTCGCATGATACAGTGAGATTACACAAAACACCGACAAACTATGTTGTGAGGGGAAAGTGCACCCAATCACGCAATCTCATCATAGCCTCTTGACACGCTCCCATAAGCCGCTGTAATATATTGAATAATTGTACCTTTGGATGACAGCAATATTAATTTATCCCATTTACTTTTCTTTATCGTGCAAAACGTATCTTCACTTGTCGCATCCACTATCAATGCTTTACATCCTCACATATCTATTAAATACCTAGGCGTTACCCTCTCTCACGACCTCTCCTGGGTGAAACACGTACGAATAATACTCGTATGTGGACAAGCAAACAAAAAATTAGGATTTATTAGAAGAGTACTTGGTAAATGTGATGAAAAAGTTAAAGAGAAATGTTATCTGTCGTTGGTTAGGCCTCATTTAAAATATGCTGGAATAATATGGGATCCTCACGAAGTTGGATTAATTGCCAAATTGGATCGCGTGCAGAGTAGAGAAGCTAGAATTGTAAAACGTTATTATGTTAAACTTAGTAGTGTATACTAAATATTAGAGTAGTTCGGCTGGGAATCACTCACGAAGCGAAGGTTAAATTACAGATTGAAGCTCTTGCATAAATTGGAAGGATGTCTCTTTAGCAGTGATGTTGAAAATGTATTATTGCCCCCATCGCACTACGGTAGGAGAGATCATGCAAGTGAAGTTAGAGACATTAAGTGTAGAATAGATAGATTTGTGATGTCATTTTTTCCACGAACAATAGGGGACCATAATAACATTGTTCGACCGCGGTCATATTCAGGTCAAAATTAATCTGGTGTACATTCACCCCGTGCCACACACCCTGGCGGTGGCTTGCAGGGTTTATATATAAATAAATAAATCTATTGTACCGTCTTCGTATTGTGTCATCGTGATTTCGGGGGTCCAAAGGACAAATGCTCACATTATTTAATTTACTACCAATAATCGCGTTAGAAATTAAATGCCCATTTACTTTAGCAGTGATGTTGACATTTTGTTTTGTATTTTGATGCTGACATGGTGATTTTAATCTATTCCCATCACGAGGGTTATACTCTTATTCGCCAATGACATTTTTACAGAACCAACACGAACAGTGAGCGATTTCAGTAATCCATATCCCAGAAGAAGAGGAAATCATGACAGTATTCCATTTTTGCAAATTCCAGATTGTCTGCATTACTCTCTATTCATTACTCTAATGATGTGTAAATCAAAACTTTAAAACGCATCCACGCTCGAAGAAATGCCAAATATCAGTAATGGCAATGTTAAGTTAGTGAATATGATGATGTTTATCAATTAAAACTATTCTCATTGCTTCTCTTGTGGCTTCTCTCAAAAAATGAGCCTACGGTAGTTGACAAATAAGCCTTTTTTTATTCCATAATTATTTTATGTTTAAATATTCAACATTTTTAATAAATTTCATATTTAAAAAGATGAATTTCACAAATTAACATAAAAACTATAAATTTAAATCGATTAGTTTGATTAATTATTCGATGTTATCAAATCTTATTTTTCAAACTTTCGCTATAATTCCTGGATTAGTAACATTAAAATCCATTGTTTTTATTTGATTGACAAGCTAAGAGACATAATAAAAACGACGATTACATATTATTACGTGAATCAAAAATTACTTTTTATGAAAGCCGGAAACTACTTAAGAACTTCCGTGTGACTGAGAGGAAAACATAAGGAATATTTTCGAATTAGTGATAGACGACGTTGATGATAATAAAGAGCATTGTTGTCGTATGACAAGGCAAGGAATATTTGGAGAAGGGGAAGTCGTTTTTTGAAATGCCTATACACAGTCATAAAGAGGAGAATTCTGGTTTGGTGTGATACCATGACCAGGAAACTAATAGTGATTAAATTTTCATGACCCAAGGATCTCATTTTTTAAATGTACAATAAACCCTTAAAAAGATATAAAGTTTTTCACTTCCACGATAAAGGAGGTGGTTCTATGAGGCATCAATTCATCGTACAAATAGGAAGCGGAAATCAGGATTTTTTGGGCGATTGCTTTACCATGGAGATCGTTTTTAACCTGAGGGTTCATGTGATCAGTGACGCGACATTTTTATTTGTTTAGATTACATTTCCTAACTAAATAACCTAAGATTCATAAGTGCGCTGTGTATGTATTTCATTTATGATTCTAAACACATCAGTACGACTGCATTTAAACATTATGTATCAATTTTGGATACAATGTTCAAATATAGGGCGTATCAATACTTAACGGGATATCTTTTACCTATGATATCGAAGCACAGTATTGCCATATAAAATGCAACTAAATAATCTTAATGAAGATAAAACTCTGCCGCAGTCACTTCTCAATGATCTGGTTAGAAGATTTTCCTTCAAGCCTACAAAATTCGATTTAGGGATCTGTTGCATTACGTTCATCGCCGCTTTTAATTATCAATCAAAGGAATAGTTTAGGGAATCTCTTTACTCAATTCTTTATTTCGATCATCTTTTCATTCGACATATTAATTTTCTTTCATGTCTGTCACCATTTGTCTCAAATTATTTACGAGGTCTTCCTCTTCGGATTTTTCCGTTCATTCTTCGATTGACGGTTGTCAATCAGTTCAGTTCAGCAAAATTTATGCAGTAAAATCATTCCGTCGTTTTGTTCGAGTATTCATTAAACGTTTTTCTTCGTTCACTCTTCGCAGGGAACAGTTTGTTATTTCATCCCATCGTATGATTTTCATTAATTTTTACAGCCCCTAATTTGCATTGCTTCCAAATTCATAAAATATATTGCTGCTACACTCCATGTCTCACTAACATAGAAAAGCACCCTCCCAGCCCTACCTTGTCTACTTTAAGTGCCGTTCATTCCCTATTCCCTTCCCTCCTCCTCACAAAATCCATGTCCCGCCGTCGGCAAAACGAACATTGTTCACTTTTCTTAGTGGATATACACTCATTCAACTCATACTTTGACTTATTGTATTTCTTCTTCGATTTAGACCTTGTGTGAATGACGAGCCACAATATCTTGCCTTATTTTTCTTCAATATTTTGTTCTTAATTGCAGAGTTCATCTTTTATTTCAGCCACATACTCGTACAGCTTACGAATTACTCACCACTCATCTGACCTGTGCTCTGCAGAATATAAATCATTCGGTTTATTTAAAAATCAAAAATTCAATGGTTTCTTAATGTTCCTTCTTCGTTTGTATCCATACGAGAACTGTCCAATGAATACGCGAACTGGTGATATTTGTCGTTCATGACGCGTCTATACCCCTGACTATATACCCGCCCACTATCGGTGCTAGTTGTCTGAGACCAAATGAGCCGCCTGTGCTTGGCGGATCGTCGAGCTGTGCGTATGGTGCCAGTTTTCTTAGTTTCTTTTACCCTTGTTTTTACTGTTTTTCGAAAATTGAAATTGATGAAATCACGGAGCAACGTATCAACATCACGTTTTTTGATTGCGGTTTGAAGTGCGGTAAAATTTATCAAGAAATTACTGAAATGTTGACAGCTGTTTACGGTGATAATGCTCTTAAGAAAACATCCGTTTTCAAGTGGATTTACCGTTTTAAAGATGACCGACAAGACGCTGCGGATGATGCAAGGCCCGGATTTGTGTTTAAAAAAATGAGTGCAAAAATCGTATCCAAGCTCAAAACGCCAGATCAAAAGTTAAAAAGAGTTGAATGTGTTACTAACTAGAAAAATTCACTTAAAAACTATGCTGGATTTCTCAATAGGGTAATCATTGGTGATGAATCGTGGTTTAACGAGTATGACATTGAACTAAAATCGCAAAGCAAGGAGTGGAAAGCAAAAGATGATCCTCGGACCAAAATATCAAGAAAAAGCCGATCGAAAATCAAAGTCATGCTCCAGGTCTTCTTTGATGTCGTATGTGTTGCTCATCATGAATTTCTTCCTGAAGGACAAACAGTAAATGCTGAGTAAATGCTGAGTCTACCTTAGAGTTCTCAAGCGTTTGAGAGAATGTGTGCGTCGTGTGCGATCAAATTTGACTCAAGGCGATGGATATATTCTTCACCATGACAATGCACCTGCACATTCAGCAATGATTGTTCGCCACTTTCTGGCAAAAAGTTCAATTACCATCCTTGATCATCTTCATTATTCGCCAGATATCGCCCCCTGAGTCTTTTTCCTATTTCCAAAATGCAGAAATGTGATGAGGGGACGTCACTGAGAAGATGTGGACACATTAAAGCAAGAAAATAAAAATCCTAACTGCCGAGAACTTCTAAGGGTGCTTTTAATAGTAGAAAATAAGATGAAATAAGTGCATATCAAAGAATGGAGAATACTTTGAAGGGGACAAAATCGATATGTGTAGACTAAATTTTGAAAAATAAAGAATGTTATGACTTCAGTTCGCGTATTTATTGCACAGACCTCGTAAGAATAACCTATGAAGAAAAATAGGGTGAACATCCTAGTTTGTTGTTTCATCTGAATTCAAATATCTCTCCTGTGATCACTTTTGCTTTATATTCCATTCTTCTACAGGTGATCATTGTCGAAGCATGTATATATATATATATATATATATATATATATATATATATATATATATATATATATATATATGGTCTAGGAAATATTTTTACACTCGTGATCTGCCTGATTCCGCCTTCCCCACCTCTTTTGTTTTCGTCCTTTATGTGTGTTCCTATCCCTTTTCCTTATATCTGTTTCTATGTAAGTGAGTATTTGTTCGCCGTTTGGCGGGATTTCGTGTTTGAATGTATATATATATATATATATATATATATATATATATATATATAGTCTGACACTTTTCAAGCCTATCTGCACTCTACCTCCAATAAAATATGTTCCTTGAGGATTTCATTGGACTTTTATTAATTCGGTACTTGTTTCACGGTTTATTTGGCATGGATAGTTTTAAATTTCATCTCCAAGATTTCCAGTAAACTTGAATGGCTAGGAAGCTAAACAAAATGTTGCTGCCGTTGCAGATTATTGGTTTCTGTCTCCTTGAATATTTTTAAAAATTTTAAAGTTATTTTTATAGAGAGAATTTCCAGTTGTTTTATATTTGAATAATATCTTCATTTTTGCTACATATTTAAGTTAATTTCGGACTTACTTATTCCGGATTTCGTTAAAAACAGTTTTTTCGCAGTTGAGGTGTTCTAGTATGACATAAACAGCTTCAAATACGCCATGCAATAGCATTTTTCCTTTATTTTGTTCTTTAAACTCGATCCATTTCTTTTCTTATACTTTAAATTTTGGTGGCCCTTCAATGTTCCTTTCATAATGTCATGTACGTAATTTCTACCCCTCCCAACAGCTCCCCCTACTTTTCAAGTGCCTCATTCAATTTCCATCTCAGATGATATTATTTCAATATTTTTAACTGCGTCACATTTCTGTTGCATTATTTTCCTCGAGTTTCAGTTCAAACTTCATCGGTATCAATGATTACAAAATTTTGGTCACTAACGGGTAGGATATTACCCGTTTCTTGTCTTCCAATCTCCAATTCAGGAAAATGTAACATGTACACATTGATAGCCATCATTTAGTTCAATGGACATCTCCTATCGTTGAGGTGATCAAAGACTCTACCAAAGCCAATGTATTTGATAATAAAAGTTACAGTTGGTTCTTCGCGAAACATTTCAAAGATTTTATTTTATTTGCATTTTGTGCATCCATATTTTTACGAACAAACAAGATTTTTCAAGCTGTTATAAATACAAGTGTACCACCTCATTTAGAGGAAGTTCTTAAAGTTTAATGCGGATTTGGATTTAAATTTAAGGGAAAACCCTGAAAAGTATTTCATTAACGATACCCTGCTTTTAGCATGCTATAATTAATGTTTTTAAATTGATTAACTTGATATTTATAAACATTTATTTAAAATTAAAATGTGTTCAAATGGAGTACAGATTCGCTTCCCTAACAACAAAAAGGTACAATCCCATGAATATGACTACATATTCATGAATAGTGTTACGTTTCGTGAAATGTATTTTTTTTCCTCTGGATACCTGAATTTTGAGATTTATTTCACAAATTCGATAACGTCTTCCCTTCGATCTGCTCTTTACTTGTTTTTTTAGTGAAAGGCAGAAAGTGGAGCCCGTGGATGCCTTTGTTGTTCAATATCCCCCTGCCGGAAAGAACTTATAATGGGAAACGAAAAAGCTGAGAATATTTTTTATATATATTATGATATTGCTTTTAACCTCAGTTTTCAACTAAGATTTGGACGGAATCTGACTCTCACTCCCAAATAAATTTGCTCGCTCTAGCCATATTTCACAGAAGCATGAGTTTAAACACGTACATGGAGAGTGGCATAGACTTACCACCAATGGGAATTTCGCTTTTCCTCTTCCAATTCAATTTTTTTAAGACATAACATAAAAAACCATATTTACTCTCCATTTGTTACACGAAAAAAACTAATTTACTAGCTTTGCAGAATTATCCCTACTCATCTTATATGTTTAAAAGACTAATGTAAGCTCCCTCAAATTATAAAGGCCCCAAATGTACCTTTCAATGCTATTCTCGAAAAATTCTGTTTTTAAGTAATTTTGATGCCGTGGGATTAATGCCAAATATTATTCGATTTCAAAACGAGTTGCATTTTCATGTTTGCTTTTGAAATCTGTCAAAATTCGTGTTTATTTTCCTAGTCTTTTTCGCTATTACCTAATTTATATATTGAAGATGAATAAATGTAATTGTACATGACAAATGTAAACGACGGTCATAAGGGAAATGTTTTTTCTCCTTTAAAGCTTGTCGTTATTTTATTTTATCCTAAATTTAATTGTTCTCTCTAGTATTTAGTCTTCAATGCATCCTACTATTACTCTAATTAACAATCTATCTCCTATGCATATTTTAAGCTAAGATATTGTAATGAGTGTAGCTCGAGGAAGTACTTGGTATGGTGGGGGGAGAGAATTTTCATTGGCAATGGGATGCTGAAGACTTTGACAGAGGGGAGAAAGTTAGGCAAGCAAGAAAGGGGCGGGAATTGGAGAGGGATGTCGTGCGGAATGAAGGGAGGAACGAAGGGAGTATACGGAATTGAAGATGGGCTTACTCTAATGTTGGATGTCAGGTTGTGTTTTGCCCTCCATCTACTTTAAAGTTTTTCTCGTTTCTAAACAAACCACTCTTATTTATTGTCCCTGTCGGTTAATTATTCCAGTTTTAATATCGGTTTGCAGTTTATTTATTCTTTATCGCAATATCCCATCGGAATCGCCAGAAACGTCCTTAATTCTTTATATAAGATTAAGCACATTTTGCTATTACCCATTCATAAAACAAATATTCGGGCATATTGAATTTTCGGGTAGATTTAATAGCTTTTTTTACACAATAAACGAGAATTTTCGGAAAAAATTCCTCAAAATTAGGCATCTCATCGTAGAGCGCGGGGATCTACGCAACATTTTTGCTGAATAAGTTTCATCGTGGTAATCATACTATCCGACCTTATAAACTATAAATTTTACTTTTCATACCATCCCCTCAAAAATATGAAAAATTCGCTCTTGAATCCATATTTAGCTTTACTCTCATGAGTTACATAAACAAATAGAAAATTATTCACTTTCTGAGTAATTTTTCCCGTAAAGTGACCAAAACTTTCCAGGGAACAGCACAAAACCGGTCTTTGATAATAAAGACAACTAAGGCAATCGCATATCCAACAGCAAGGACAAAATTCCCATCAAAAGATAGGAGTGCATATACGATACTGGGCTTTGAATTCTCTGCCATTTAAATTGGACAAATGGGGAGGAAATTCCGACAATGAGTGAAAGACCATTATTATTTGTTCAAAAAACCAAACTTCTAACCCCATTTTGGCAATCATCTACTAGATAAGAGCCACAAAAGTGACTTTATTCCTTAAATTATATATTTGGCGAAGAAGGGACTAAATATATTTGCCTCGAAACGTTTGGAAATTTTCAGGAATGTTCAAGGTAATATATTGGTTAATAATAAGAAAAAATAATTATATTGGTTAATAACTTGATGTATTCTTCCCGCTACCCTTACTGCTGTTTTAAAGACCCTCTCCTTCCTGATCCCATGCCCATAAAGAACCTCCCTCCCAATCTCCAACTACACTGTATAGTACATGGTACGGGAGCATAAATTTCTGATTACATATATATATATATATATATATATATATATATATATATATATACACATATGCATATATATACATTTATACAAAAAAAAAATATATATATATATATATGTATACATATATACATATATATGTATATACACATATATACATTTTACTATATATATATATACATAATAAAATGTATGCGGAAGAACCAAGTATTTTCTTTCCCAGTGACGTCGTGGGGGGTAGAAAATATTTCCATGGAACTAATTAAATGTTTCGGAGAACGTAAAAGGGTCTTAGTGGACTGATTCGTAACATTTACATTAAAGGTCTGTCCCAGGAGTATAAAGACTTATTTTTTCCCGGATAGACGGACGGACGAACGGCAGTTTCTCTGACTGGGTTCAAGGGAGGGGAGTCTCTGGAGAAGCCGAAGACCAAAGGACCTTGGCTCTCAGGCTTTCCAGAGTGCGGATCGTTCGTTTACGAAACCTCTACAACATGAACTCGTTACATTTCGTCATGAACCGGTTATTGGAACATCGATAAGCAACCAAAGTTTGCGTGAAACTGGTAAAAACCGGGAAAGAGACTTATGACATGCTCATGGCAGCGTATGGCGATAACGCCATCGGTAGATCGGGTTTTTTTGAGTGGCACAAGTTATTTCGGGAGGTTAGAGAAGATGTTGAAGACGACGACTTTTCAGGACGCCTTTCGGCCTCATTAAGTTACAAAAATCTTGCTAAAGGCAAGGCTTTGTTGGACGGGTAACGCAGATAAAGGGCTTGCATGGTTTTTGATTAACTTGGCAACCCTAAAAGTGATGTGCATCGACTTGTGACCGAAGAAATGGGTATGAGAAATGTATGTGCGAAGTTTGCGCCGCGAGTGCTCTCAGACGAAGAAAAGGAAACTCGCACGCGGATCTGCCAAGAGCTTGTCTCAGTCTGCCTCAGCCACCCTACAGCCCAGACATTGCCACACCAGACTTCTTCCTTCTCCCCCCCGCCTCAAATCCTAGCTGAAAGGACGTTACCACGGCTCGATGGAAGCGTTACAACCGGCCATGACGAGGGAGCTTGGCAGTATTCCAGACGCCGCCTTCCAAAGGCGTACGAGGCGTGGAAAACACGCTGGCAGCGGTGTGTGGACGCACTTTGAAGTATTCCGAGTGACTGTATAAATTCTGGAAATAATGTTTTTTTTAATAGACTCAGTCCTACTACCTTTGGGGCAGACCTTGTATGAAGGAGACATTTTTCCGAAAGACTTTATTAAATATTTATGTATATCTTCCTTTCTCTTTATTGAATAAACATATCACATAAAATACATAGTAGTAGATAAAAAAATAGGGGAATTATCCGCAACATTTATGCGACGTAGATTGTTCAGGTTCGATTGTAGGATGGTATGTTGGGTAATGGGTACTGCTACGAATGGAGAATAGACATGGGTGCCTATTATAACCTGTACTCTTAAACGTGCATGATGAAGAAATGGTTACAGAAGCATAGGAATAACTGGATATAGGATGGAAATTAGCTCGGAAATTTGTAAAATCAGTTTTTTGATTAGGTTTTTGAATGATTAAGCCAATCGGACAAGGGGTTCAAAACGGCTGGTCATGCTAGAAAGTCAGAGAAATAGGTATAGGTTTTCGAAAAAGTCTAAGTTAAGCGTTAAAATAGGAAGCTATAAACAAGAGTAGTTGGAAGAGCTTTTCTATTTTGGAATAAAGTTGATCAAAGTAGTAGAGAAATACAAAAGAATTGCCCTAGGCAAAGAATCTATCATAAGGATGCGGAAATTAGTGGTAGAGCGTTAAGTGAGGATGTTAAACTTTAATATGGAGAATGATTTTTTTGCGACGCAGAAATATCATCATTGAAGCAGGATGATAATCGCAGATTGAATGCTTTTCAAATGTGCGTATGGAGAAAGATGAAAATTTTGAAATGGACAGAAAGGTAAACAAACAAGGATATGCTAGGTAAGGTGGGAAAAAAGATGGGATTATTGGGATTATCTAACGGAGCCGGAAAAGATGGATAAACGTGTTTTGATTAGGAATGGGATGTGGACACTGTGGTAGAGGGCTAAACCTTAGGCCAGAGCGAAAGCGGAAGAAATAGATTGAACATATATGACGCAATGAAGGATAGGAAGTATACGGAATTGAAAGAAGGGTTTATTTTATCGTTGGGTGCCAGGTTGTACTTTTTCAGGGTGGGTTAGGAAATAAATCGTTGCATAGTTGTATTGTTGTATGTTAACCAGAAGTGTACCAATGATATAATACTCATTTCTAATCGTTTCAAAATTTGAAACACAATAATTTTCTCTAATTAAAATGCAGCAACGCCCATGGCAGTCCAAGTAATGTAGGCGGGAAGGAAAACTACATTTTTTATTACGACCGACCAAAGAAAGGTAGGAAATTACTTCAAAATAGCGGTTGGTCGCATTCTGTTTCATAAAATAGTGACTAAAATATATGTTAACAAAATATAAATCCACAAGCAGAGCCATATTACATTCCAAAATGAAATCTGTATGGAATTTGACAGAATCTGTATAGAGTTTAAAGCTGAGTGTAATATTACTTAAGTATTACAAAATGTATATCTTGCCTCAAAAGTTTCAAAACCAATTCCGGCATACCACAGAGTATATGTTGTATGTTAGTAATCATGTAATTAATCGAAATCGCATAAGTTTCGTTAATTAATAATTCTTAAAAGGCAAAAAAGAACAATGTAAATAGTAGTTCCAACATAAAATCAATTGAATACGAATTGAACATAAAATATTGATGATATCTCTTCAATCATATTAATAAATAGACTCTCAATCACATTCTTCATAAATTGCACATAATAAACTTAATTGATAAGTGTATTTTGTCTCTAGATAATTAAAACAATGTGTAGAATCTCCAGTATTTTTAAAATAATCATTTATTGTCTAAAAGTATAGTTTGCAAACTAACATAGTTAATATAATGGTATTTCCTTATATTCCCTCTCTTACTTTATCTACTTTTCAACATGAGGTGTTTGTCTAGGCGATCGGTAGGTGTGGTTTGGGGTGCCAAAAATGCTGCCGTTCCTTACATCACTTTCATGGAATGGCTCCAAAAACATATAATAAAGAGTAAAGCACTTCCTGGTCGTTTAAAGTTTATAACCCCACTGAAAAATTATTTCCGATGACTAACCCGAATATTTCCGTTTCATTCAACAGTTCCGTGGGGGATTTAACGGGAATTAATTCAGTAATAAAAGAAGGGAGGTCATGATTCACATGATAACGATGGCCAAAATGGCGAATGCCAAGAGCTCATCATAATAAATTCATCCCAAGGCAACGGAATCTCTGGCGGCCTCTAAGGGCGGCTGCTGCGGATTTTCGCGACGCAGTTCGGCGCTGAGGCTCAAAGGATTTCACATCAAAGCAAAAAATGCATCCACGCAGTCCATCCACGGATGAATGAGCTTCTTCATTCGATCGATATTCGTTGCGAGGGTAAATCAGAAAATAAAAATAAGGCACGTGCCGTATTCAAATATGAGGAACGCTCTTCGAAAAAATTTTGACTCGAGAGTCCTCGCGTCTCTTCCAACGTGAAAAAAAATCGTTAATTTTTCTGCGTGCTTTAGGCAACGCTAATCCAAACCATTTTAGGCTGTACGATAATTGATGCCACAATACCAGTGGAACCAGTCAGAAGGCAAACTTTTGTTGCTACCGAAAAACCTCTACGGAGAATGCATTACTCCGGGTGAAAAAGTCAACGTATTACCATTTCCCATCCAAATACATTTTAGGTTTTTAAGCATTGGTAGGTTTGAAAGCCTTATTTCCCGTAATCATACATGAATAATGAAATTTATTGTGTTTAGTTTTATTTTAAAAATATGTATACAATGCGATTTTCACTGCAACCATTCGACGATCCGCGAAGTCTGATAAAGAAATTGCATACGCTGAAAAGACAGCAATATTATTCTTAAAAAATAAAAAGATTAAAGAGAAAAAAACGGGAGATAAATTGAATCGAGGGCAAAGTTTGAAGGATTATTGTTTACCAAAAAAGGAAAGTTTTCAATCCATATCTTAAGAAAAATTTTTCTAGTGTCAAATATATGCAATATAATTAATACTTTTGACCTACTTTTTTATAGAGATGATGACAATAAAAATGAACCTGAAAAGGGCGTCGGAGTTGGAATCGCGAGTGTTAGTTATTGGTAATAGTCTATCGTCTGAAGTAGGCTTTTTGATGGATTAATGGTCCACACTTCTAAGCCCAGAATTCTTTTCCTCCCTCTAACTCCCCAATCCGGCAATCTCCCTGCTACCAGCCTTCAAATTTCCATTGCCACTCAATATATCCTGCATCCACTTTTCTTGTCTTCTTTAAATTTCTCCCGATAACCTTTTTCCCTCCCCCACCACGGCTCCGTGTATTCATTTTTTTCTCCCCGTGAATTTAATTTTTTCTATTCTCCTCAACACCCACATCCCGAAAGCTCTCAATCTACTTTTTGAATCAACGTCCAAGTTTTGAAACTATATAAAAACACGTTCGATGTTAAAGTTTTCCCTTTTGCATCTTCATTCATAGCCCTTGTCATAAAATATATACTTTCATAAAAGCATCTTTATCTATCGCAATACATCTTTTAATACACATACTCGTCAGTCCATTATCATTTAAAGCATTTTCTAAAAAAATTAAGTGTTCTAGCCGGTTTAATGCATAGCCTCCAACTTCACTTTTCAACTTTAAGCATTTCAAGGTAACATGAATAGATATTACAAACCAAATATTATGTTACCAAAGTTAATTTATGTTTCAATCGATCTCTTACAACTACTATAAACTACATATCTCATTTCTTCCTCTTCTTAGTCGCATTTATTTCCGTCTTATTTACATTATTCACTTATAAGTCTTCCTACGAGCCTACATACCGTTCAAAAAGCCTATTCTACTCTTCCTCCCCATTACCCGAACTTTCTCCCCTTCTTGCATGACTCTCTACTTTAATTTTCAATATCCTCTCCGTTCACTTTTTCTGACTTCTTTAGATACGTATCTCCTAAAAATTATTATCTCAATTCCGCCAAATTTCCACTCAATTAACTCTATCCTACGCAATCCCTTGACTATCTGACTAAAATCCTTGTTCATCTGCCTTCTTTGCTCTCTCAACTTGCTATCCAGTTTTGTTCCTATCTTAAATCCCTTCCTGCATCATCCTCAAAATACCCTCACCACATACATAGGTTGAAACAGTACAGGCGTGATATGGTGGTGGCGTGTCTTTGTCCTCTGCTTACCACTCAGTCCATCCCAATCACTCCACCCCTACTTATAGCTATTTATGCCATTTGATGCATACAATAATTTCAAATTATTGGCACCAGTAGTACAGCTCCCTATTCTAACGAGATCATTTTATGTTTATTCTTTACTATTTCTTAAAACTCTCATTATTATCTACTTATACCCACTTTAAAATGCAAGTGGGATCTTCACTTATAATAAGTTCGTTAGGAGTTCGAACAAAGAGGTGTTTTGCTTACAGAAAAATTCATTGGTCACTGCAACCATTTTAATTTGCTTAAAATCAAGACTTCAATCGGATTTTATTCAGATCCTCGTTCATATTAACTTATTCTGAATGGAAATCTCATTATACTAATACTAATTTTCATGGCCACTTAGAATACGATATTATCTTCATAGTTAGTGTGATTGATAATGCTTCGAGAAGTTTAACTACCGTGTGACTGGGAATTAATTCAGATAAAGAGAGCTCAGATGAATAAGAGTGGCTTCCAGAATTGAAGAACTCCAAATCACCAACGTTTTGCCAAGCTCCCTCCGCCCGTCAGAAAACAATCTATTTCCAGTGCACTTCGGAATGTGCCGTTGAACCGCTGGGCATCATCCGGTGTTAACATCCCAGCCAAATAGATTTAGATCTCGTTTCTCGCGTTTCGCCGATGGCTCAGTCAATTCGTTAGCTACCAATAACGAGGAGCGTGATCCAAAACGAGGATATCATCCCTTTCATCAAGGGCTCAAAGCTCGTTCCAACTGAGCTGTTGTAATGAACTATGTCCCGTTCGTCAGCTTCTGCAGGAATTTATTTTTCCCCGTTCAAGATATGTTCTTTTGACGGAAAGGGCTGTTCGCACGATCATCCTGCCAATTAAATATCCTTGCACGAGGGATTTTCAATGAGGTGGCTTATGAAAATGCCACGTTAAAAATTCCAATCACACACAATCCTTTAGCAAAGAAAAAATACTTCTTTCGGTAGAAGTATGAGAATTTCCGGAAAAATTACCCCAATGATCTTTTATTTTATGATCATTTACGGAAAAAACGAGAGATAGAAAAGAAAGAATTAGAAAAGAGAGGCTAAATTTGATTATAATTATCTAATATTAAGTAGTTAAAACAATATTTTTTGCCTGAAATTGAATCGCAGCCTATCGAATTCGTGAGCAGAATGATATGAAGTTTTAAATTAAGGAAAAATAATAATAACTGACAGTTTTATAAGCCTAATCTTGGTTTATTTGTCTACATATGAATGATAAATTTCGGTAGCCATTGGTTACTTATAATATTTGATTCATCTGATGTCCAAAGCGGAGTAGAGAGATAAGTCTTAATTCATCGTTTGCAATAAATATGGGTACAAAACGAAAGAATGCCAATCCAATCAAATGAGTAGTCTAATGCCAGAGAGCAAGAAAATTTTTTTTATGAAAGCGGTGCAATATTCTGAAAAGTATCCGCTATTCTAGTAGTAACTACGTTTCTTTAAAGATACACGCTAAGACAATATTTAATCTGTGACAATCGCAGTCGGTTTCGTGAAATAATTTCAAAGCTATAAGAAAATGAAATAATATGCCAGCAAAAAATTTATTTCATGAAAAAACGCTAATTTTTTAATTTGTAACATTCAAATAATAATACTGAATCCAGTGACCGTGAAATGGAATACGCAGAAGTCATGTTTCGAACCCAAATTCCACCATCACATCAATTATTTATATCAGCAGTCCAAGAACGTCACGTTTTCGTGGCGTCTTTGTCTATTTTAGCTATAGCGTCCAACAAACTTCTTCGTACGAATATAAAGCCAAATCAACAGAGCATTTATTATTTCAATGATTTTTCAGCATCCAAAAAGAAATGCTTCAGTTACACTCCCAAAAGTTGAAGACAAACTAAAGCCGTATGGAATAAAAGTCAAAATTGTTAAACTAGCTCAAACTTTCATTTATACAAAGTGACCTATGTCAAGTTAATAAAAATAAAAACGTTGTAAGTTCCGCTGAATTTTATTTAAATAGACCGTTTCGTTAAATAGTCGACATCATCGGGTGATGATGTCGGCTGTTTGGCGGATGATGAGTTGACGTCGAGCAGATGACATAAATCTTCGGCGTCACCAATAGCAATGAAAGCCATTGTGGTAATAGTGTTTGTAAAGTGACATTCACGTCATTTTTCAATGTTCATGGCATGATGTACAAACACTTCGTACAAGCACACACACACACACAACCGTAAATAGAGTACAGGGATTGTGATGCACGGAAAACTCCCCAAGGTCATATCATACGCAAAAATCCACCTTTCAAAGTAACCACCTAGATGCTGCAACGCGATTATGCACGGACCCACTTCGCAAATTACGTTGATTAATATCTCTATGAAAATCAAAGTGAAATGTGTTCTTCATTCAGCCTATGGTCCACAACTTGCCTCGTGATTTTTTCCTGTTCCTTTATGTAATTAAATAATGTCGGGGAAAGCATTTTCCTTCATCAAAAGGAAAAGTGTAGGCCGAGGTGATTTTGAAGGTGCTATTGAATAATAGATTCTATCATAGGTCAACGACGACCAAAAATGTGGATAAAATACGATATACTATTCAATGGTAGCTTTTTTCTGAAGCCTTGTGTATAACTTGTAGGAGGAAAGGCATAGGTATGTGGTCAAAATAATGATATAGATTATAGACAAAATATAAATTGAACATCTCTAGAATGCAAACATTTTAGCAAAGATACTCATATGATTATATAGATCAATGAAATATTTCCTAAACGTGTTAATGGCTACAATAAACCAACAATTAATTAAATAATAATTTAACTTCTACGCACAAATTGTCCCAAAAAGTCCAGGATAAGTTGAAAAATACCGCTCAGGTCTGATTCCTAAATGAAGGAAATATCCGGGAATATCATGTACATGGCTGTACAGTAGTGGTGATATAGATAACAGAGAATATATCATTGAAGGTATAGAAAAAGTGGGAACAGAGAATGGTCCACAAATCACAAAGAGAGAATATGAGCATGTCCTTCATAAGTTAAATGTTGAAGAGGCAGCAGGTGTTTATATCGTACCTACAGAAACATTGAAAATCGCTGGGAACAGCAATACTCAAGGTAATCGTGAAAATCAAAATTGTACAGCTGCATCTACACTATACTCCAAAAGTCGCTGCAAGGGCGTGTGGCAGTGTGTAATGGGGCAACAGCCGTGCATGTACAACATTAGTTCATACATGCATTTGAATATATATTAGCTCATGTAGAAAAACACTCGTTTACATACTCATATTCATGCCTTTTTCGCATCATACAATGATCGACTAAACCATTAGCTATTTGTCTTTAAGTATATATATATATTCGAGTATTTTGGTTCGATTTCATCATGTTTGCGTGCCTTGCGAGAAAATAACGAAAACTTGAACCTATAGGATGACGGTGTCTATTTCTCTTATTTCATCTGTGTGGTCAAATCTGCCGATATACAGGTACCAAGAGCTTCCTGTAATTTGGGGCCCTTGGTGTCGTAGATAAACTCATGTGCCCTCTGCCTTTCTAAAAGTCACAGTTTTCTTGTTTCTTCGATAATCAACTCGGCATTCACTCTAATTTCCACAATATGCCCGACACGCTAACTCTCGTTCCGTAGCATTTTATTTTTAAAAAACTATATTCATCCCGTTTCCTACAAGCCCGCTGGAGGCTTGTGGCAGGGAGTGTTAGATCCCGAGCCTTCAGTAACTAAATTGATGAATTCATGGTAAGTGGCTCGCAGCTAGGCTCATCGGCGTTGTTTATTAATTGTTCATATGTTTTTTAATTTAATCGTGGATCGAACGGGAAACAAGGCAATCACTGAATTTACGCCTGTCTCCCTTAAATTATACTAATGGTCCAATCTACCAATTTTTTATACCAAAATCAGAAAAAACCAACTCCTGAACTACGAAACAATTGCTATTCTGTCATATGCTTCTACAGGACCCTTCTACCCATAATAAGGAAAGGAATCAACACCTAAATGGAAAAAAGAATTTTCGAAATAAATTTGAAAAAACAAAAGCTATAGTCGTTTCTAGAAACCATGAAGAACTCCTGGTCAATGATATGGTTGGAGAATCCAGGATGACTCAAATAGAGGAATGAGTATTGTTACAAGAGACAAAATTATTATTATTATTATTATAAATACACATGTGCTAATAGACACTGTCAGGTGGCACACAAGTCCCAAACAATTGCAAAATATAATACATAAAACCAGACAAACACAGATCTCTTTAACAAAACAAGTGAATCCCCATCCCATTTACAACCATTAACCAGCAAGAAAAAAAAAGATACATGAAAAAAATTAAGCTATAACATATAATACCATACACCACACATAAATCAAATTTTTACATATATACCTTACATCTATTCTTAAAAGTATACACTCTGTTAGGAAAGGGCTCGAATATTTTTGCAGGTAAGGTGTTCCACTCAACAATTGTTCTATTTAGAAATGAAAATTTTTTTTTATTTGTCCTCTGTGCCCGGCATTTTATCTTAAATTTGTGATCATTTCTGCCTATAAAATTTGGGTTCCCCGCCTCTTTCCTAAGATCTGCCCAAGCTTTCTCCCCCTTCAAAATTCGGAACATTCCACAAAGTCTGCTTACTTTTCTTCTAGATTCTAGAGGTTCCCAGCCCAGCGTTTCTAGCATGTGAGACACACTCTCCATCCTCCTATGCTTCCCCAGTACATATCGGGCAGCCTTTCTTTGCACCTTTTCCAGTTTTTTAATATGACCTTCTTCATGAGGGTCCCATACAAGAGAAGCGTACTCTAAAATTGGTCTTACTAGGGTCTGATAAGCCTTCTCCTTGGTTGCTCTAACGCTCCCTTTTAGGTTTCTCATTACCCAATGAAGAGTTTTGAAAGCTTTCTTATAGATGTACTCCACATTTAGCCCCCACCCTAAGTCCTTAGTTAAATATACACCTAAGTATTTGACAGTATCACTTCTAGGAATGACATTTTCTGAGAATTTATATTCCCTATGGTTTCCATTTACCTTATTGCTAAAAGTGATGGATTTGCATTTGTTAACATTAATATCCATCCCATTTTTTGTCACCCAATCAGCCATTTTATTAATGTTCCTCTGAAGTTTGTCACGGTCTCTGTCATTTTTGACTTTCCTGTAGATAATACAGTCGTCTGCAAAAAGTCTTAACTGAGAATTAATATTTATTGGGAGATCATTTATATATATATTAAAAAAATAGCGGGCCAAGTACGCTTCCTTGTGGGACTCCCGATGTTACCCTTGCTTTTTCAGAATACACTTCTCCTAATTTTACCCTTTGTGTTCGACCTTCCATGAAATTTCTGACCCAAGAGATTACTCTTCCATCTGTGTGATAAAAATAAATAAAATATGCTCGTCTACAGCAGGAAGAAGGCATACGGCATTAAAAATAATTTTTAAAAACATGTTTTAAAAAGAATTTTTAAGCAAAAAACATGAAATTTTAAATTAGATAACTCTTTGCAAAATCTGTATTTAGAGTACATTGTCAAGTGAAAGTGAAACTTGGGAAATAGGAAAAGTGAATAATGTATCGGTTGGAAGAAATTAAAATGTGGATTAGCATAAGAATAACAAGAATACACAGTACAGATAAGAATAGACCATCAGAGTTCTGTTGAAATATGAAAAGAAAGGAATTTGATAAAATAGTGGCAGAAAATAATAAAATTTGTTGGGCATGTTCTTAGGCATAACAACTTTCTAGATAATATAAAGGAAGGAAAAGTCCTCGGACGAAAAGAAAGGCCGAGACAGAAATTCCTGGAGGATATTGAAAGCATTACCGATGTTACAACATACAGGATACATGTATCAGGATTTGTTAAGAGTAACAATGAGGAATCTTATGGCTGCAACAACAAGGTTCTGCCTTTGGAAGATTATGATGAGGATACATAAAATAAGTATCTTTAACAAATTAATCGAGAAAATAAAATTCCTGGTCTTTTTCTTCAAATAAGTTCATTTACGTTCCTAGTACCAGATATCCTAATAAAAGACTACCACGTTGTTCTCCAAGATGTTTGAGAGCTTATTAAATTTATCTGTTATAAAAATTCGCACAAGTGTGTTCCGATTTTTTTATTATTTAAGGGTTTATATTCAGCTTTCGTAACAATCACTAAAGCATCCATTAAAGAGGGCTATTAGCTATTAAAGACGAATTTCCATTCTACTTGCAATGGGATTCAGGCGCGTAGGTGGTTCTCTTGAGAGTCGCCAACGATCTTCGGTTGAAAATGGATGAAATCAGAAAACAATATTTATTTCGGCAAATCGTCCCTGCCTTGGTGGATGCAGAAATGAGTTGCCGATTGAATGTGCGGATGTATGTATGTATATACCTACACAAGCCGTAAATGTCAGAGATGCAATTTCGTGTCTGCGAAAGCACTAGATAATTTGTGTTTGTTTTTGCTAAAATAAAATTTTATTGGGAAATTTGGTATGCATGTTTGGAAAATATTATTTCAAACACTTTTGCATGCATCATTTATCTACCATTATAACAAATTTTTCGGTCAATCGGCTATGTTTCAGAGGTTTAGAACGAGAGGTTGGTGATATTTGCAATATATTTCTAGTATTAGTTCGATTTAAATAATTTAAAACACGGAAACGTGTTGCAAAACGGGCAAAATTTGTCAGAATATAATTGAAAGTGCTGGGAGAAGGTTTAAAAATAAGTCGAGACGCGTTTGTATAGCTACGTTTATATATTCCAAACAATGAAAGAAACCACTTGAAAAATCAAAGGGTTTACACATTTTTTTATTCATCGATTCCAATTTTTTGGAGTGACTTTTTACCGAAGCGCAGAATGAGGAGGAGGAAGAAATAGAAACAACATAAGCCACGGATTGAAGTATTCAGTCTCTGTGACGTCATTAGGACCGTTTTCCAGGATTATCATTTCCCTTTTCCCTATTACTGCAATATATTTTTGCAATAGAATAGGAGAAATAATACGTTTTTCGCCTAAAAACAATTAGATTTTCCAGTAGATTTGCACATGTTTGATTAAAATATTTAAATAAACTGCACTCATTATTAATTAAACTTTTTCCGGATTAAATTTTCTTATTACTCTATGCGTTTCATTTTTAATATACTTTACGTAACAACAACAAGCAATATGAAGGAAATAAATGTAAACCATAGTTGAACTGGGTCGTAATCAATATCAAATTCTAATAACATATATATATATATATATACATATATATATATATAAATATATATATATATATATGTTGTGACTGGGCTAGTAAAAAAATATGCAAGCGCACAGTCAGGAAGATGGAACTCAGTATACGCTTCAGAACGCTCAATATACATACGCTTTAGTGAACCCATCTTCATTTTGGCTCACAAAAATGTGTTCGCAAGTTTACAGAGTTTTATGAGGACACATTTCGGCAGAGATTTAATGATTCTCAGAAGTTATCTGTGAAATGAGGGAAAAGTAAGTCATTTTTATTTTAGTAACAATGTTATTTTCTTTTTATCTCTACTTTGCATTGAACAATAAACTGGTTAAGATTCTAATTTCAAGAAGTTTGGCTTAGATAATGAGTACATATGTATTAGGTAAAATGTGAGTCATATTCAATAAATAAGCACAATAATATTTTCTTTATTCATGAAAAAAGATATAAAATGAAAAAAAATTGAACAAAATGCGGTGATGATGTTTAATTCAGATATCATGGGTCATGGAGTTAAAAACCAGCATTAGGAAATTCTTATTCGGAAAAAGATACATCAAGATCATTCTAATATATAATAATATATTTAACTGAGATAGAAGAAAGTTAAAGCACTTATAATCAAAGGACGATTAATAACAATCAAAAATTAGGCTTTAAAAGAAGTATGAAATGTAATGTAATTGAAGGCTTCCATTCGAAGTCATTCATATTCAATGTTGTGGGCAACAGATGTACTCGTACTTGAGTGATTCGATACAAGTCATAACCAGTTTTCGTCGGAACAAGCCGACAAAAACTGGATCTATATTATATTACGTACAGCATATAGTACACAATTTCAAATCCGGAACACTTTGGAGATGATCAACGACTTTTAACAATTTCACTAAAAATAGATACTATATGACTTAGCTCACACCCGGCTAGAAAGCATTGCTCCCAGCTTACATAGAGTACCTAAATGTAACTTTTTAGTAAATTATTAAATGCCTCTATACTTGACAATACACTGCAAAACTGTTTTTCCCCTGATAAAAAGATAAAGAAGGTTATTTCATGGCGTAAGAGGAAGTTTCTTTGTCAATAGAAAATCAATTTAAACTAAACTACTGAAAAAGACGAAGTTTATTCAAACAGTTTAAAATTACAGATAAAAATGTGCATGCTCATAAAAGGGAATTATCTACTGTTATAATTTAATAAGTTTTTAAAAGCATTGTATAACAATTTACTTTTTTGCACCTGTATTTATTATAAAATAATCGCTTCAATGAGATAATTTTATCCGATCTTAATTTAGACTGGAATGGTTTTATATAGCAGTAATGGGGCCTACATGATTTAAAACATAACGGCAGAGCTTAAAAGTGAAAAAAAAACAAAATATTTTGATAACCGTATTTCTTAAACATATTGATCCAAATGGGGATAAAAATAATATAACAAGCTGCATTATATCGGAGGGAAAGTAACAGTGTGAAATACTCGTAATGTAAAAAAAATCCTATTGTGGAAGTGAAGAAGAATCGATGCACAAGAAGGGCACGGCCTTAGGGTAAACATTTCAGTTACTTTGCACTACTTGATTTCAACATTTCATGTATTTGCCCTTTTCTCCTACATTCTCAGATAGTAAGAGGCCAGAATAAAAAATCTGGTGGCCTAAACAAGGAAATCGTTCAGCTTAATCATATTTTTCTAACAGGCATGATAACGCAAGTGAATACTCGTGCATCGTTTTTACAAATTCATTGGGAATTCCAACCAAGTACTGAGAAAATCTCGTGCTGACCTCTAAGAAATCGAATGTGTCTGATGATGAATCGACCTTTTGATGTCAAGGTTAGCTGTGAAATAAGTAAGGGCACTCGACGAACAAGCAATTGTGGACAATTAGCGTTGGTACTCGGAGGTCGTAGAAGGTCAATCTCACGAAAAACGTGCGAAAAATTCTTCGAAAGCCTATGAAGACTGCCGCTAAACAATAGGCCGCCAGTTACTTGGAGGATAGAGCAAAGACCTGCCCTCTCTATATGAAGGAAGGTGGATTGCAATGAAGATGCTCGAGAAGAAGAAAGGAAATCGTGCGACATTCATTAAGGGTGGTACAAGGACTCACTGAAGGAGTGGTAAAACTTACGTGGAAAATACCATATTGGCAGCTAGAGGAGCAGCAGCTCACCAAATCTCTCTTTTGTGTTTATTTAGGAAATAATAGAAGTGATGAAATCCTCTCGAGGAAAATATTTTCGAGGTAAACAAGTACCCCTTCCGATCTCTGGATGGAGTCTACTTGAGGGAGTACACCATTCATATATTTTTATCATTTTATTTAATAATTTATCAATAGACTTGAACCTTTTTTGCTGGGAGATCAGTGAATATTAAGTTATAAATGCATTTAATGTCCTTCTACATACCCCTAAGATGTACTAGGTTCCCGTTTATGTTAGAGATAATTGCAATCAAGTTACCTGATTAATGATATATTTGGAACACCAGCTAGATGATTATTCACATTGGCTCCAAGAGTGAAAATGCGGGAGTGGCCATGATATCGCGGTAGGGTTTTGCAGCAAGGGTACAAATGTTCCCAAATACAATTAAAAGGATCATTATGGTGTTTTATGAATAAACTCAAAGATACCGTGTCGGTGCTAAATTTACAAACCAACAACAGACTACGATGATGACAAAGTAAATTTTTACGGTAGAATGAAACCTAATTAAATTCGTAGAAATGGAAATTAATCGTTTGACAGAAGGCCAAGTAGGAAAAACATCATTAAAATATATTCTAGGGAAGCAACATGAAAGAGAAGAAAGACCTGCCTTTATGCGACCAATATAAATAAGTGGTGAAATAGGTCTTCATTCAGGACCAACCACGAAGATGACACACGTGAGAGATGCCAGGCTATATAATGGTAATGTATTAGATTCCAAGATTATCTCTTATTCCCGTATAATAATTCCAAATTGACTACATGCTAATGAAGCGGAGATTCAGCAATCAAATATACTACACGTGGGACTGCAAAAGCCATCAGCAGGTAGATATCGACACAAACTACAATTTAGTGCTAATGAAGTGAAGAAGCAATACGATATTCAAGAATATTAAGATGAAAATTAACACTCAATAGAAATTAGTCATTGTATGATTCATTTAATAATTAGGGAAACTGAGTCATAACTGGTGTTCCTACAGAATTTGGAGAAGTAAATGCAAAATTCATCAAGCATAAGATCGATTGAAGAAAGATTACAAAAAATAAAGACCGGGTATTTAGTGCATCTACATATCTATTTGTGAGCATTTAGTATGCTTAGTGCCTAGATATGGTACAACAACCATACATCCATAGCTATACTTTTTAATATATATTAGGTCATATAGAAAAAACCTACATGCATACGTACCTATATTCTTATGCATCATGCAATATTTAATACACCCAGCACTGCTTTTAACTTTAGAATAAAAGAAAAGAAAATCATGAAGTAAATTATGAAACATTTAAATTTCTTTTTGATTGCAAGATTTTTACACTCTTGTAAAGTTTAATATTATTAATATCGTCATCTGAACTTTAGGTGAAGAGTAATCTCTGAAACAACCCAAGACAAGACGCGCGTTCTGCATCAAGACCTAATGACGCAATTGCGCCTAATTTAAATTGCGATTATGGAATAAGGAATTTTATTTGAGAGTCTGCCTAAGAAGGAGCTTGTATCTACATAAGCGGCTCCTCTCCATACGCGATCCACTCCCCTTCACCGCGTCGTCACACACCCCAGCGTCTCTTCCGCCCACGCAATCCCGTCTCTCCTGACGCCTGATCATACGGAGTACTTAACTCCTTTTCCACCAGCTCACTTCGTCTCTCGAGACGTGTGCTTCTCACTCTGCATTCTTCCTTGCTTTCCTCGCCACCCCCGGCGCTTCTTCCACCCTCCCTCGCCCCCGGTAACCTGCCCTCAGACTCCAAGGACGAGTGCGTCATTAGGCAAGATCACGTCCATCTCCCTCTCTCCGTTCCACTGCCTCCCTCTGCCGAGCAGTCCCCTGCCGCCCCCGCCGGTACCCCTCTGCCCTCAATGCTTTCTCCTCCTCCCCTCCCTCTCAGCTCTTTCTCTCCACTACCGCCCCCGCCAGCAGGCTTGCCAACTAAAAATGTGTAATTATTTATATCTATTCAACCAATAAATAAAGTATGGCATTATCTAAGATTCAATGAAAACGACACCAATTTTTTCCTGGAATGAATTTGAAAAGCATGTTTAAATCTCACAAATTCCATTTTGACGTCAGAGAGGAGAAATGACGTATCCGTAACAAACTGTCTATACCTCTTATGAAATGATTTTTCGAATTTCATGGCATAGGTTGGGAAGACTATACTTCATAAGTTCAAAATTGTAGGTTGTAAATCTCAGAAGATAATTATGAGGGAGTATCAAATACCTGTCCCTACACGGCAGGGGGCTGTGCTTACCGGTATCACACTGCATGGCACTATTGAATATTGGTTATAGATTAGTTTTATAGGACTTTCTGAATCTTATCTTCCTTTTATTATAATATTTATAGTTATCGTAGCTATAATTTCCAGAATTTTTCTTATTTATTTAGTTTTATTGTCTTGGGAATGCTAAATATTGCACCCTTTCATAAGTTAAAAATAAGATTTTTAATCACCGCTTATCAAAATTAGATGCGGATTACACATTTACACAGGCGATAAGGAAAGGTAAAGGATGAGGGGCAGCTAGGTAAGACGAAGCGAAGGGCAAAAACCTCCAGGGTCCGAAGCGCCAGTAATGGTAGCACTGTCCTGCGCTTCCATCTCTCATCATCATTTTCTTCCCCTTCGCAATCTGCAGATGTCCCTCCTCAACCACCCCACCCACCTAAGGCTCAACTTTCCTCGACACCAGGCAGCCCATCCCTTTCGTCCAAGATATTCCCACTGGCACCTCTTTCGCCTTATTCGCGCACTCCTCCCGCACCCCAGCCCTCATCCACCCTTCGCCGTCTTCCTCGCTCACCCCCTACGCGATGCCATTGTAATCGCGAATAGTGCCCTCCGGTTGCCTCTGGGGTTGGCGAAGGGAGAAGGGGGGGGAGGTAGAACGAAGCGGGTCGGTGGAGGGCGTGGGAGGGCGGGAGGTAAGTGAGTAAGGAGAAGGGTGGGGTGGGAGAGAAAGTTTACTAGGGCTCCTTTTATTTCAGAGAATAATAAAACGCTTTATTTTTCATTTCACCCCTTTGTTTTCCGTCTTGCCTGAGAAAATATTCCCCTTTCTCTCCTTTTTTTGACGCATTAAACCCTCCTCTGTACGTATTTACGAATGTTTCTCGTTTATTGTTTGTTTGTTTTTAATTCTCGCTTCGCTGGCTAGTGGCCGCAGTGCAAAGTGCGCTAAGTAATCGAAAACTTACTCTAAGGGTTAAAAGGTTGAGTATATTATGGAGTGTCGCGGAGTTAAGTTTTCGGAAATTTTTATAATTCATTTTCTCAGGAGTTTTAATGCTTCACATTATCATATCTGGAGACATGAATCTATTTCAGCATTTGCCATTGGGAAAAGAAAATAGTTATGAACGCTGGACGCATTGAAAAGAATCCGAATCGGTGACAAAGTAGAGCAGCTTCAGTACCTACTTAATAAGGGCCGCAGGGTGATCAGACAAAGTTTTACATATTTTTGAATGCATAACATATAACCTTTACCTATATATATATATATAGGTAAAGGTTATATGTTATGCATAACATATATATATATATATATATATATATATATATATATATATATATATATATATATATATATATATATAACTCCCAGTTAGTAAGTGTCCCAGAGCTCCCTTTAAAAAAATAATAACCTAATTTGTTCACTATAGCAATTTAATAAATCATTTTCAATTACGAAAGTCGTCTTAGAGGAAGTGAAAAGATATTTCATATCATGTAACATAATTTGGGAGCAAACATGATATACATATGATGGCATAATCAAATTATAAAAATTTAGCACACTACCTAGCAGTGTTGCCATAAGACACTTCTAAAACCTAAATATCCCTATCCTCTGCTTCATTCACTCTACATATCTCCTTCGTTTACGTTAACTTTTGCACATTTACTGGAGAATTTCAACTTGCAATTTACAATTAACAAAGGTCTTTTAACAGCAAATTTCCGTAGTAGGAAATAGTTTTGAAATGTCTTCCTTGTCATACAATTCCACCAGTAGCAATGAATTATAGATAGCAGTTATTGTAACATAGGGGTAGAAATGGGTATTCAGGTACTCCAAGGACTGTATGTGTACTCCTCGGAGTGTATCAAAATAGTAGGGAACATAATTGCAAAACTATATGAAAATCCACGTCTCAGCCGGTATTTGAGTCCACCAAAATTTTCTCTCATCGTGACTTCTTGCGTACATACCTCGCTTCTTCCTTCTAATCCACACTCTTCACCTCACGCACGTTGTCATAGGCCACGCTGTGACAAAAGAGAAGTGTAGTAGTGTCATGAGGTTATTACCTCCATTCTCAGAAATTCAGCACATTGGATCATTTCGTGAAATGTTCTCAAACGAATACATCCACCCTCAAGGTCGCAAAAAATACGATTACAAACAGAATGAAATTTGAATCTTGCAATAAAATTGTGTTTTTATAATTAACTAACTGTTGTAGTCAACCATATTTCAATATTGATTTTGCATTTGATCTGGTGTAAAATCACTCTCTGCTATACACACAGTAGTGGATTGCAGGTCATCCTGTGGTCCATATAAACTAGGTAAGGTGACTCAAATTAAGCTTAAATTACGATATCTTTATAAAGTATATAATTAGGAGTACTAAGATGTAAATATTGCAGTGAATGTAGAATGCAATTTTGGAGACCATTATATCACGCACATCATAGTGATGTGGTGTTAATTACGGACATGGACATGTAATAATATTTCTAAGATTATAATATTTTGTGGAAAGGTACATCCAGTAGCCATATTACTTTCAAGTTTTTAAGGATGTATGATCAATGAAAACGATTTGTTATCTAGAATTGGAAAGTGCTTACAATGTTGCAAGAAAATCTTTTAATGGTTAGAATTAATGAAAAATCGCAGTATCAAATGTATGTTAAATTTTAGAATAGAAACTGAGGTTCTAATGGAGTTATTTTTTTTCACAATACAATTTCAATTTCTGCCGTTACATAATCTATTACTCCAACGATTAATAGAAGAAAAGACATTGTAATATTCTCATAAGGAACAACTTATGTTCCCGGGTTATTATTTAATAAAAGCTTTCACGGGGCATAATTGAAATGTCCTCTTATTTGAGTCGACATACTTATATATGCCGAGTCACAAATAGTACGAAAGAGCCATTCCCAACACATATTTTACGATAAATCCGCTTGCCTTCCCGGAATTCCGAAAAATTTAATAAGAATGGAATTCCACGAATGCCCCTGCTAGTCCTCGAAATTGGGCACGCGAATACTTAGGACATGTGTACTGCAAAGAAACGTTCTGCTGAAATGGAGTCCTTAATTGCCCAAGAAGTTGAATTAAATGAGTCTACAAAGAACTAATTACTCACATCTTAATTTGTAAGTCACCAAGCATGTGAGGCAAGCAATTTATTTTTTCATGGAACCAGCTTGATTCATTAACAGGGTGCTACGAGTTACTGAACAAGGAAATTCAATTATTTCTCGGAATCGAGATGGTGCGATGGCAAGCTCACTGGCGTCCCATCCAGAGGGCCCAGGTTAGACTCCTGGAGACGGCAGATTTTTTTCAGTGGTATCCGAGTCCCTACGACGAAGGTGCTTTGTGGAGAGCACTTTAAGTGAGCATGCCGTCAGTCGGATGGGACATAAAACTGCCGACCCCTTGGCGTCTTTCGTTAAGAGTAGCTAATGCCAACACCGGGTTTCTCTCCACCCTTCCTCCATTCCTTTACATCTCTAATGGTGCAAACGACCTTAGCTCTCGGTCGTCTCACCTAATACCACTACTAATACTACGCAATTATTTCTATTAATTAATTGTTTCATGAAGAGAAACCTCATTTTCAACGGATGGAATTTTTCCGTACACCATCAATATTTCTCTTTGATGGATTTATCATCTTAAATGCTATCGAAATGGATACCTTTCAATATAAAATGACTTCAAAGGAGAAGGTAATTTGCTAACGTATTATTGCTTTATTTGCAAATTATTGGTTGAACTTACGAAATAAAAACGGTGTCTTTCAGCTTCAGCCATAATGATATATACTCAAAGGAAATTACTGTTCCTGCGTAAAAAGGCAACAAGCTTACATCTCATTAACACGTGAAGTTTTACAATATTTCTTGCTTTTTTGACTCGATAAAATTACCTATTTTCATTTTTCATTCTGTAAATATTCGGCAAATAATTTTTCCATGGTTTCAATCACGAATTTTTCTAAGGCGAAATTGATCCTCAAAAATGATATATTCAAAATGGGATTATGAGGTTATCTAGTCTATTAATAAATGCTACAGATATTTTTTATCTATCACTTTTGTGCCCCTTGTTTTAAAATTAATATTTTCTGGGTGTACGTAGGAAAATTATAATCGGTATTATTTTCTCCTATAGCCGTCTGACGTTGTTCGTCTGGTAAACCCATGAACCTCCCTTCTGGTACGTTATCAGGAATACCGCCAGAGTGGAGTGGAATTGCACCCATGCCCAAGGTGAGAATCGAATCATGGGCTTTTGGGCTTCCAAGGATGCGAGTAACTCTCCTGATAAACTCGGGCAGCTTGTAATTTTTTTGGAAAAACCTTTTGCGACCAAAACCTCAAAATGCTGAATTGCACGAGAGTACAGTCAGAAAAGTGATAGTTTTTTTTCATTTTCGTACGTCGGCGAACTGTATCCAGCATTAGTTGGACCTGTGTAAAATTAAAGAAGATAGTTTGAGGATTTCCTGAGTGAAATTCCATCTTGAACTTGATAAAAGAAACATTAATTCCAGAGAACGGTCTTCATTCATGTTCGACCATGGTTTCGACGCTGAGTTTTGAGTTGACGGATGACCAATGATGAAGATTGTGACTTTCACCTGATGATGACACTCCCGCCTCAAAACTATGATCGTACGTCAAAATATAAACCATTCTGTGGAATTATTGCTTCTTTTACCGAGTCCTGAGTAAAATTGCTATCAAACTTTAATTTTACATTGTTTCAGGAATGAAAATATTTACAGAGGAAAAATGTTGACTATCATAAAAACACAAATTGGGTAGCTTCAGGCGTCATGTGGTGGAAGTCAAACATAATGAATAACTAATCGTAGCGCTTACATATCAGGTATACATCATTAGGCCTGATGATGATGTAATACATCAAAAACCGGTCGTAAAAGAAAACTTTTTATCAAGTGGAAAAGTGCTACAATCAGTTATTCATTATCATAAAACAATTGAACTAACTCTACTTAATGCGCAATATTCCGATGTTGTATCAACAAGGTTTATAATTATTCTCGCCTTCGATGTTCCATACCTTGTCATAATGTATCTTTGAATTTGACTTTAGTCAATATGCAATTACTTCAATTATAAATACCAGTTTCCAAACAGCTAGCAGGAATTTCCTCATATTTTCATCGATGGAGTCGGAAAATGTATTTTTATACCGTTCCCATAATGATCTGGGGGAATTTGCCAACGGGGACCCGAGCAGCGCACGAAAACATAATCAAATGTACCTCATTTAACGAAGCCGGCCTCAGAGCTGACTGCCGCACATACTAATCTAAAGCATTGATTCTTTCTGATGTAGTGGGTTAGCGTTAACAAGCAGCTTCCTGGCGGCAAAGGCCAAACGAAATTTGCCTCCCTTCCCCCTCCAGTTACGCTCGCTTCCATCCTCGCTTTTAATAGTACTTTCATCTGGCGAGTAATGAATGGAGTAGCCACCAGTTATTTTTTTTATCTTTTCCAAGCTCGAGGCCGACAAGGGACGTCCTCTACGCCAATACAAAAATAAGAACAGCCTCTCATCAATTACTGAGGTAGGGTTAAACGCAGATATCAGTTTAAAAAACGATATCAAGGTAACGGAAGGACTTTAGCGAGTGACTAAACAACGTAGTTTTCTCCCTTATCATTGGAGATATCGAGGGACACTTTTTCCTCGAGCATATCTCATAATTTATTGTTTCATTTCATTAAAACCGCCACAAAAAGAAATACTTTTCTTTTGGTTTATTTAAGTTATGTCCATTGCGTGGATAGCAATGATAAGAGGGGACGACGTCTGCCTTAAAAGGTAGAATTAGAGTTAATTCTGGGCAGAAATAATGAAGATATAAAATTATACGTATTTAATGGTTTCCTATTCATCAATTAATCCATTTAATTCTGAAATTGGTCAAGTTTTTAATTGAATTTTTTTAAGTTTCGCATTTTAGGATTCGCTACCTTGCACTCAAAAATACAGAATTAGAGGTTTGGGTTGGGCAGCTCATATATGCAATAAGGCCATGCAAACAATTATTCATTTTGAACAAAAGTAGACAGCGTTATATTAGGGTCCTAATTTCATGTTAATTATGCAAACAAAAAAGTATCTTGAATCGACGAAATAAAATATATTTTATTTCATGATCATTTACTCAGATGTGACTACATAAAGTAGGCAACGAAATGAGAATTTTTGTAGATCTAAAGAAAATTAAGTATAATAAGATGAAGTGAACAGAATATGTAGCAACTCGAAAATTCTCTGGACATTCATGTTGCATAGAAAAAATTTATTACATCTCCCTCGGTTACTCCCATTCTTTCCAATCCATTTCACCGTAATTCTTAAGTCATGCGGTTTTCCGCCCACGGGCTCAGTGTCACTCCTTTTAAAGCCGTGTTAATTTAGCTGAAACATGACCTTTATGAAGATATATTGCATTACTTACTTTTATGACCAATAAATTAATGCAATCGCCTGTTTCTCTTCAAATTAAGTGAAACTACGAAGGGACAAATATTATTACGAAAAGTATAAGAATACAATTGTGTACTCTTATTTATTTGAGTATTTTAGTCAATCAACTACGTTTTGATCATCATAGGTATATTGTTAAAACTGTAGGAAAATAATGATGAATTGAAGTGAAATTATATTTAATGAATAGAATCCAGCCCATGACTCCTTTTTACATAAGAGTAGTCGTTACACCACGAGCCTGTGCATTGCCAACTCAATATTATACACAAATTGGGTAACTAACGGATAGAACAGATAGTGTACTAATTCACCTCATAAGTGAATTTCATAATGAAGATATTTTATGTAATTAGGATCCATATGACCCCTTTCGATTCTCTTCATTATACAATATTTAAATCGTTTAGACTATCTTTCTTCTGATTTTTTTGCCTAATTAAACCTTTCACCTTCTGAAAATGTGAAAAAAACTGGAAAATCCTGTGTCTAAACCTCTATCGTCCGAGAATAGACAATGCATGTTCTATGAGTTGAGTTTAAATCAATATGTACTTTATTTCTCATATTTTGGATTTGGATGCTTTCGAGCCAATATCCAAATTATAGACAGATAGCTCAGATAATGATACTAGAATGTAAAGTTTTATTATTTCGTTTAATTCTATAGTAAATCGATTGAAAAATAAAATACAAAGAGTTTTCATTTCAAAATAATACAATTATAATATATTTGCAGGAATACATGCATGAAATCACTTTTTCATAAATATTTTCCCAGAACGTTAAATCTACTAATGATATATTTGAAACGATGAAATCTATTGGCAAGTATTACGTAATTAGAGCATTTCAAAGTACTCAATTAAAGTTCCATAGATGATGTGACGAGTTAGATTCTAAGTTTCATGGATTCAGCTGAAGTCAATAAGATGAATCACTAATAAATATGTGTAAGGGTGAGAGATTCGCAATGAAAAAAGCTTGTCTATTTAAGAATTTCTCCTATTTTCTCCTTAGTGTGCCTACAGTTCAAAAAAATGTATCATCTTATTTTTCGGGACATGCTCTAAGGATTTTTTACCATTTCCATTTCCTATTATGTTTTACTCAAAAAAACCTCGTTGGTATAATTTAATGCAAATTCTTGCTGAAATGATAGTTTCCTCAGTTAAAATGAGGCTTCCACTAGAAATTATGATTCACATGACATGTCAATGACGTATTCATCAACTTTGCAACCTAGTGTCAAATAGGTATAGGAGTAATAGGCTTAGCACAACCTACTTAAAGTTCATCAATAGGGCTGGGTTCGGAATTAATACCGGCTAGATACGTATTTCAGTGCAACTCTATCATTTTTATCTTATCAAAACTTTACAAAGTTTGCACTTTTGTCACAAGGAATGAAATAATACGGGAAATTTGTTCTCCAAATACATTCATCTATACTAAACTTTATCCAGTTGGCTGAGCGAGTTTAATAATTAATAACGTTGAAAATATGATATTACAAGAATACATGGCGTAGAAATAAGAAAGTGATATAGTTCTGAAGATATTTTAACACTTATATCATAACTAAATTATAGCAAGCAGAGTATATTAGGGCAGTACTTTTTGACGTATATTGGCATTAAGATACCACCAAAATACTCATTTACGAGGAGGAGGGTACTAATGATAGAGACCCTGAGAAACAAATATGTAAAAAATTAGTCGTCTTTGAGACTAAACTTGAAACCTGAACTTTGATGAAGCAGGGTCTAAGATGGAGGTTTTTAAAATATGAGGATGAAAAAGAGGAAATTATTAGAAAAGTGGAAAAAGAAAAAAGAGTATTAAAATTGGTTTGGCATGAAGAGGTAGTTAGTTGAGAAAATTCGAAGATATTAGTTGGTAAAAAGTAGATGGAATAGTTATTGGGAGATGGTTTAACCGCTGGTTGAAATCATCTATGAAATTGAAAACGATAAATAAAGAAAGGGAAAGGAATGAATAAGTTAATTTTGAGCACGAATGGCTGCGGGGTAGCTGGAAGCAATCATGTATAGAAAAGTGCGTTTATACTGTGTATGAGCACACGAGCTATACCAATTGCTTTGTATGTGCACTCAAGTAACAGTACAAATCCTACCGTATAGTATAGCAACTGCAGTAATACTGCCTTTCACTTTACGTGCTTACCCTTGCCTGCTGCCTGTAATATAGTTATTACTGGAAGAAGTCAGATTACATTTAGGCTTTGAACTGTTCCTCAAACTGTGCAGCACAATCATCATTATAAGTCATGTCCTCTAAAATTCAGTTTTCTTAGCATAACATTCCTCTTCAGTTCATCTCTATAATCCTTGTTCAAAATTCCTAGTCTATCACCCGCAGTTTACCCTCTTACCGTCCTCTCACCTCTCCCCTCCTCTCTCCTCAGCATCTGACCACTTCTCTTTAAGTCTTCAGCTCCTATCTTTCCAACTTTATCTCACACTAGATGATGACATCACTATGATTCGCACACTCTTTCTCAATCTATACTTCATTTGTCTTCCTCTCTTCCTAGTTTGCTTTATCCTTTTTTCCTCAACTTAATTTATCGTTTCTTCAAAGTCCTGCTGATTAATGACAAAGCTTTTTGGTATATGCAGATAATAATTGCTTCAATTTTTATCTTCATATTTGTTTTTGATATTCCAGAACCTTCAGATGCTCCCTGCGTGATGGACCTATATTTTTTTAACGTTTTTGTAATAATTCTTTGCTAAAACGGTAATATGGCTAATATTAACGAAAGATATATCAGCTACTCAATGGACGTATTCAACTTATTTTTAATTTATACGAATGAAGCCAAAATTATTTAACCGATTATCATAGAGAACCTTTTTGAAGCAAATTGTCTAAATTATAATAGATAGCGAATTTCGCAAGTTTCAATCATGATTTTTTTTATATGAAATGTTTGAATTCGAGTTTTATCATTTTCAACGTAATTTTTGGCACAATTGTGTCATAATGTTTAATTCAATGTTTTGCTTTTTATTGGTATTAGAAATTGCCTTTCAATTTGTAATGAGAATTAGGTGAATGTGAATATCTCTTTTGAGTTTCGCTTGTATTTATGAGAGGCTATTCAAAAACAAATATGAATATAATTAAAGGATTCCTAATGTCTTTATCTCTCTTTATTGTCGTTACCGCACGCAATAGTATCCCGAATTTTGAACGCATAAATATACGCTCCATATCAAAGTCTAAGCTGCTTTATTTTTTTACGTCTGTACTTAAAACAATGCATCACGAAGAAATATTTTTCTTTCGCCGACAGCTGAATATGTTAGATTTCCATATTAAGTGCGCCTAAATGAGGTCATTCAGCTGCATTAGACTCCCAGCCGCGTCAATTTTGTGCTCAGTGGGGAAATGGAGCCGGCGGAAAGGTTGCTTCAGACAGCTTTATCCCTAACGCCTGAATTCAAATCCCAGTGTAAAAAAGAATGTTTTACATACTCCATGGACGGCATCCGCATTCCAATCGCGTGCTGTGCGAATAGCACGCCATGCTACAGTACACACCGATGGTCAAACAGGATTTTCAAAACTTCCGACTTCCTGATAGCGTCGGCAAGAAAATGAAGATAATAAGACCTTCCTTCATAGAATATGGCTGCCCACTTCCCTCTTTGCAATGGCACTCTTAGTCAATATGAATTGAATGGCTAGTATTTCCGACTTCAACTCGATACCACGCAAATTTGAATCGAAGGAAAACAAAAGCTCTGACGCTCCACATTTTAGCTTCTGCGGCTAAAAGCTAAGATAAAATCAAAGTATTTGCATTTCAGTCATAAATTACGAGTAAAAGATAACCACGATATCGCAAAATTTTAATAATGATATATGTTCCAATTTTATTCTTACACTTGGATATATAAAAACAAAAACATTGCAGCTTCAAGAGACATTTGAGCTAAAATAATTACATTCGTCCATGGAGTGAAATATCCCTGTAAATTACAATTTAAAATTACCTTGGTTTGATTCGAAACATAAATTTTTGAGAAATAATATCTATTCAATGCTAAAATATAACTATCCAACTGTTAATAGACTCCATTTTTCGTAAATTTACATCATTAATTATGGTTCGAGACGTCAATTCACATCTATTCTCATTCAAGTGAAGCGTATTGCGCAACTCTAGCACATTTATTTAATGGGGTAAGAGTGGAAGGAAATCCGACTTAGTTTAATACCAAAAACAGGTTTTTCTCCACACTTCCTCCATTCCCTGAACATCCTACCCCCACCGTATCACCCAATTGTGCAAATGATCTTGGCTGCAGTTTACCTCACCTAAAAATTATCACTGCCATTTGTTAAAAAGTTCTTTGACCTTTGGTCTTATCACTTTATGGCTAACCGTAAGCAAAAATGTTGACGGAAATTTCTACGTATGAGAATAAAATACATGCCAATAAATTACTCTATGAGCACATAATATTTCGAAATATATTCGTTAAGAAGAAAGTATAGCTCTGAAGGCTAGAGCACCGGGCGGTACAACAGAAGTGACAACAGGCGCCATATACTGTATAATCACACTTTTCTCGAAACAATATTAGTCATTCCAATCTCCATCTAAATCAGTGACGGCTCATTGTATTTTCCTTGAATTGTAAGAAAATGCACGTTCTTAGTTTTCTGTTGCCTCGAAAAAACGCGACGCACGAAAAAGCGTTGCAAACGCTTCAGCAGTCTTGTTTCAAATCTTCTATATCAAAAAAACCACTTACATGTTACCATTTGTCAAATATGCCCATTCCCTACCTTCTTCTAAACTTCCTTCCAGATACAGACCCCCTTTAAGTTACTGAAAGAAAAACCCAATTTGACGCACATAATTTCGACCAGTGGGAGTGATCCCTCCGCTAAGGCATGAGCCGCCCCCCCCACTCGTGTGCGTATACATTTATAGAAAGGGGGCTGGGAATGTCCAATGGCCTCTTCGAATCTCTTCCCCCGCCTTATTACACTGGGAAAACGTACGGCCTCGCATCCCCCATGAGGCTTCCTTTCCTCCGAAACCAAACGAAATCCAATCTACTCTTTTATTGATTGGTTATCATCGATTTCAAATCGAAAACTGTATATCCGAGTGCTTTTTCCTTTCGCATCGCACCGACCCCCGAAAATTCTCTTTCCTCTCCCACGCAGACTTCACCTCCTCTCCCTCACTCCCCCCACCGACCAGTCCTCGACCTGAACTGATACTCGATAGTATTTCCCAAACCAAAAAAAAAATAATAATAATAAAATTTATTTTGTCTCGACTCTGACTGAACCTCACGTTTTTCTCCCCAACGTGGTGGCGGCGGTGAACCGTGATAAGAAATTTATATTTCAACCAAGGCGTTTTATAAACTCGGAATTTCACCCGGCCCTTTGACCGCAGCCAGCCCACGGAGTTTCCACGAAACATTAGAAGGATTTAACATCCTTGACTGTCTAATTCACTAGTTCTCGTATCCAATTATCTTCGTATTTCCCACACCTTCATCTTTGGAGGAGTAAATACACTTTCAATAGCATGGACAAATACCGTTATTTAAGACCGTTAAATAATATAGCGTACCAACTTTCAATAACAGCAAATAATTATCCGTAAATAAGGTATTACCTTTTTCTCAAAGCTATGGTAATTTTATTTTTTTTTTTAATTTTTATTAAAGAACATTCAATCATCTATTCCGATGTTTATCGACATTATTTCAAGATAATTGAAGAATGATAGGTAATTTTGTTAAAACGGTACAATTGAGAAGAAGCTCCTATTTCGCAATAGGAATAACATATATCACGTCACCTTAATAATGGAGAACAAAAAGGAAATGTGCACACCCGCTTCATCGGGGAGAATATTATATCTTTCATATTCGTTTGAAATGATGGATAATATTTAGAGATGTTTTCACGCGTTATTTTAAAACATTAACGCAGTCACTGTCTTGCCATGTCTATAGTTGATGTGGTGTCATTGTTGTAGATATTCTTTCTACACGATGGAAGATTGAATCACGCATTGAATTAAAATATCTTCAAACACGGCGATTCATTACCAACTATTCTTGGTCAAATGTAATAAATCGGCGCCACTTGAACGCGAAACACTAAAATTTAGATTTTTACTATTGATTGACGCCTTTAAGTATTCATTATTTTGTTTATTCCTACTTCGACTACTCAGTGATAAGTATGAGCAAAGCAATAATGACTTAAACATATCACAATGAAGTATATTATTTATAGTTATAGTGGTAGTATATTAGTTTTAGTTGTTCGTGGTAGTCTAGGGGTTGAGCGTTGGACTGTTTACTGGAAAACCTGGGTTCGATTCCCGGGCAAGGCACTCTGGGCACCTGCAGCTCCACCCAAGCTATGCGATCTTTCGGGTACCAGATCTTGCTGGGAAACTATAACCGGCACAGGGAAAGGAACTGGCCCTCCTACCCTGATGTGTGAATTTCACACGCAGTCGGGCTTAGTACTGGGTGAACTCTACCATCACCTACCAAATCGACCTTCGGGTTGATTACTGTGTTTATAGTTATATTGTTATTATTAAAAATTTTGATAGTATTCGCATTACTGTAATAATTATTTCACTCCGTTTTAATCCATTGGTAGTCTATCAATATAAGGTAGTAATGGGAAGTCCCTACAGAACTAGTAACTCTAAGTCGTGTATGCCTTAAGCACTTCTTCAAGGTGAGGACGCCTTTTCCTGAATTCTAACGAATCCCCTCATTCTTTCTCCTCGCCTGCATGTCTTCCGATTTGCCTGCTCTCTTCCTCACTCTTCCATCTAAACAGTACAATCTTCTATAGCTCGGTGAATCTCAATTCCATCTCCATGCACTTACCCTTCCCCCTTAAGACTTCCCCTTGTAACTTTCCCCCAAAATGACTCCTCCTTTATTAAGCGTCTTCTCTACATTCTTTTCAAAGCCATTGCCACAAAAATAAATTTATTAATTTTCCAAAGATTTCTTTCATCTTTGCAATACTACTGTACCCATTTCCGCCAAGTGATGCGCCATGTAACACTCGCTCTTTCTATGCTCACCTACCTAAATATTTAACTTTATCTTCCAACATATCCGGAATGTCATTTCTTTTATAAGTTTAATCTCATACCATATTAATATCTAACATTGGTTTCAAGTAAAGCAAACTTTGAAGATTTTATAGTCATGCACGTATATTGTTCAGTATCTTGTGCCTCAGCCGTCTATTGCGAATCTGCAGTACCGTAACTTTCACATTTATGTTTGACAAATGATAGTAGAGGTCACGTCTAATTAATCCTTAAAAGGAATGTGAAATTCACGCATTAGTGTATAGGTTGCGCGGTCCCTTTCCCTTAATACCTACTGTTTTCCTGGAAGGCCTCATGCTCGAAACATCACGCAACCGGATAAAGCTGAGGGTATTCAGTGGCTTCACTCGCATTTGAGTCGTAAATCTCCGGTCAACTAACATAGTGCTCCACTCCCAATGCTATTCTATACTTTAAGCTACCTGATCAATATTCATTACATATAAATAGTGAGAGGTCCACGAAAATAGTTCGAATTTATCCCCATAAAGCCTGCAAGCTTAGCGCAAACTACTGCTGATAATTGTTTTAGGTAGGAATTTGGTAAATTTTACTTCAAAATATATTTAATATATTTCCAATAAATAACATTCAAATATTTTTTACTGATTCCGACTGATTATTAAGTGAAGCATGATGTAATTTCGCGTATTATAGCAGAATATGGACTAAATTTCAGACTGAATAGAGATTTATATCTCCTTGTGTGTTCTTCTAGCAACGCATGAAAAAATAGCAGTGTTGGCAAAATATCAGCGTATAGTGTGAATTAAATGTTCTTTTGCCTCGTCGTTTGAATAACACAATTATTAGTGTTAAAATTTCTTTTTCGTAATGAGCAAATAAAAGGGAAAGAGGGAATCAAATTAATCCGTGAAATTGAAATAAAAAAGACCCAAATTTGGTTGAGAGCATGTAGCTAATTAAGTGCTTGGTTAATATGGCCATTGAAGTCCGTTTCAGCCGTGTGAGCTTTTTAGACATTAACTTCTCGGTTTCAGTCAAAGAATAAACGCAAAAGAGATTAATGGAGTGCTAAAACCACAAGGACTACAGCTTTGAAATTTTAGATGACCCTAATGGTCCAGAATCCGTACGAACTCGCAAAAAGTTGCCCTAAGACTTCCATTACTAAATTAAATAGGGGTCCAGGCAGAATTACTTTACGCTGTATGTAGCTGTAGGCTGTAATTTAAATCATTTCTCATTGTTTTGTAGAATTCATGTCTCATTTGGATTTGCACCATATACTTCAATTTTCCGTTAATATTTGCTAAATGCTTTATGCCAAATTCTCCATATCCTAAGTAACCAGAATGGATGAAAGGGAAATATAAGCAAGATTGTTTCGAAAGTTGTCGATTCGATTAATTACTTTTGATGAAAGTTGAAGAATCGTAATTTACAATTTAGTAAAATTCCCTCCCACTGCTGATTGACAATGGAATTTCCTTCGAATTTCTCTCCGATTAAAACTTTTGTATCCTGTTTAGCACACTAGTCAGAGTATATATTCCAAAAATTGGTTATGTCGTATTTATCTAACGATATTCGAAAAAATGAAATGAATAAAAATGCTAATACAATCACAAAAGATATCAATTATATTTTTTCAACGCCAGCTAACAAAATTATTTGAAGTTAGCATTGAACAACGTATTTGAATGCTAAGGGCCCTTGAGGCACGAAACCTCAACTTCCTGCAATTCATTCCCTTCTTTCCTTAGCCAGTTCTCATAAGCTCAATACTTAAATTCGCATTTCCTGTATCTCTCCACTGTAAGTGTTGCAACATATTTCATAAATGCTCAAAAAAATTTAAATGCGTTAGCCATTGGAAAAAAATTAAATTATTTCATCATGCATTTTTTTCAATATTAATGAGCTTGGCGCATTATGAATAAGAATTTGCCCAAGAATTTTCTGCTAGAGAATTTCATAAAAAGTGTTGATTAAATTAATGTGTAGTTGACCGTAAATATGAGCATACAAGCACCGCAGTCACGTGTGAACATTCAGAGAATAATATGTGTTCCTTCGACCATTATAAAACCTTGCAAATTTGGCCATAAACAAAAAAGGATTTTCGAGGGAGCCCTTTGAGGGCATGGAATTTTCACCTGTGTAGCGCCACAAAAAGTGAACATCTTCAGGGTAGAGGAAACGTTTCAATGGAGTAAATAATTGCGCGAATATTAATAAGAGCAAAAAACTTTTCAAATTTGTATTAACACAAATGGCTGACTTCAATTTACATGTCATTACTATTAATGGGAAATTTATGTATATTATTTTTATTTGGATATGTTTTCGACGAAATAGAGTTCACAGAATGATAGTTAGTGACTTCAACCGTATCAAGTATATTCGAAGCGATATTATCGACATATTGGATTATTTGACTGAACTTTTTGCATAATTTACGATCATTCATCAAACTTTAAACTTTATTAGATTAAACAAATTAATTCGCCCTTTTAAGCTGCTATGAAGCATCCAATTTATATTTTCACATTCTTCATGTGTCAGGACATTAAAATCATATATTAAAATCGATAGTACCTACTGGGCACTGGTTTTTGCATGATTTTTCCCATGGTCAATATCGAATTCCAGGAAGAATTTTCAAGTCAAAATTATTTAGGTGTCAGTAAAACATTCATACCCAATCCGTGGATACGACCCATGAGACTAACCTGGTAAGCTGGAAATCGTGTTACCCATTGCACGTTCAGCATGATAAATTGGTATTACTCATTTATAGACGCTAAGTGCTTGTTAAATATTTCCCTGAATACCCTATTTTCCACGCTTTTTGCTCTGGTATGCGTCTCAAAATCCTGGAGTAACGTTTCACTATTACATAATAATTTAAATTAACGCCGGACATAATTCATTAATTCTTGGTTTTGGAGTAAAAACGAACTTCAAAACTTTATAGTAGGGAAAGTACGCTTCAGTTGTACAGAAGATGAAAACTTTTTACTACACGCCACGAAAGATCTCTCTCAGTTGCGTACTCGGGTCGTGCACGAGGCATCATTATCAAATGCTCGTGTCTCAATTTACTCGCTGCGGGCGCCGTTTCTATTCCCTAAAATAGAAGTTCCACGACTTTCATCTTCATACACAAGTATAAACAACTTTCCCTCTCAAAATTAAACGTTTGTGTATATTCGTGCTAATTTTTGCGTTGATTTCTTCCACGAAGTTTCAAAGTGAAAATTAGCCACTATATTGCTCAAATATTTTCTCTGGCGCTAATAATCTATTCGACGTCGTTCCCCATTAAATAATCAATTATTGAAGGAAAACTTCATATTGAAAGTGGGAACTGGGATGCATTTTTTGCTTGGTCATTCGCTGTGTGCGGTTTTTTTAAACTCTTGGGCAAAAAAATTATGGGTTACCTCGTTTTTTCTCCATTCTATTTATTAATACGCTGGCACAAATGGATGCCTATTGCTCCAGCACTGGACTTGGAAATTCATAGAGCAACTGCCTTTTCCGCTTTCGCCGTATTGATTGTGTTTTCCATTTGCATCGCCCTCCGAGCATTCCAGTACATTTTTCTTCTCACGAGTTGGTTACATTCCCGTTCGCCCTCGTGTCATCAAAATATCATCTCATACTGTCGCTGTCAGTCATTTGTTTCCAAAACCGGGATGTAGACTAATGAACAAGAGACCAGAGTCAGCATGTTAGCATACAAGGAAACAATATGATATAAATATACATGCATATTTTATAGACGGGTGATTTTATTACCTTCAGGATTTGAAGTAGAGATTGTTATATTCTTTATTTTATTACATTATTTTTCTCTTACAAGTCACCAGTTTATATGACATGAGAGATGCCACCGTCCTTTCGGCTTAGGGATCGGAGCCATTTATATTAACTGTTTCGTATGAACCAAGACCGGAGGTGGAGTCTTAAAATTTGCAAGTTTTCCTCCTAGGGACTTAGGTCTTTCTTCGGAAATTGAAAATAACTTTTTCAATCTTATGTTACAAGCTAATCGCCATGAGTATTTAATATGGAATTGTCGTATATCAGTTTCCAAAGTTTTGCTAACGGAGGAGTTTATTCACGGCAGTAAAAAAAAGTGTCGATGCAGAAACAATAATGCACCTAATTATTGCTCCGTTTGGTAAGGAATCATTGCAAACGCACACTATTTCTACAGATTAGTTCAACTAGGTAAAACAAGCGAAACACTCTTGGAGTAATTCAATTAATTTCACTGCATTGTCAACAACAGCTGTTGGCTGATTTTCATTTCTGCCTACATATGCGAGTAAATCATTTTATTTTAAACCTTTCATCACCGCCAGAGCAAATACAGCATGCGTTGGAGTTGTCGGAGGTGAATATTACGATGTCAAAATTTGTTTTCATTCGACTGCTTTGGCATGCTGAATGAGCCAGAAATACGTATTCGAAGTATGAATTAATGCATTAAATTAGATCATTTTAATATAATGGCATCATATTTGCTTCATTTTATTTAAAATTCAAATGAAAAGGAAACAACCATCTTAAATGGTAAATTTTGTTTCATAACAGTGTTCTCCATCGCCTTCAACCAACCTCCCGTACCCCCGAAATTGAAATACTTATGCTTAATTTTTTCACTGCGTCCTTCCTTTCCTTGCACTCCATAAAAAACTTAATGTAATGTGTACAAAGGTAGGCTAAAAATTATGCACACATGCTTTTAGAGAGCGAACAAAAATAAATAGCAAGATCGGGCAAATAGTACATAAAAGTACAATTTATAAGTTTCAAAATCATATACTTCTTTTTCAACATAGTCACCGTTAAGGCTAACACAGTTCTCCCAACGTGTACCAAGTTTTTTTCATTCCGTAACTGAAAAACTCCCCAACTTTTCTCGAATCCAGGCCGTGACAGCTGCTTTCACCTAATCGTCCGATGGGGAATGATTACCTTTGAGGTGAAGAAAAAAATAAAAGACGCAAGATGCATGATCGGGGGAAGTAAGAAGGGTGTGGAATCGGTTCAAATTTCAGGCTTCGCAGAGCCTCTCCGCGAGGTGTGAGGACGAGCGTTGTCATGTTGCAAGATTATTGGCGCCAGGCTGCCTTTAAAACGACAAACTCGACATCGGAGGTGTTTTAGAGTCTCTATGTACTGAGAAGAATTTATCATTGCCTCTCGTTCCAGGATATCGGTCACATAAACTCGGTGAGCATCCCAAAACACAGTCAAAAGAAGTTTCATCAACAATTATGGCTTTTTCAGGTACATATTGAATCTCATTAGAAGCAACTTTTTCAGCAGTAATAAATTTGATAACAGCACGCTGTTTAACTTGCGTTGACATATCACTATAGAATACGTCTCCATACTTTCAAAATACACTGGATGAAACGAAATCAAGCCTACGCATGCGTGTTGAGGGAGAATGTTACTTTCACATATGACGAGTATGTGTGCATTAGTTTTCAGCCTACCTTCGTAGTTAAATATTGACGCCAGGTACCCTCTTATTAAAGATGTCATCCCTATCAAGGTACCTCTCCGTGTTTAGCGTACAGACGATTTGGATAAAATTAGGTACATGGAGCATGATTGACCGAGAACAGTTTACGTATCTCGGTAGTGTTTTAGACCAACACGGTCAAAGTAGTAAGGACGTAAGCGCTAGGCAAAGAGGCTTTCACAAGGAGGAGGGAGTTGATGACGGGGACGTTGAGCAAGGATGTTAAGAAAAGACTCGTAAAAACTTTGGTATGGAGCGTAGCTATGTACGGCGCGGAAACGTGGTCATTGAAACAGGAGGATAGACGTAGACTGGAGGCTTTTGAAATGTGGATGTGGAGAAGAATGGAGAAGGTGAAATGGATAGAGAAGAAAACAAACGAGGAATTACTTGGTATGGTGGGCGAAGAGAGGGGTTTGTTAGGAGCAATCCTATGGAGGCAGGAAAAGTGGCTAAAGGGGGTATTGACCGGCAGCGGGATGTTGAAGACTGTAATTGAGGGGAGAATGTTAGGCAAACGAGGAAAGGGAAGGATCAGGATAGGGATGTTGGACGGGATGAAGGGAGGAAGAAATTACTCAGAGCTGGAGAGGGACCTGATGTAGAGTAGGATGTTGTGTTTTGCTAGGGGCCACAAATTATTTAATTAGTAATTACGTCCATCCAAAAACCTACCTTAACCGGTAGATTACCTAATAATAATAGAGCATGATAGATGTAATTATATGAGATTTTTCCATAAAAATGCCTGTCAATGTAACCTCTAGGGAAAACAGCAATGCATATAACAACAATATAGCTTCAGTATTTTAACGGATTAGCGTAGACTTTTGATTGGCCATGTCATTACACAGTACTGTATTCAAAATTCCTGACTTACTTATATTACGTAGAATATCCTTTTTGATTCTTTTAAAATAAAAATATATTAAGTAAATTTATTTATAATCAAATAAGAACGGCAGTCACTGGTTCTCTTCATTCCATTTAGATATACTCGTACAGACACTCCTTAGCAATGAAATAGGACGGATGCCTCACCATGGATCAGAAGCGTGATTACCACTAATCCTCCTCATGTTATCTCATTTTAATTCGATGAATAATGAATACGCTACCACTAATCTACGATCCCTGGCGATATCACCAAAAATGAAGCTGGGTCTCGCAATGTCCACAATTAGCAATAACGTGCAAAAATAGATCCGTGATTGCGCATCAGGTTGCGTTCTCTAAAGTGGAGGCTCCTGTCTACCAGGTGATCTCCGCTACTGAACAAATACGAAAGTCATTCGGGAATGAAAGGAAGATGACCATCGAATTGCTCTCCAGCAATCCTCTGGCTTAAACTTTCGAGAATCAAGAGGAACAGAAGGCGGGGCCCAACTATATTAAAGGCCGGCTACTTGAGGTCCATAAACGGCACCTAGCGTGAAATCTTCTCAAACGAAAAGGGAGAGCTTTGGGTCTTGAGAAGGATTTTGGGGAATGTGGGCGGAGGATGAGTGAGGAGGAGGAAGATAAGAGAGAGCTCACGTGGGTAAGTAGGAAATCGCTTCCCTCTAACCTCTCTTTCTCACGCCGTGTATTGTCACGCTCACAGACACATGAGAGCCACCCAAACCCTCACGGATAGAAGGAGAAAAAAAGAGAGAGTGAGGGACAGATAGAGATGGGAGGGAGAGGGAGGGAAAACCGACACTTCGGCGCACCTGCACCCTTCCTCTCGAACCCCTCCATCCCCTTTTTGATTCCCCTTGCTATCCAGATTTCCCAGAAGACATTGCGTCCTCTTCCTCTAAAACCACCACCCCCGCGCCTTCCTCCGACGGCTAAAGGGACGCCGACAGGTCTGTTGGTTTTGAGATGCGAGGCAGAATGAGACGTAGAGAGAGAAACAGAGTGGAAGTACTGAAGGGTAAAAGTGAGGAAGGGTAAAAGTGAGGTCTTCTCGTTTCTCAAGGAAATGAGAAGAAACTGGATTACTTTGGTTTTGTGGCAGCCTGATTAATCGTATATAAAGTATACCTACCGTGTTTAAGTATACATTTGGCCATTCATGCTTAGTATGACGCACTTTGTGGACATAACCTCGATTCTGTGCAACTCCTAAATCTCTTCAGTTAATCATTGGGTTTTGACTACCAACTCAATACTCTATAAGTGACATATTCTCTTTTCACGCTTCCTAAATCACGAAATCTTTTCTATTATTCGATTTTTAAACTTCCTGTCCATCACTTTTTTCTCCTATCGACTTTATTTCTACCGTCAGCCTATCTGATACTTTTTTGCCCACGTACATAATTTTTCTTTCGTTCCCATATCAAAATCCTAATATTACGAGGGTGGTTTAATGACTCCTTATAAAATCGAATATATTGCTTATATATAATCGCTTATAGCATTTTAAAATGTTTGCTTTTAGTAAGCATAATTTCTCACAAGATTGTTGCTAAAACTTCAGCGATATCTATCGTGTGGTTTAGTTATCATAGTCGATTGAAGCAAAAAAGTCCCAGTTATTTAAAAAAATGGAAAAATTAAATTTCGTACGGTGATTAAACACATCTGTTTATAACGTTTAACACCGAATGAGATCAAAATCGAGTCAAATGAAGTCCATGGAACATCATTTCCTGTGTTTGCAACTGTTAACAATCGAATGAATTTGTTTAAACGTGACCGAGAATCACAAATGATGACAACGCTCGGGATGTCCACTGGACGTGACTTCCTTAGAAATCATTGGCAAAATCCACGATGTGGTTTGGTGTGATGTACGAATCAAAGTTTGCGGAATATTTCAGTGATACGGGGCATCGCTATTTACAGTGTTTTCACTTTTACAGGCAAAATTAGGTGCTAAAAAAATATCGTCAAGATGGGTAAAGCGTTTTATCTCGGTGGAAAATAAACCCAATTGTGTGGTCGAGTTGGAGGCTGGTTCGGCGCTTTTCCGTCGCAACCCTGACGAGTTCATACGTCGCTGCACTACTATAGTGGAATCATTGATACACTAATACAGTCCAGAGACAAACGAATGGCCGAAATGGTGAAACATTTGGTTTTGAAAGGCGATCCGGTTCAGAAGAAGGCCGAAACGGTGAACTTATCTGCCGACAAGGTTATGGTCACGGTTTTCTTGGATGCACGCAGAATCATTAACATCGATCAAATGCAAAAAGGACAAACGACAAATGGAGATTATTATGCCTCGTTATTGCACTGGTTGAGCAAAAAAATCAAGAAAAAAGTCTTCATTTGACAAAGAAAAAATTTCTCATCCATCAAAAAGATGCACGGGTACACACCTGCACGGAGTCAATGGCGAAAATTATGGAATTAAATTGCGAATTATTAAAATCACCGTATTCACCAAATTTGGTCTCGCGATTTTTTTGCATCCAAACTTGAAAAAATCACTCGGCGGAAAAAGATTCATGTCGAACGAGTAGGCCATCGTCAATGCCGATGCCTATTAAGAGAACCCTCCGAAATCCTACTTTTTGAACGGCTTAAAAAAGTTGGAGAAAAGCTGGGGAAAACGTTGGGAAAAGTACAACGAACTAAAAGGATACTTTTGAAAAATAAAAATAAAATTTACCTAAAATAATTTTTTCCTCTATTTCCCCTAATGGTGACGAGACAGTCCAGGGGTAGGACGTTGGAATACTGATCGAAGGGCCAGGATTCGATTCCTGTGTGCGCCTATCGAGCACCCTCGGCTCCGCTTAAGCTACGTGATTTTTAAGGTACCAGATCTTCTAGGGAAACAATAACTGGCACAGGGCTTAACCCTGGTAAGGTAAGTGGACCAAAGCCCATACCAGGCACTGGCCCACTTACCCTGATTTGTCTTAATTTCACCATTGTTCTTAATTGTTGGGCTTAGTACTGGGTGAACTCTAGCATCACCCACCAAACCGACCTTAGGACTGATAACTTTGTTCATGGTCTCTTTTATTTTTCCTAAGGACTTATTAAACGACCTTCGTAATAACGTACGCTCACCGTAGGCTCTATACAATACAAGTATTCCCCCATTGAGCTTAATGTCATGCAAGTTACTGTGTATAATACGGTCGAAACGCATACATTCCTAATGGTCTTCATATCTCTTGAGACTCTCATTACATCAGTAAAATACTTACCTTTGATGCAATCAAAAAACAATGGTTGCTGTTTATTGGCTTCAACTATATTATTAAAAAAATTAAAACCATCGGCCTTTAATGTTTCAAATGTATCTTAAATTATTAAATCCCTTGGGCAAAAAGTATTAATTTTTGAGTTTTCTAATTGTAATTAAAGGTGAATTGTATTTTTTCCGCTTAAAGACATTGATTTTTAAAATACGTCTTTATTTTTCCTAGAAATGCAATAATTCGCTTGCCATTTTTTAGAGACAGTAGAAATTGAAGAGATGTGATAGTAATTGCTACTATGTGCAGACTATTACTATCACTTTGAAAACGTATTGATAGTGATTATATTAAATATTAATCATATAAATTCCAGTGAAATCGTTTCACAAAACCATGGACCATTTCCTTCTATCTCATTTGTGAACTACCAATGGATATCGCATTGGCAAAAAACGAAGCAGCTCGTTTGGAAAAAGATCGAAGTTTCTTCCAAAACCTTAATAATTAATTTTGAAATAAATTAGCTGAAACTGGAGGAGATAGTCATACACACAATACGCTTTTAATGCGCAATAAATTGAAAGCCGGACGGTTGGCAGTCGAAAAGAAGAGAGAGAAAGGAATATTTCTCTGAAATAGGAAATTTCCCTGTTGTACGAGAAAGTTTGAAAATAGCAAGAGAAAGATGGAGAGAGGAAATATGGTCGTAATAGAACTGAGCAAATTGAGATGGAAAAATAACAAAGAATGTTGAAGTTAATTGACAGAGTAATAAATAGTGAGGGGGGACGGATAGCCAACTAAGGGAAGCCGCGGTCCTGAATATGAACCTGGAATGATTTATAGTGAATGTGGAGCAGGTGAATGACAGAATATTATTTATGTAGTCAATTGCCTTTTATTTGGGAGAGATTGAGACTCCGTAGTCCCTTCTTCCACCTAACCCCTGCATATTACATTGAAAACAATTACGAACACCCAATCAGTAGACATAAGAGGAAACCCAGGTATTCAAGCGTTAATCCAAGTGTACATGCGGACGAATGGTTATGAAGAGAAAGAAGTAGATATTAGTACAAGGCATGCGATTAATTAGACGAAATGATTGCGAGCATGCATGTAAGAAATCATTTGATAGTGATGGGGGATTGGAATTCGGTGATATTTTGACGGTAGAGACGTTAATGATGCAGGAGAGTACAATTTCACAGATAAGATAGATTAATTGTGACAGGCATTGTGTTCAAACACCACAGTGGACACAGATGCACGTGGAAAATGCTGGGATATTCAGGGAGGTGGTAAATCAATATTACTGTTTAGTATAAATTTCGGAATAGCGTGATCAACTAACACCGTTTCCTGGGAGCGGATGCGAATTAGAATAGTAACTTAGCGTTCATAATGAGTTCCATTAAATTTAAGAGATGCAATGATTTATAGTGAATGTGGAGCAGGTAAATGACAGAATATTATTTATTTAGTCAATTGCCTTTTATTGGGGAGAGATTTAGACTCCGTAGTCCCTTCTTCCACCTAACCCCTGGTGCAATTCCATAAGGAGCAGAGGTACAAGAAAGTGGACTATAGCACACACCATAAGGGAAGGATAGGCATAGAGATTGTGATGTCGATAGTGATAGCTTAGCACTGGGAGTACTTCTGCAAATACATCTGCATCTACATAATACCCCGCAAGCCGCCGCAAGGACGCGTGGCGGGGAGTGTTAGGTCACCACCCGTACTTGATGCAAAATGTAAGATAATTAAAGGAGATGAATCGGAAAAGTGTTTGAAAATTGATAGCATCTCTGCGGAACTACTCAAAAATTTAGGGAAACAAAGAATGGAATGGATTTTTTATAGTTACATTTGTAGCATTAATTAGGAAGTAATTTTTCGGATAGGCTTCCTGAAATCAGTAATGATGCTATCCCAAAAAAGGGGAACACAGCAGTTTGAAAGAATTTTAAGTTTGATTTTAAACGCGGCAAATATATATTTCATAAAATTATGTACAAAACAATGAAGAAGATGGCGATTCAGTACTTAGGAGAAGACAAGGTTGGATATAAAAAGGGGCTGAGTATGCGTGATGTCATATCAGTAATGAGGTCACAAGTAGAATGGAACAAAAAGTATAACCAGGATACATGTGTCTATGTTCCGTGGGTTTGGAGAGGTTTTTTGCAAGGTAACCTGGTCACGATTAACGACCATTTTGCAGAAGATGGAAGTAAACTCTTAGGATTAGACTAGACGACTTAACCGCGACGTACGCATGTCTGTGACTGAACAAGTGTGGGTAGCTAGTGGTGAATCGGCATGGGCAGTGTACTTGTACGTGTACTAAGACACGGATGTCCATGTTCACTTCAATATAATATATGAAGGGAAAATGTCCAGGAAATATTGGGAAGGGCTGGAGGATAATGTGCAACTAGGTTGGGACAACTTCAAATAAGTAGGATTATCAAGCGCTGGTGAGTCAGTGAAAGGATTAAACTAATTACTAGGCACATTTCAAAATCATTGAGATAGGTATGAGATGAGAATTAATCATAATAAGGCGAAAGATATGACGTTTTCTATGAATATAGAGTAAAAATATAGTAATACAGAGTATAAATATAGGGCTTCAATATACATTAAATTTGAGACATTAGCTAGAACAGTTAGGAACAATTTATCTATTTCGGAAGTGTTTTGTAGAAGACTTAGCAAGATCAGTAAGGACTTTAAAAGAAGAGCTGCGTCAAGTAAAAAAAAACGGTTATAAAGAGGCGAGAGTTGATGGCAGGCATTTCAAGTTACGGTGCAAAGGGAAGAATCAGTCTCTCCATTCATACAGAGCTCAGTTGTGTGTGGCTCGGATACTTGGTCGTTGAGGTAAAGGATAAGCGTAGATTGGAGCCTTTTGAGAAGTGAGTGTCGAGGAGTATGAAAAATTAAACGGACGGAAATAAAAGCAAACTATAAACCTCTATATTTGTTTGGGAAAGAGAGATACTTGTTGGTGGAAATTCGAGAATGCAGGATAAGTGGATTCAGGAGATATGAGAGGCAATATGATGTTGAAGAGGGCAAGAGAGAGGAGAATGCTGGGGAAGCGACGTGGGGCGAGGAAGAGAACAGGCATGCCGGATGGAATTAAGCAAGGTGGAAAGTACTCAGAACTTAGTTACTGTTAAATGTAGTTTGGAGTTGAAGGGTATTTTGCGTCATGTTAGCTATGGCTTAGGATTACAGTGGTGTGTGGTACCAGGTACCTGCTATCAACAACCTATCAAAATTCCTGGTCAGTAACTACGAACTATTAATGATAGTTGGCTTCAACAGTGCATTAAAAATGTAGGAACTGCAAAAAAATCAATTTTAAATATCTTGTGGCTGCACGAGTTTTTTTTTGTCATTCGAACAATTTAAAGTGACGGAGTATTTTATGCTAGAGATTGAATATTATCCCATTTAGACAGCGGGAACCTCATACCAGAACACAACATATTTTTAAATCCATATTACATCATTATTGACAGTTACAGACGGCATCCAGAGACTTCTATGAAGAATACTTTCACACCTTCGAGAGATTCTTTACGACATCTGACACTGCTTCTCGGAGAGGGTGACCCTCGGGATTTCGTGAATACCTTTTATCCGGATGGTATACCGTAAATTTTTCCTTTAGATTTAAGTACGCCATATACTCGTATACACATATCTTACCTGAGAGTATCTTGAATAAAAATATCGGGCATAAATTCAACAATTGTAAAACATGCATCATATTTGCAAAAGTCCAGGAGTAGAATGAACGAAAATGTAGTTACATAATTCTATAATGTTGTACTAATAGTGTTATTTTTTGAAATGTAATTAATTTGTCATTCATTATTGGAATTAAGTCACTTTCAACTTTTAGTTAATTTAAGTCGACAATTTTAATGAAAGCCAATGATAAAACAGGAAAATACATTTAAAACATTCAAAGTAAAAAGGAAAATTTAATTTCGATTTAACTCTGAATCAATCGATAAAATAAGAAGGAAAAATGGAAGTTAAAAGAAAGATATCCAGACTATGATGAAAATACATATGAATTCGCGATTCAGATTGTAAGTAATTTTTCATTTTTTTTCATCCACAAATATTGTGATAACTTATCATTTGCAATTATTCCCACTATTAAAAAGATTTTAACTGTAAAATTCATTAAATATATTTTATTTCAACTATGCAAATCACCCCAGGGAAATGCTCAATTGAAGTACACCAAACTGAGACACACTCTTCCATCCTCAAAACAAACATGATTATTATTTGACGACTGCATGTACGTTTTAAATCCGATACATCATAACAGAAAACTAGACAAAAACCGTACTTCTAAATATTCCCTTTTTTAGAAATTGAAGTATCATTCTAAATTTCAACCGAGATAATATGCAATTAATAAGACACGAAGTGATCAATGAGTAACAAGTTACAATTACTTATAGGCAAAATTGCTGGGAAACAGTCAATTACACCTCATATTCGTAAAAGAATTCATCAAACCACTCATTTACGTGGAAATTATTAAAGACCAATCGAGGAAAGAGGATAAGACAAATTTAGTTGAGAGGGGGAGGGGGGAAGCGAGCAATCATTAAAGATGGAAAGAAAAAGTCTGCTCTTGTTTTTTACACCATGAGAACGGTTACAAACTTCCCCTATCACCAAAAGCGGTGTTTCAAAGTAAACAAGCATATATCTAATGTGGAGATAAAAATTCGACGTAGCCTCCAAGAAAGATATAACATATCTTCTCAATTGTTACAGGGAAGTGTTTTTTTCCTACATGGAGCACTGAACACTGGGTACAAACGGGCGGCTAAGGGCTTAGTGCCTAAAATCTAACTTCGACGAGTTTTTTAGTATGGATAACATTATTGCCAATAACGGGCTATGACATTGAGGTGGATCGAGGCGAACAGAGTGGTTGGGAACACCTAAAGACGGATCAAGGGCTGGGAAGAGAAAGAGAGGGGATGAAGCTCAAAGTAATGAGGAGGAGCGGGAAGTGGAAGAGAAAAAATAAGAAGGGAGAAATCGAAGACCAATCGAGGAAAGAGGATAAGACAAATTAAGGTGAGAGGGGGGAGGCGGGTAAGCGGAGAAATGGAATGGATTGGAGGGAAAAGAGCCAATGCAAAAAACAAAAGAAGGAGAAAAGAAAGAAGGTCGCTGGGATGCTGCGGATGTCATTATCAGAATTGGTACAAAAGGTGGATGGGTTAGGTAATATCAATCTTAAATCTTACTTTTAAAATTGCATTTAATTATTTCAACGGTGAATCGGACGTTTTAATAAGTGGCATATGTTAAGGAAGTAAGGAAACCTAAGGATCAATTCAAAATTTTTTCTTAAATAAATTTAATTATTATTGGAAAAAGTGAATCAAGCTGCGTGATAAGTGGCATAAATAGCTACGTAAAAGTCGCGAAGGACAAAAATGGTACGATGTTAATTCGAATAAGTTTGTTGTGCAAAATACATTTCGAATTAAATGACTGATATAACTTGAAAACGCATCTCGTTTTTTGAATAATAATATATAATTTTCACAAATAGGAACGAAATTCGACATTTTTCGAATCTCATTCTTTAACATCCACCTACAGAGGTGCACTTGGCAGTGAAATTGGCAAACTTTAAATTCAGCTGTATTTAAATCTTATATCAGGGTACATGCTCGCATAATACGGTTTGGAACTCCATCGTGAACATTTTCCTTTTCCATTTTGATATACCGGGACCCAATATTATTATCTAACCAAACATCTATCAATGAAATATGATGACTAAATATGGTGATATTTTAATATACGTATACATATATAAGGGACAAGCCATCAAATTTCGTATTGGACTGGGGAAATCGGGTATGGACACGGGCATAACTCACCTCGTTCAATGATAAAAACATGTAGAAAACTTCAGTTTTAAGTGACAAAAGCTCTTCAAAAATGGCCGAGACAGTGTGGAGAACGAGCCTCGCGCTGGACGGCAGTCGATGTCAAAAACCGACTACAAACGTACAACGTGTGCCTTCAAGTGCTGACTTCGGTTTGTTGTTTTTATGGGAGGTGACCGACAGCTAAGATAATTTGCGCCATTAGGGATGGAAGGGAAAGAAAAGGTTGATAGAAAACCGGCGTCGACATTAACCGACTCTTGTCAAAAGGGGTCCGCAGGTTAACGTCTCATCCGACGAACGTCGTACTCACTCAAAGTGCTCACCACAAAGGCCTTCTGTAGGCTTCGGCAGGTCAGACTGCCATGACAGTCTCAAGAAGACCTCTGAGAAGGCTGAAAGCTTAAACTTTCTAAAATGTGAGTGTCCTTTTACGTGTCATTTATGTTATTTTTGTGTTATAATGTGCCATCCAAATTTTATATCTATATAATATAGTCGGAGAAGCAAGATAGCACTAGTGAGCAAAAGCACAGAGAAACATATGAATAAAACTGACACGCATATCGAATTTTCGATGGCCAAACCACCTTCCCCTGGGGAAAGAGGAAACTCCTCCTCCACTCCCGGGAAAATGTGCAAATTGATCACGCTGTTCCTAAACCTTTGCCTAATCATAATATAATCTGATACTTTTCTGAGTCACCTGGAATTTTCCACTAGTATCCACGCCTTTTATGGCATCTAAACCAAGTGTTGGTCATGATTACCACGTATCTCCTGCGGAACTCAATTCCTTTCTCCCCACGGTCATGCCCCGTACCTAAACCGTAATCCCCCACCACATCACCATATCTGCCTTCACCTACCGTCACCTTCCAATCCCCCATCACTATCAAATGTTTCCCTGCAGGAACACACCCTATGATATCCTATAACTGATCGTATAGCCTATCGATTTCTTCCTCCTTATTGGTGCATGGAGGCATATATAACTGAACAAGTTCGTCGGTTCTCCTATTACTTCAACTAGTTACAGTATATCCGTTGCATGCTTTATGCTAAATATACTTCTTCATATCTTTTCATTCACCTTACCTATATATATGTATATATGTACTATAACTTTGATGGGGTGGAAGGTGGCTTGTACATCCTGATCTAGAGCTGTACACTGGTGGGAGCAATGGCAATTGCTCCTGGTAGGGTCACCCATGCCGGTTGGAGCCAGACGAAAGGTAGTCCGCGCAGCGTCTGTTCCTCAGTGAGGCGGCTGCAAAGGCTTCTGGCCCCAGCGGGGCGACCATTTTGTTAAGGTGTCACGTTAAAAACGACATTGAGGAAGGCAACGGGAAAGTCACTCATTTATTCATCCCATCATTTTTGATAAGAAATTCTACGGATCTCAATAATAATTCAAACGAAGGAGCGAGATGGTTTAAAGCCAACAAATATATAGAAAAACACAAAAATGTACACTCACACGTAATTTGAAATTTTTGGTGGCAAGACTACTTTTCCCTGCTGAAAAAAGGGATGGAGTGTGCATGTATGGGATATAGTCATTTCTCGTATATAAATAGAATGCAAGAAATAGAGTACTGTCAGCAAACAATCCTAATGAATTGAAGTAAAAATGAAAATCAATGCAATTCAACTTTTTATTCATAAAATTCATCGGTCAGGAAATTTTAACGAAATTCATATTATTATTATTATTATTTTAATTCATATAATTAAAATCTCCGCTTCTTCTGCCATGCATTAATGTCCATGCTCTTTTTCGGCAACATTGTAATGAATTAATTTGGTTAAGAGTGGAAGGACAGAAATCAAGTGGAAAACTTTCATTTTTCGAATTTTTCTCTAGATATCTCATATTCTCTGATATTATAGCGGGTTAATATTATGACGCCAACTCCGTTTGTCCTGGCGATTTTGTTTTTAATTACGGCGTTGAAGACCAACGGAAGGCAGCAATCACCCTTTTGTTGAACTTGTAGCCAGCATCTTTCTCGAAAAGCTCTACTATATGCCATATTGTTATATCATAATCCTAAGTGAAATTCTGACGGCACCAAAGGTTGAGTAAAGTATACGTTTCTTTCGCAATTCTCAAATCCTCAAATATTTTTCCCGCCACCGATGCGATTGGTAAATTCAAGAATTCGGCAACAAAATCTCGTTTTCTCTATTGTTATTCCAGATTTATCATGTTCTCCCGATTTTAAACCAATGTTCGGGACGCAATTCTCCTCAAAACCAATTCCATGAGGCTTACCTCGTCAACTGTGCACGTGAATCGGGACAAGGTGAAAATACCATACTCATTTCTCAAAATTTACTATCAAGAGTATCGCAAATTATTCGTACTCCTACATACATTGGTCGCTTCGATCATGCATATAAAATTCGGGAAATAGATGCCAGAACTAGCCGCCTCAAGGACTTCTTCTTCCCACGGACAATACGGGATAGCAACTGCAGGGTTATAGATAGCAAAAATTCCACTTGCCACCCTCAGCGTCTAAAAAATAATTAGTTCTACTTAAATTAGAGCATTTCAAATTTTTGTTTCCATTAAGACTTTGAAGTATTAGCTAAGATCATTTCCCATACTTGCCTATACGTGAGTCACAAATGATATTCTCGCTTACAAATTCAGAGGACTTTGGTTCGAATCTACCAAGGTGGGTTTCTCTCCTGGACATACGGCGTTTGCGATTGTTTTGTCTTTTATAATTTAACACAGAGTAGTTAAACACTAGAGATGGCGTTTTAATCCTAATAACGGCGCTACAAAGATATTGAATTTATTGATTTCGATTTTACGACCGATAAACAAAGTCGGCGCTGTACCATGGAAAAATAAGCAAGGTGGTTTAATACTCGTGAATCATAGTTCCATCATTTCACATTCAAAATAATCCCCTCGACGTCTCGCTTTCTCGTTAATCCCTTTGTCGACCAAATTGTTATAAATTATATAATCTATTCAGTATACATTATATGCTGAAGTTCGCACGTCATATGAGCCCCTGTCCGTCATTGTCGTCACAATTTTTTGTAGCTGGCGACATGTTGTGTAGATAAAGAGTATATAAAAACCTCACAGAAACCTCATTTGCTGCCCGTTTGTGACGACAGAAAATAATCCCCAGTAAACTTGAAGTTGGAATTTTATTTTACAGAGGCTAAAAAAATGGAAAGACATTCGCTTTGTATGAGGAAAATGAATTTTGATTCTACAACCGTAATGCATCCATATTCAACGCAAACCTTTGAGGTCCTTAGCATGGCTATGCCATGAGTGCGCTAACCATTATTTGACTGGCCATTATGTTACATAAAATTCCTTTCAGCTGTCGTATATGAGGGGGAATCAGAGTGGAAAAAAGGTTAATGAGATTGCCGCGGAAGAGTCCACAAATTCGAACATGACCTCTCTATTCAATCAATTTCTGGACCATCTCCCCCATTGCGATAAATGATGAACATTTCAATTTTATAGATGGCATTTGGCCCCTGCAATTTTGATCATGCGAAAAAATATCAAGGACGGCAAAAAATGTTCCGCTTAGCTTGTAGATTTGTTATATGGTCAAATCTTATTACTTTTGCAACCGTTTGTAGTATTATTAATTATTTACAGCTGCCCTGGATTTGATTCATCAAATGCTCTTGATGAAAGAAAAGCCATTTCAAGGATGTTCATGTTTAACTTTTCAGACTATTCTTAGGAGTCTCAAAAGTAATTCCTTACATTAAAGATTTTCTCGGCTTTTTAGCCTTCATTTGGCTTCGATTACTGATTCATTGATCATTGGTCATTATATATGCTCAATATTATCTGTGAACAGAATTAAAAAGGGTATAAAAATTTCATCAATCGAGCATGCTTCGGATAATATCTACAGTGAAAATTAGAATGAAAGGCTGTAATAACAAACCAATATATGTTTTACCGGAGTCAACGTTGATCGTTTTCTAATATTTTGTAAGCTTTTATATATATTTATTATTTCCGTTGTTCACTATTTATTTTTAAGGTCAGGATTAAAAAATTCCTCCTAGCTTGGACTCCACCGAATAATGTTGTCTTTTGAGGCAGTGCTCCAATGTTTCCAAGGCAACTCGCGGAGAATGAAATCGATATTGACATAAATTAAATAAAAATACTAAGAATTAAGAACAAAACAGAATCCATAAACCCGGGAAGTGTGTTCTCTCTTTGTTGTTTTTGCGGTGTTTAGTGAATTCTCCCATCAGCACGGTGGCACTGGTGAAGAGAGTTTTTAAATTAGTTAAAAGAGTAAAAACCGAATAATTCAGTCATATTACACCAATATTGAAGTGATTTAAATCTTTAATCAATCATAAGTTTACACATTATTTTTTCAATTTAAAACATTTTTTTTGGAAAATTTTGGCGCGGATATCCATATTTGGCATTGGTACTAGCGAAGGCGATCAGTCATACAGCGGGTGCGTAGAAACTCGATGAGAATATGCGTTGGAACGTTGTACTTCACGGTCTCAATTATCCTTCCTGAATGCTGCCTAAGAAATTCAGGAAAGTAAAAAACCAACTTTACGCAAGACACCATTAGGAAACCATAAACTCCGAACGCATATACAAATAAGGGGAGTTGACGCAAGGGACGGTGAGTGATATTTTGGGAAAATCCGGCTAAATGGCTTTAACCCGAGAGGCGAATATGATTAGCCATACGTTGAAAAAATCACGCGGCCGCGGGGAGCGAGCGGTCTCAAAGTGACGGAAGGATGAAGGGAGGGAAGAGTAACCCGGAAATTATCGGGAGAGCGTTGGAGGAAAGAAAAATGAAGCGAAAATGACAAAGCGAAGGAATAATGAAAGGAGAGGGAACTGGAATGACGGCGAATGAGTGCACGAAAATGAATTGAGGATGATGGATAGACATGGTAAGTAGCGACACATGTGAATGACAGCCAGAACGGAAATGGGAATCATTGAAGGACGTGTAGTTGTCAGCTCCACATCGAGAGCAAGATCCCAGTAAACTCCAAAACTCTGAAATTATTGACTTTTAATGCCTAAGTGCAGTTGTTTATGCGGGTGAATTCAAAAAGACAGAATTTTTCCACTAGATTTTAAGTTGGTTGAATGTGCAATGTTGATCTGATTAGCTAATATTTCCCTTCAAGAGGTATAGTGGGCGTGGCATTTATTGCCCATGGTTCCGCATATTTCTTTTCCTGTTCCTGCCTCGTGGCACATATAGAAGATATATTATGTCCATAAATTTTTCACACTTGTTTATACGTAAATTCATCCATCTCTCCCATTCATTTAGAGCCACATTACATATTTCCTGAGCAATGGTATGACGTTTTTGCCTGTGACCCTGTTAAAAATATGACACGTGGTGTATTTCCACGGTCTTCTTCAGGAGGAAAGCGACTTAATAAGGCATATTTTGGAAATATTCTGAACATAAATGTCAATATATAGGAACTGTGAGAGTGAGAGAAGGGGTATTTTGAATGAAAACAAACGGAACGAAAGATCTCAGAGCACTGGACTGGTGGGAAAATTTCTAATAAATACTGTGAAAACGCCTCTCATCTTTTACTTATTTGAACATACATCAGTTCCACAATATTACACTTTAAACTACTCAGCAATGATGTATAGTAAAAAGGTTAAGGCATTTAATAAATATTACATGAAACTAAAATGTCATGCTCAATATTTAATAATGTATGATGATTCCACTCAATTTTGATTATTCTGACAAAATTCCAATAATGATATAGATAAAATAATGAATATTTAGACACAAAATACAACTGCAATTATCATATTAATCAAACGAAAAATAAACAACTATTTTCATATATAATTAACAGTAGGAAATATGGAATATTTCAATAAATTGTAAAATCAACTATTTGAAATGGTCTACTAGATATTACTGAGGAAACTATTTTAATACATGTCGATGGTTGATTCCAATAGTTTTGACTGGCTCAAATAGTTTATCAAAAGTGAAAATATACGCTTTAAAACTGTTCAGTACGGTCAGGCATCTCCTTTAATGAGTTGCATAACATATTTCCCTTTGAGTAATGCGCAGACTCCACTATTTATCCCCATACTTGTTCAAGCTGCATGCACTAAATTTTAAGCCCACCACGAACGATCGTTTTTCTTGTGATCAAAAGATTATCATTTCATGTAGCACTCCAGAGGAAATGGGGAAGTATTAAAATTGCCGTAATATTAGCTGGGCTGAAGTGCTAACATGATAGCTGCGCGAAAAACAAATATTATACTGATAATAAATGCCCATCCTTTGATGTCTTGAAACCGAAGGGATAGGGTTAATAAAACAGATTGATAATAATCAAGTATTATAAAAATACAAAATAATTATGCAGACATCATTTCCACAATGAAATCATGGTGTTTCTCAATATTTTACAAGAAATATTTATAGATAGGTTGGCCTCGGTGGCGGCGGGATCCTGTTTCATGGGTCGCATGTTAGAATCTCGCCTAGTGAGATTACCCACACTGAATGCTAGTGCGCTTTTGATTTTACTTTTATTATTTTATGTTTATATTTTGATGAAAAAGGCTAAAAGCATTCTCTTTTCGGATGTACTAAATAAATAACTATTAAGTAGTGAGGAAGTTCAGCTTACATGTCGAAATGTGCACATATTACCATCAAGTAGAAATTACGCCATGGCAGAATCGACATTCAATACTAAATATACGATCAATATAAATATGCAATAAAACCCTTTATTATGCATTCAATCATAGTAATTTAACCGGTACGGAGCTAACTTCATAACTATGTAAGTAATAAGCAACTTTTGACACTCTCCAACCCGTTCAAAATTGACTCTTGATAATTTGAGTGATCTTCCACTTCTGAAATACTAATTGCCCTAGATTAAGTGTGGAATTAACATGTTGAATTTTAAAAGAACACACGAAGCAAACCATCAAAATACACCAACGAATATTACATTGTTACCGAAATGTCAAAAAATTGCAGTTTTTCATCAATTTGCGCACTTTTGATACCTTTGTGACTCAACCTTTCCCCTTATCACACGAATTAGAGCGTTTCTGAGGTTTAAAATATGATCCAATCATCTTTATCCTTTATTGTGGATGTTTATCAATCAATCACGGAAGTGGGTTAAAATAAATAGGATCTGGAGAATGAAATCGTGAAGTGGGAAAGGGAGGCATTAGCGTTGTGCGGTATATTCGAAGTTCCAAGTTTTATGGAAAACCACAGGGTTGTGTAACATCATTTAGGATCCGTTCTAAACCTTACTATTGTCGGTACACTTAATGAAAGGCTGTGATTTACCCTGACTGGTGCCGTAAATACGATCGGCGATCCGGCTTGCTCCCTCTTCCACGGAAATCATCTTCCTAAGGGTGCATTTTTTTTAAGTTGCATCACTTCTCCATAGAGGAGGAAGGGAATACACAGGGAGCATGGGAAAAGTGAAGAGGAAGAGAAGGAAGGAAGGAAGAGAAAGGGAGAGATAGAAAGCCGGTATAGGGGATGCGGTCGAGAGGGAAAAGGGGGAAAGGGAGCAAAGATGATTGGGCCGGGAAGACCCTTTCCCTGCCCACAAAATCCCCACACCAACCTCCTCGCCCTCTCCCTTCCGATACCCCAATGCACATCCCGGAGCGACTGAGAACACCCGAAGGAGAAGGCACAACCCACCCCCACACATCTCCTCTGTACAGCCGAATTCCCCCCTCCGAAAAGAGGAGGCCCTCTTTCTTCGAGTCGGTTCGGAAGAGGCGACAGGGCGTGTGTGTGCAGGTGGGGTGTGGGGGGCCACTGCGTAAGGGTTAGCAGGGGGCGGAGGGAACCGAAGGGCTGGCGTAAAGCTGCTTCCGGTTGGAACAGATCAGGAAACAGGAGAAAGGGGAGAAGAACATAAGCGGGGAGTGGAAGGAGGGATGCCCATATCGGAGCGGTGAGTAGAAGGGAGAAGAGCTCGGGGGAAGGAAAAGTGGATAAGGTGATTACAAATGCTGGGAGAGGATCTGGAAAGAAGAGGCAGGGAAGAGAGAATGCTGGAGGGAATGGAGAGATCCTCGAATGAAACAAGACAAGGGTAGATGCTTTTTAGAGCTGTCGTCGTCGGCGAGAAGGGGATATGTACTTACTCAATAAAGCGTTACCAACAAAAAATAATGATTGCGTGACTGAAATTGACGTCGGCGTTCAATAAGGACCGATAGTGTATTTCGGGCCAATAGATACGCAGCCTATCCAGATATACCGGATGAATGGGTATGTCTGGATAGGCTGAGGACCTCCAAGAAGAGGGGGCATCAAAAGAACAAAGATAACTTTCAAGATCTAGGTATTCACTCCAATATTTCACTTCACTCTATGCTTAACTCTACTGCCACTAATTTCGCTCTACTCCATGCTAACTGGCATTACCCTTAACTATCGAAGTATTATTTGGAAATTTCATAAGTTAAACAACATGCGATAGAAATGTAAAACTCCCATCCTACACTTCCAAACATGATGCCAAGTACTCTGCAAAATGAAAAGCCGAGAAAAGAGAGAAATGCATCTGGATTGCAAACGTCATCGTTTTTTGTTAGATGAAAGAGTTTTTAGATCCAAATAAAGGAGCATCATTAATTTACAATTCGATTTCCACAGCTAGCTAATGTTGATTTAGTACCAAAACATGTGTCTTTTGATAACACTGTTTTTCGAGTATATATTTTATTGCTTGAAAATTTCTTCGAAGTGTACATTAAAATCCAACTGCTAATTTTTTGCAATTTAAATCCCTCCTCATACAATATGTACTGGATGGACTTGAAAGAAATATCCGAGGGGTCTAATTATATAAACGGGCCTGGAACATAGACAACTACACCGAGTATCACAGTTTTAACAAGAAAAGTCAAAGACTCCCAATTGATAATTGAATTATGTCCTTCAGAGAAAGTGATTGGAAATCTTTTAAAAATCAAGTAGGTAGGCCAAAACATTAACTTATTAAATAATTCTCCTTTCTAATGAAGGTACACATTAGATTTTAATTTAACATCTAATAAATATTAACTTCTAACTTTGATACAGATATGATATCAATTTTAAATCAATTGTACTTGATTAAAGTTAATTTTTCAGTTAACATAAGAGTAGAGAAAGCCAAACTAGATCGAATGGGAATTCTTACGTAGCCAGGAGGGATTGTGCAGCACCTCGCTATGGAGGAAGAAAGAGGAGAAGTAAGAATAGGAACGAACGTGAAGGCTTTCTATCAAAAGAAAGTGCACTCTACCAAATGACACCAGCCTGTACATGAACAAAAAGTAAATTAGTAGCGACTTAAATGCGGAGAAACAAAAGGAATTTGAAAATGCCTTCTTTCCTAGAAACTAATCAAAGAGATGAATTAATACTTAAGTTAATAGCAGGGACGAGAAAAATGGGAATATCAATGGGGAAAATTATTTCCTAAAGACCATGCCAGAGGATATAATCGAAAAACGACGGTCGTGGCATGAAGGCAACGGATGAAGTAAGTGCAAAAACTAGTCAGTGTCAACATGAAGTATACGTACATACATAATAACCATCTTCTACTAGGCAGAATATTCTTGAATGGTTAATAATATTAACGATTTAAATGACTATTTCTTATTATTATAGAATATTACTTCAATTTAGCCAAAAAGGTTTTTAATTTAGTCATTATTCGGGATTCGGCCGACTCAACATTTTTCAACGTAGAATCGAAAATGAGAAAATACCAGGTGTGGTAGACGGGCATACACTTTTGCGCACGCCAAATTTAACATCATTTATTCTTCTAAGAAAACAAGAGTCAACAAAAATGAGAACAGTACCAAAAATTAATTTAGTAAACGCCGACGGCGCTTATAAGGATAAAATGGAAACAATTTAGGACAAAAAAGTATTGACTCACGCAGCAATAATTTATGCATCATTTTTAAATCGCCATTGTTATCATAAATTAAAATACTATAATTTATTTTATAAGCTATTTTGTTCTACATCAATAATCCCCCAATTACTTCTTGGTGTTGATGAAGAATTAATTTACAGTTTTATGCTAATCTAAGACTTAACCAAGGGATATATTGGTGTGGTTATGAATGGAAAACCTGAATATAAAATATGTTGCATATATTCTACAACTTTCACGAAAGTAAATAACCAGGATCTCATCCACAAATACCAAAAAATGGTTAACTAAAAAATGAATCATATACTACATCGACATTTTCTGCAACTATGAAGAATTTTCCTTAGTTCAAATGATCTCACTTTATCCAATAATACGTGATTCACTGAAATTAGCATATTACATCGACAGAAAGTATGAAACTGGGATATGAAATTTAAAATACAATGAAAAAATATATCATTTGAATGGCTAATAGGTGCCAACACAGTACGTTTCAAACGCAATGATTGTCTATGCTGCAACAATACTCAATGCAAATTTACGCACAATAAGTGACCTCATACTTTGAAAATGTGCAAAATGACCTGAAATTAGCCCACCCAGCGGCATATTTAATGAAACGTAGGTAAAAAAAAGCCTCCTTTAAAAATATTACGTTGACAAATATGTCGTATCGGTGTATAACAGCGAATGTATTTCAATATGTTTAACTGATAGTTAATTAAAATTGAGAAATATTTTTCACTGCATGAATAAAAATATGTATTTCAGTACGAAACAGGACTATAAATCGACCAAAAGAGTCTCATATATTTTCTATATACAAATATTACCACCTACCACTTTTAACATTTAGAAAGCCCCGAATCAGAACGAAAAGAAAAGCATTAGTAACACTCAATAGCATAAATCACCCATTTTGGGGGAAAATGTCATTATTATACAATCACTAAACCTTTCCCAGAAAAAACTTTAAAGTATCCTCTCACCTGCAGTGCGATGGCATTATTTAAAGTACTATTCAGCACGAAAGAAATTTTGCCTCAGAGGGAAAACCTTGAGTGTATGAGCGAAGTATGGCACAAGCGAGACGGTATATGTTCTCCCAACGGACTAGACTTAAAGAGCATGCATTATGTCGAAAGATGCATCTCCCTATGTGCCGATGCATCTGACAAAATTAGCAAAGTGGAATATCCGACACATCCAGTCAACAGAGGGAAGATTAAATGTATTCGAGTAACATAAAACGATAGAGAAGAAAAAGTAGGAAGCTTACTGAATAATGTCTCTTCCATCTTGTCGTTCACATCCCTGGCGTTGCATTTCAAATCAAGCCCCCTACTATCTACGCTCACTCACCGTAAACTTAGATATTGCCACACTTTCAAAACCTCTTCCCACACCTCTTTAGCTGGTTACCACATCCCCATCTGCCTCCAAGTGCTACCCTTCGTAATCTCTAACCTGTATTTCAATTTTTTGAGATGGCGATGCAGGTGAAAAAAACACCAATGATTCAAAAAACAACGCACCATGGAAATATCACAATGCATTTTTATTCATTAATTGAATTTTAAGACCTGATAGCTTCTGCATATACTATTACTTGTTTTGTTACAACGCCTTGGACCATGTCATGTCGAGAAAATACATTTTCTTTAAGAAAATACATTTTTTTAAAGAAAATACATTTTCTTTAAGAAAATAATGGATAAAGAAATTAATAGAAATAAAATAATGGATTGTAAATTTATTAAAAGGTTAATCAAGTTGAATAAAGTTGAAAATTTGATTTTAAAATCTAAAAAATTAGTAAATAACCAGGATTAAGTTCTGATTTATCATTAGATTCATATATTAATAATTATAACCCTTTTTTTGTTTTGTCATATCATAATTATTCTTGTAGTCACGTAAGGTACTGCGCTTCATTCGCACCCATCAACATGACTCCTAATTACACAATGTTACAGGGATTGTCTCCATATATTAACCCATTAAATACAGCTATGTACTTTCACACTAAATTTTCCATCAAAAATTACAATTGATATAGAAGGTGTGTATCCGTTACCCTTTCTTGTTCTTAAATTCTCGGAAAATAACCTAAAAAATTAGCACCTTTCAAAAACCTCTTTGTGATAAACTAACAATGAGCCGATGAAAGAGCAAGCTCGTAACCCTTTTTAGTTTCCAAGGCTGTTCGTTTTACTTGAACAAACTAAAAAAAGCCATTGATTTAAGAAGTAGGGATTAAGGCTGAGATAAGAAGACTTTAATGGCTTTATTGAGTTATGGAAGTAAAACCGGGGTCAAACTGAGGATTAGATACGAGCGGCCGACTCACTTTCCCGTTATAATCACGCAAAATCACAGAGCAGCGACAAAGGGTACCGTTTTTTTTCCTTGCCTATTTCAAGCACTAAGAATGAAATTTTGGTGGCATGTGTTTTGAATGGAGACCAATTTTTACGCAATGCTGATGCAAATAAATTCATTTTTTTGGCAATCCTATTGAAAAATATATAAATATATATAAGAAATAACCAGAGAATACACGAATATATTTTTTTTATGGAACAAGGGAGCACATATGTTTCAAAAATACCTACACCCGGTTTATCTATTCCACGTTGGCTAAAGCCGCAGCCGCGCTTTGAGACGAAAAAAAATATTCATAAATATATATATATATATATATATATATATCGATTTTTTCCTCTTTTTCCTCGTTTGCGTGTCTGTTTCCGTGCCGTTTGGCCGAATGGGCGTAATAAATGGTAGTGTGTAGGTATATTTATCGCGCGTGAGTAATTGAAAAATGGATCGCAAAAACGCCGCATGCTCAAACGGTAGACCCCGTGACCGGAATGACGACGCCGTAAAAACTTAATAAGCTCAGAGGGGAGGTGAATGCAAAATTGATCACGGATGGTGGAAGCTTTGAGAGATTGCTGAATTGGGGGGTTAGGAAGGTAACGAAGGTAATGACTATGATGTCGATATTCCCCACATAAGTTTTTGTATGTGTATAAAACAGTTACCGTCTGAAGCAAAAGGCGGCGTAACTTTTTCCGTGAGATTATTGAAAATAAAAAGAAATTCAGAGACTCTAAAGCTAACATTCCGGGGGGAATTGCTGCGTAAAAATATCTATTTAAATCCAAAAAATCATTTTTTTAACCGCCTAACATAAATCCACTGGTACATAAACGCTTATAAAAATCCTTTATTATTAATATTTTTATTAGATATTTTTGTTTTTGATGATAGCACGGAGAAAGTTGCCTCCTGGCTCTGGCTTAAGATACTCATATCGATTTTATTTCAAGTTCTAATTTTTACAAAGAATTTGGATTCCGTCATAATAAAAAAACTCGGGATGTCGCCGCGTAGGTTGGTTTTCTATAGTCAGAAAAACAACCTACGCGGTGACATCCCGAGACTGAAGAGTCTTTCATCTGAACGCCGCGAAAATCTACGATCCCATACTAAAAAAACATTTGTTGTTTCTTCGTCTTTCGAAGAAAATGAATCTTAAGGATTCTGTAAAATATTGATCACCCTTAAACGAGTTTGCTGTGTAACAGAATAATTACACATTATTTTTTTACAAAATAAGAGTCAATGCATCACTTGATTAATAGAAATAGTACATGTATAAACTTATTTTTCATTTTCATCACTACTGTATTCAAAGGCAAAGCATGTACATGTGAGCTGCTCTTTCATGGTCAATCATTCCAAATGCAAAAACGGATGAAGAATGTAAATGTATGTTGGCTAGATTTAAACGGATGGCGGAAAATGCACACTGCATAATTCCCGTGGTGCTTTGCTGCGTCAGTGCATTCCAATCCAATATTTCAAGCTTAGCTACCAAAGACGCAGCAAGCAGGCATTCTTTTGAGGGAAGCGCGTCTTTGAGACCAAAAACAAGTTATGCGAGTGAAACAGATGACTACCAATTTATGTTTGCTCAGCAAATTAGCTAATTAATGAGGAAATGTGCCGTTTGAATTTCGGGAAATCGTGATCCCAGGCCCAGCATCAAAGAAAAATAAAAAGAACTTGATAATCTCACATCAAACCTCAGCTGGTTATACCAATAATGACTTTTCGGCCGTGCGGCATGTTTGATTTGAATCCCTTTGAGTCAAAATACATTTTAATATATATTCCTTCATTGTTTATTTCAACCTGCACTAACACTTTGAATTTGTGTTTTACTTGTGGGTTAAAACTATCATGCGATGATTTCTGTAAGTTCAACATTTATTTTTCCTAAAATGCTACCAGTGAACTTACTTCCACATATACGAGTACAGTTTTTACATATATCCTCAATTTAGTGCGCATAACGCTTTCAGCACTGACTAATTAAACAAATTTTTACTATTTATAATAATATTATAAATAAAAGTTAATAGGTAATTTATTTCTATATCAAAATAGTTAGAGTATTTCAAAATTGAGACGGTGAAAGACTAAATGGATGGTCGAAGTTGATGGTCCCAATAACGGTAATTAAAAATTATATTATTATTATTTGTTCTAACGTTTAAGGTTAAAAACCGACCTCTAACGTTAGGATAAAGTTTTAGATGGGCACATTACTATATTTATTAGCTTCGTCTTACAAGAAAGAACCTGACACCCCACGCTATACTTTAACAATATTATATTACCTATATTTATTATATCCAGTCCCATAATCTTAAGATCAGCACAGAAAGCCACTTCAAACTGTTTTAAGGGTCAATTATTTGATAATTTCCGCGAAACCAATACATTGAAATCAAACCCATAGGTTCATTATACAGGTTCATTATACATACCTGTATATCGAAGAAACTTACTACTCTCCTTTATTTTCATTTCCGTTAATCTTACAGTATTTAAATTAAATAGAGCTTGAATATAAATTATTCTTGGTCTAATTAAATTTATTGTTTCATAAAATTTGTGCCATATGGCAGTGTGCAAGGCAGGACTAACTACATCGTCAGAGAAGCCACAAGATCCAATTTCCCGCACCCTATGAGACGCTCACGTTGTGAATACAGGCATACTTCAGTGGACAAATTTATTAGACAAATTTATAAAATAAAGAAATATTTTCAGACACAGTTTACTTGAACTCGTTAACTTTGTGACGGCGCCTTAGGATAATGGTCAGTGACCATTCGTACGCATCCACATGTAGTCGTGGTGTAAGTGACCAACGGGTTACGGTCACTCCGCCGTTTGTCCGGTGTTTAGCGTTGCATTAGCAATGACTCCACTCGAATGGAATAAAGTAGTCCTTCGTAATATTCCACTTAAAAGGGTGTATTTTCTACCCCTCACGATACCCGAGCGTCATCACTTTTTAGAGACAGTCTATTACTAATGATGACGAAAACACATCGAAAAGCGTACTAAATAAGCCTTTAAATGGTAACATTTCAATTTTAAGTTTATCACGTAAATGGCATTGTTCCCAGGTTCAACCTTGAGAATATTCATCTGGAGGAATAAGACAAAGTCTGTCTTATTCCCCTTGATTTGTATTGGTTAATAGTAATATCAAATACATTAAAAATCTTTTAATAATAATTTTGAATGAGCGAAGTGTATATGTGAAAAATTATGAACGGATATTTATATTTCATTTCTTCATGAACAGAACCCAAAATATTTTTTCGAGAACCGTTGTAATAATTTACATTGGTGCAATTCAATTCAAATGAAGAAAAGAAATGTTACGATTAGTCATAAGTTAAATCTTTTTCTATGAAACGAAATTTTTTCCCTTAGATTCGTCTCACTAAATTTGACGAAAAGATAAGGCCGAATGTTCTAATTTGGTCTCCAAACGCCACTCTTATGCGACCTCAAAAGACGTCTGGTTATAATGAGCATGGCCATAAAGTAAACAAATCATTATAAGTCTCGAGATAATTTGTTATCCTTTGGAGATTAATATCGCATCAAGAACGGTTAACAACTACATATACATAAGCACTGACAGAAATACAATGTTAGATGTATATCTCTCGCCTCAATCATGAGTCTGAAGAGACCCTTCCGCTACCAGAAAATGTCTTAATATCACTGGAATCTATTTGGGGCTCGCCGTATTATTCCGGAAGAAGATACGGGAGGAAAATTGGTTCAAGCTCATACGGGTTGGATAAGAGACTAATAATTAAGAAAATCGTTAAAAACATTGGAAGATATTTTAAGGGATAACGATTAAAGAAAAAAAGGGTTTCCCCATGCTAAGCTGAACCTGGGCCTTTAAGTGAGAAAAAAGTGTTGAGCAGTGAGGCCTGTGTCTTACTTTATGCAAGTATTTAGTCCGAACTCGAGGAAAAAGTAAAGTGAGATAAATCAATAAATAACTGCGCACATCTTAAACATAAAACCTACGTATCTTTCTCCACCATTGCTGTGTTCATCCTTTATATGTGTTCCTATCCCTTTCCCTTAATCCTATTTTCCTGGGAATTAATATATATACATGTATAAATGTGTGTGTATACGTATATACTCGCGTGTGTGTGAATACATATGAACCATAAACACAGTAATCAACCCAAAGGTCGGTTTGGTAGATGATGGTAGAGTTGACTCAGTACTAAACCCGACAGCGTGTGAAATTCACACATCAGGGTAGGGGGGCCACTTCCTTTCCTTATGCTGGTTATGGTTTCCCAGGAAGATCTGGTGCCCGAAAAATCACATAGCTTGGGTGGAGCTTCGGGTGCCCAGAGAGGCTTTTGTACCCGGGCCTTCCGGCTTGCAGTCCAACGCTCTACTCATGGACTACAGCGACCCACCCACACACACACACACACACACACACACACACACACACACATATATATATATATATATACATATATATATTTATATATTTATATACACACACATGCATATATGTTGGTATATACATAAGTGCATATGTATGTGTATATAAACTAAAAACATAAACTGAATCTCAATATATAAGTGGATTGAAATTAGTTTAATTTTTGAAGCTGTAGATTTCCAAAGAAGGAAAACTCAAAATTTATTCTCCATAGTCAAGAAAAGGGCATGATGATGAAGATGATTTGCAGATATAATTACAACAGAAAAAAAGAATTGAGATTTGAATTTCGGAATAAGCTTCGTGGCATGCATATTTATATGTTGCATATTTTTCTTTGTTTTTGGAGGAAATGATTTATGAAGCAGTGGATAAACTAAGATCAACAGCATTCAATACGTGTTTCTCTGGGAGAATGATGGTCAAATGAATGTAGCGAGTGACTTGGGGAAAGGCTCCTTTAAGAGAGATCCTCAGATCGTAAACAGGAAAACCTCATTGACTAAATTTGAGGCGAAATAGCTTATTCAAGCCAGCTTCGGAAGGCGAAGTGAACGGGAAAAGCTGCAGGAAATGACCCAGGATTCAAAACATTAAAATAGTCAAAGAATACGTTAGGACGGCATTAGGACGGTAGTAAATAAGAGAATCGAGAGGAGTACTCAGTGGAACCAGTCTGACTATCGATGATGATAATGATTAAGGAAGTTGCGACTTGGAAACGCTTGCCTCATTACTTGATGCAATTATGGAACAACAAATCTGAAGGCCATGCTACCTTTGAATAGCGAGAAAATAAAATGTTAACATATGATATTTTTCCTCGCAAGTCGAGCGCAGGTGAGTGAGAATGAAACTGTATCATCAGACCAAAGCAAATTTTAAGACAACAAACGCATGTTCTCGTGGAATTAAGCCTTTCCCTGACCTCAACCTTTCCCCTCCTCCCCACCAAGTTGTTAATTCAACCCGCCGGTGTTTAGCTCATTGAGAAAAGGATAAAGAGAGAGGAAAGGAGGATTGGTTAAGGCGGAGAAAAGAGAGGAAAGAGAGATAGAGGATGGAAAAGGGAATGGAGAGACAGACAGACAGAAGTTTGTAGTGGAGAGAAAACCGGAAAAGGTAAACAGAAATGGATAAAAAAATATCCAGGGGGAAGAAGGGTTCCGATGTTAGGAGGAAGGGACGTCGGGTTTGGAGGTGGGACGTCGGGCCCCCACCAGCAGAGTAATATCCATTGCCTCCCCTGGATCCTCGAGATGAGGATAAATCATGGATTTTTTATAAAGTTGGGACCAATTTCACTTTTATTATGATGCGTATACTCCCCATCCTCCCGAAGTCGGCGGCGTCGGCCGTGTGAGTGGTGTGGGTGGAGGGGGCAATGTGGGATGGGGGGGGGGAAAGCGGGAAAGAGGAGCATTACTTTCTCGGAATGCCTTCGTGGGGGAAACAGCAGGGTGAATTGAGAGGGGGGGAGAAGTCGTCGAATGGCCGTAGGGTTGGGGTGGAGAGGCCGAAAATACATAAAAATAAATAGGGACGGGGAGAGAGGCAGAAAAATGGAGGGTTGGTGGAAAGGTCGAAGGAACCGCGTCTCCGCAAAACAGTTGGGGAGAGGCAGGGAGTGGGAAGGTAAGTGAAAACTAGAAATTCGAGGAATTGGGAAGGAAACAGGTGAGAGTGATGAAAAAGTGAGCTGAGAAAGACGTTCTTAAAGGTCATTGTGAACGCACCCATTAAACGTCGGGAAACGTTGAATGGCATGCAGCAGAGCCCATCTCGCGTAACCAAGGCTTGTAAAATATATGAGGATGAAGACAAATAGGCAGAAATCATAGCTGAAAGGAGCTAATTTTCACCCATTAAACTTAAAAATAATGGCAAGGGACATGTCTCCTCCTTGGTTTTCTGTGAATCCAAAAGACTACCTACGAATCAAATAATGAACGACCGCATAAAGGCTAACGGTGCAGCCAACACCATTCTGGCTAGGGTGGTCCCTTACATTTTTAAGACAAGCGTATGCTGCAATTGCGGGTTGATTTAAAATTCAATATTCCTCTTTCACAAATTCTAAAAAACTGCCTGCACCATTTTTATCTATATTCTTTTTTACTTAGCATTAAAGTCTCCATATCTTGCGAGAGTTTCAGTTATATTCCTATTTATTGGTAAAGTTATTTTCATTATTTATTTTCGATTTGTACATTATTCTCTCGTCGTTTTGCCTTCATCCGCCTTTGTGTATGTATACACCTACATATACTATAAACATATATGTATATGTGTGTTTGCGTGTGTGTATGTATGCATATATATATATATATATATATATATATATATATATATATATATATATATATATATATATATATATATATATATATATATATATATGTATGTATATACAAATATATATATATATATATATATATACTACCTTGATCAAAAAGTTCCCGGAATAGTCACCGTGTGGCGCTCCCATCGTTCCGATTTGAGTTCTGTTTTTTTGTTAAATTGGTACATCTGTTGTTGATATTCCCTTTAAATCTTAGTGTCATAACTTGACATTTGCAAAAGTTACGGTCGGTTTTCGGTATGTCCATCAGTGCTTCCTGCGATTTTTCCATTACTTCCTCTCGGCTGCTAAAACGCGTTCCCCGTAATGGTTTTTTAACTCGATTGAACAGAAAGAAGTCACAGGGAGCCAAATCAGGTGAATTCGGTGGCTGTTGGATGGTATTTGTTGCATTTTTCGTCAAAAAATTACGAATAATGATAGCACCGTGCGACGGTGCGTTATCATGGTGCAAAATCCACGAGTTTTCTGCCCACATTTCTGGTCTCTTTCGGCGAATTGCTTCACGCAAACGTCTCATAACGCCCAAATAATACTCTTTGTTTACTGTCTGGCCTTCTGGCAAAAATTCATGATGCACTACACCGTTGTAATCCATGAAAACCGTCAGCATTGCCTTCTTTTTTGACTGAAAACGACGTGGTTTTTTTGGTCTCGGCTCATTTGGTGAACGCCATTCACTTGCCTGATGTCTGGATTGCGTGTCGTACTCATAAACCCACGTCTCGTCTCCAGTAATGATCCTTTTGATGAATGTGGGATCGGATTCAGCCTCGCAAATCATGTCTTTTGCGACGTCAACACGGTCTCTTTTTTGCATGAAATTGAGGTCTTTCGGCACCAACTTTGCTGCTACACGACGGAAACCCAAATCATTAACCACAATGCCTTGGGCGGATCCATAGGCAATGTTCAAGTCCTCCGCTATTTCTCTGATGGTTAATTTGCGGTTATTGACCAACATTTCTTTTACTTTATCAATTTTTTCACCGACTTTCGATGTCGATGGTCTGCCACTGCGTTCATCATCTTCGATTGACTCACGACCACTTCTGAACCGCTCGTGCCACTGGTAAACGACCGTTTTTTTTAGAGAATCGTTGCCGAAACACTTTTCCAACATTTCCAACGTCCGTGCGCCACTAAATCCGTTTTTTACGCAAAATTTAATACAAGTTCGTTGTTGCAAATTTAAATCCATTTCTGCAATTGTAAAAAATCGCCAACACACACAGAGATAGATGTACTCTTGGTTACGTAACTTTTGCAAATGTCAAGTTATGACACTAAGATTTAAAGGGAATATCAACAACAGATGTACCAATTTAACAAAAAAAAACAGAACTCAAATCGGAACGATGGGAGCGCCACACGGTGGTTATTCCGGGAACTTTTTGATCAAGGTAGTATATATGTATGTATGTATGTACGAGGGTCATCCGGAAAGTAGTACCCGTTCGTGAAATAAAGACACAAAAGTAAATATTAACAAACATAAAAAATTTTATTTGAAAGAGGATACTTTAAACTACTTCTCAACATAATCTCCAAGCAAATTAAGGCATTTGTCATAACGTATGACAAGTTTCTGTATTCCTGCTGCATAGTCCTTCGCCGCCAGCTCATTGAGATACGCGAGGGACCCATCTTGCACAAATTTTTGCATAATGCAGATGGTGTTTAACAATTTCATGAACAATTGTTCGAGAAACATTGGGAAAATGCTCACAGATGTCATCAATTGTGACGCGCCGATCGTTCCTCACGAATTCGTCAACTGAGCTCACCAGTTGGTCTGTAATGACAGACGGTCTCTCCGAACGCTCATCGTCGTGTGTGTTCCCCCTCCCCATGTTGAAGTTGCGACACCACCGCCGAACAGACGACTCGTCCATTACATTGTCTCCATACACCTCCTTTAATTGGCGATGAATATCACATGGGCGAACGTTTCTTGCATTGAGGAATTTAATCACTGCCCTCACTTCACAACTGGCGGCGTTCTCAATTTTTTTAAACATTGTAAACAATCACAGAAACAACACAGGCAATGCTAGCGTCACGCAACTTGGCTCAGAGAAGGCAGACAAGCCACGGAAGCTATCTGACCTCGTCCAGCGGCTACTCGCGTCGTCAGCACTTCATGCGGCACGAACGGGTACTACTTTCCGGATGACCCTCGTATATACAAATATATATATATATATATATATATATATATATATATATATATATATATATATATATATATATATATATATATATATATATATATATATATATATATATATATATATATATATATGTTGATTTTACGGGCGTGGCGACGGCAAAAAACTCAAAAATATTGTGTACGTTTTTGGGTACTATCAACTTTTTCACCGGATGGAAAAAGAATGACGGCGTGGGTGACGGGTTAGAGCGTGGGACAGGTGTACGAGAAGGAGATGGGAGATAGGGGGTGGTGTGAGCTGTATGTATAAGATGGAGAATAAACGGGAATTGAGAGGGTACTCCCTGGTGAACAATGCTAAAGCCTGGGACCACGGATACTCATAACGGCCAATTGCACGCCACCACAAGGGATTTTAGCTGTAGTGGTGTATCTGAGGCGGAAGGGAGACATGTTTGAGAACTGGTAGATAGGCTAATGCGGGGGGAGTGCATTTCGCGCGGCAGTTGTTTCTGTAGATATAGAAGACTCTTATGCATTTTCCAAAAGGGGAAAATCCACTCAACAAGAAAATCCTCAAATCTTTTGCTCCAAACACTCCTCGTCCCAAAACAATCCGCCCAGAATAATAAAATCACAACATTCTTCCCTAGAATCTATAAAATTAGATACATTTACTACGCGAACTCTATCACATTTCACATGACATTGAGTCCACATAACTGTGTTTCCACGTTGTCCTTCTGTCTCATTTGAACAACCGCCGAATCTGCGTGGCATCTTCAATTCTCCTAGGCCAACTGCTCCCCCCCCCCGTCCCAACTTCTCTCCTCCGCCCCTGTCCACACCTCGTCACCGCCCACACCACGAATTCTGGAATCTTTTTCAAACCGTCACCTCTCTGACTCCAGAATCTCAACCCAAATAGTATTCCTTTTCCACCTGCCCATCCCAAACGTTATACATGTATATTGCCTCTCTTATAGCTTATTTTCCGTTTTCTTTGCGAAATGAGTGAATGCACAACCCCCCTTTCTCTACACATGTACAACCGTGGCTTCTCCTTTAAATCCCCCACAATCATCAATTATCCCATCCCTGCTGAAGCTGCTTCCCACATTCGAAAACTTCTCTTCTATTTCAGGGAATAGAAGCCTGCCCGAATCCGCCAGTAGCATAGAGGTGAGAAAACGCGAAATGGCCCATAGGTGCTTAAAGCTTTCAAACCTCCCTGGCTCAATATCGTCCAATTCCACTAGCCAAGAGCCGCCATCTCTTCACTTACTTGTCCCTTCATCAGCTTTCTTATCCCCCCCCCCATCACGTTCTCTCTGTTCTATCCACGAGAGCGGAATTTTAGGGTTGATAATTTGACCATTGGAAAGTCAACCATATTTGTGAGTGTCCTTTCTTTGTCTTTTTGTTTAATAAAGTTTTTGACCAGATTTAATACGGACATTTATGCTGTTTGTGAAGAGCATTTTTTTCGGACGTTGTATGTGTGTGGTTGAATTGCATGTACATACATTCATGTTTTCGTCTTTTATGCGCCAGTTGTGGTTTCCCAGGATGATCTGGTACCCAAAAAATCAAATTTGCTTGGGTGGAGCTGTAGGTGCCCAGGGACTTGCCCGGGAATCAAACCCGGCACCCTTCGGTCAGTAGTCCAATGCTCTACCCGCTGGACTACCGCAACCCACATATATTTATATATATATATATATATATACATATATATATATATATATATATATATATATATATATATATATATATATATATATATATATATATATATATATATATATATCCCTCCCCGAACTACAACCTTGACGTGGTGGAAGGGCTTGTGCTTTCCGATGACCCCTAGAGCTGTGCTGGCGGGAGCAATAATAATTGCTCCTGGTAGGGTTACCCATGCCAGATAGGTCGAGGGTTAGAAGCCAGACGAAAGGTAGTCCACGCAGCGTGTGTTCCTCAGTGAGGCGGCTGCAATGGCGTCTGACCCCAGTGGTGCGGCCAGTAAGTGATGGTGACACGTTAAAAACACATTGAGGAAGGCAACGAGAAACCACCTCAATTATCATTCCCAAGATTAACATGATGGACTATACAGAGATTTTGAGTCCTGGTAACTACAGGGCTCGGCCCAATCGGCCGTGTGTCGTGCCCGGCAGCGGGGGAGGCAAGGCTTCCGCGGTCGTCATCCCACGAAACCCTTGCAAGGGAAAACCAGCAGCAGCAGGACAGAAGACGCAGGAGAAGAAGACCAAATTAGTTAGAATAGGAACGTAGAATGTTAGGACAATGATGTGGACAGGGAAATTGGAGAATGTTAAGCGAGAGATGGAAAGGGGAAAAATAGATATTTTAGGTCTATGCGAGGTGAGATGGAAGGATAGCGGGGATTACTGCAGTGATAAGTATAGAATAATATACAGCGGCGGGGACGAGAGCCAACGAGGGGTTGCCATTGTATTAAATAAAGAGGTAGGAAGAAGCGTAGTCGACATAGAGCAGGTAACGGATAGAATACTACTAGTGGAGATAAAAGTAGAACCGACGAACTTGGTTATTATTCAGGTATACATGCCACCGAGCAACCATAAAGAAGAAGAGGTTGGTAGGATATTAATCCAAAAAAACAATGTATAGTTAAAATCTACGATACGATACGATACTTTTACGATATTTTAATGGTTATTTTTGGTATTCTCGAATGAGTCGCATCGAAAAATCTAGGCATCATGAAAATCTATGCAGCCATTCTCTAGTTATAAATAGTGTAACTAACACGATTTACGACATTTTTTATATATATAGAAATTATATATATGTATAATTATATATATACTACCTTGATCAAAAATTTCCCGGAATTTATTCAGAAAATTAAAAATACAAGTTTATTCATCTAAATCTATATTGTCCCCTTCAAAGTAATCCCCATCGACTGCAACACACTTATGCCAGCGCTTGATCCAATCCTCGAAACATTTTTTATATTCGGTTTTCGGTATGTCCATCAGTGCTTCCTGCGATTTTTCCATTACTTCCTCTCGGCTGCTAAAACGCGTTCCCCGTAATGGTTTTTTAACTCGATTGAACAGAAAGAAGTCACAGGGAGCCAAATCAGGTGAATTCGGTGGCTGTTGGATGGTATTTGTTGCATTTTTCGTCAAAAAATTACGAATAATGATAGCACTGTGCGACGGTGCGTTATCATGGTGCAAAATCCACGAGTTTTCTGCCCACATTTCTGGTCTCTTTCGGCGAATTGCTTCACGCAAACGTCTCATAACGCCCAAATAATACTCTTTGTTTACTGTCTGGCCTTCTGGCAAAAATTCATGATGCACTACACCGTTGTAATCCATGAAAACCGTCAGCATTGCCTTCTTTTTTGACTGAAAACGACGTGGTTTTTTTGGTCTCGGCTCATTTGGTGAACGCCATTCACTTGCCTGATGTCTGGATTGCGTGTCGTACTCATAAACCCACGTCTCGTCTCCAGTAATGATCCTTTTGATGAATGTGGGATCGGATTCAGCCTCGCAAATCATGTCTTTTGCGACGTCAACACGGTCTCTTTTTTGCATGAAATTGAGGTCTTTCGGCACCAACTTTGCTGCTACACGACGGAAACCCAAATCATTAACCACAATGCCTTGGGCGGATCCATAGGCAATGTTCAAGTCCTCCGCTATTTCTCTGATGGTTAATTTGCGGTTATTGACCAACATTTCTTTTACTTTATCAATTTTTTCACCGACTTTCGATGTCGATGGTCTGCCACTGCGTTCATCATCTTCGATTGACTCACGACCACTTCTGAACCGCTCGTGCCACTGGTAAACGACCGTTTTTTTTAGAGAATCGTTGCCGAAACACTTTTCCAACATTTCCAACGTCCGTGCGCCACTAAATCCGTTTTTTACGCAAAATTTAATCGTTGTTGCAAATTTAAATCCATTTCTGAAATTGTAAAAAATCGCCAACACACACAGAGATAGATGTACTCTTGGCTACGTAACTTTTGCAAATGTCAAGTTATGACACTAAGATTTAAAGGGAATATCAACAACAGATGTACCAATTTAACAAAAAAAACAGAACTCAAATCGGAACGATGGGAGCGCCACACGGTGGTTATTCCGGGAACTTTTTGATCAAGTTAGTATGTGTTTATATGTATATATATGTGTGTGTATATATATATATATATATATATATATATAAATGTATAATTATATGTGTATATATGAATATATATAGTATATATCGCACAGGGGGAGCTACGCAGACATAGAATAGTTATACAAACAGTTCCGCTTTCCCAAACTGTTGAATAAAGGTCCATGACCCAAATATTGCCTAATCGCGTAAAATTATCGTTGGACTACGTTATCTGTTTTGAAATGGTTTGCAATATATTTTCTTTCCGTGAATAAAGAAGGAGCATATTTCCGTATTTGTTATAAAAAATGCAATCAAAGATTTAAATTTAAAACGTCTATTAATATCTATGAAAGTCAACATATACATTACATAGATATGTCTGGGCCGACAAATATTCATTTAATTTTAAACACCATCCTTAAACTGTATTAAGAAGTCTTTTATATTAGGAAGATCAACCAAAGTAGTTTTCCAGCTGTTTAATAGAGATCCGTAAAGGAAAATATTTTCAAAACGAGTGGGGATAATTTCAAATTATTCTTCCGCTGCCATATTAGGCGTGGAATTTAACTCTGAATAACTCGCTTTACCTGCAGAACGAGCCTTTAATTAGAGCATGGCTGACCACCGATGAAAAGTTTATTGAGTTTAATCTGTGTTGGTGGGTGCTATAACCCGAACGCATCATTTCGCTCCGATCCAACTTCTACTGCCAAGCATTTACTACAGAACCTCTGAAATGAAACGGACAGAGGACCTCGTTCAAAGCCAAGCGTAGCAATACCACGGAAATAACTTTCCAGCCGATCCCTTTTCAGCTTAGAACGAATTCGAATGTCGAGTCCGCGTATAGTAATGAGTGCGCTGCCCTAGTTGGGGCGCGATAATTCCAAAGGCGGGCGCGGTGACTGGCACACTAATGCCAGTGGTGCTCCCGGGAAGGAGCAAATGAGCGGCCGAGGGTAACCGACGCACATAAAATCAGATTCTCCTCTGCGTTTTCACGACGTCGTACTAATGGTGCGATTATTCCAACGGTTGCATTCATTTTCGCTTTTATGGGTATTTTTATCGAAATAATTTTCCAAAGGCAGAACCAAAATTAAAACAGAGAAATTATAGAAGAATGCGTTAAAAGGAAAGCCTTCAATGGATGGGGAACATGCATATAAAATATCGATGAGTTTACCACGGTTTTAATATTACTTTTCGTTTTCAATAACCATATTTACGTTTGTAATTAAAGTCTGTTTTTCATTACATCAGATCACGGTTTGTACTGATAATACCGTGCATCGTCATTACGCTTCCATTGGCTCAATTTTGTCAGTAAAAAAGTCAAATTTCATTTGAGTAGAATTACGGATGTTCATTGTTAAATGGTACTAATTTGAGTCTAATTTTGAAATAGTTAACTTCTCGTACACATAATTAACTTCAAACTGTAGGGATAGCTGCGTCAAGGAAATTTGAAAGCGTGCAAGAAAGTATAACGGATGACGTTTTAAAAATATTATCATTGGAAAACAATTTCAATAATGACCTGCTGCATTACGATTATAGTTATTCCGTGAGCTACTTCCTCGTAAATATTTATAATTACCTTTCCTGCCCATTACTTTTCGTTGTATATCCACGATGTTATTTCTTTTAATGTTCTATCAGTTATCCTAAACGTGCTTAAGTTTTCAATCAGCCATTCTGTCAAAGATTGACATGTTTACGTAATAACCGAACTTGTCGTTAATTTTAAAGCCAAAACAAGAAGAGGTGTAATCTTTATAAGTAATTGTGCTACAAAGTTAGCTCGGGTTTGTAATTCGACAAATTATTAAGGTGGTAATTTTGACCGATGCAGATTTTAAATCTTGGTTCAACCGTGTCCTTGTCGGTTTCAAGACTGAAAAACTGTCCAGCAAAGAGGGTCCTAGTAAACTCTGAATCGTTATCCCCACTATAAAGGATTTCAAAAATGTCTCCTTTCATCAAACATATCCATAGGAAATATTCATTGGTTTAAAAAAATAATGTTATCGGGTATGGAGTGGCATTGGCACAATAGACCCTAACTCTAACGTGTGCAAGGCCGCCTAATAGTGGTTCTGTTCCACTAGTGATACAGAAAAAAATCAGTCAACCCTTACCGTTCTTCATTATGAGTTTCACATAAAATTTAAGGAAGGGAAATTGAAATACATAAATCCAATAATGGATCAAGATTATATTTCCGTAATAATATCCCAGGATTTTCAGCAATGTGTCTCAGATTATGAACAGTATCACATTCCATGGAGAGGGTTTATGAGCCAACTTTCCCTCTAGGCTCTGAAGCGTCCAGGGACAGGAATGCTTGCTCCACACTTCGCCAATAAAATCTTCCTGTGGTACTAGCTTTATTTGAAATGACATAAAGCGCTTTACAATATTTCCAATAAAGCCATCACCTAATAGACAATTCATATTAAAAAAATCTGCTCTACTGCGGTCACTCCAAGTGGAATTTATTCTAATGTTGGGATCCACGAATAATGAACGGTGTCAAAACTTATTCCATTCACGGGGACCAGTTTTGAAATTTCATGGTTATTGTCCACGCGGAACTGTTCGGTTGATTAGAAAAACAAGGGGCAGATAAATAATTTTGCAGGAAACAAAAGACGAAATGAAAATGAAATGAACTTGGGTGCCATAAAAGAAAGGAATGAGAAAAATATCATTATGAAAACGAAGGGAAGTAGAGAAAATGAGAAAAGGAGTCAATGCCTATGAAGTCAAAGGAAATAAGAGAAAATAGTACGGAAACGACGGTGGCTTAGGAAACGGGAGGTTACGCAAGAAAGGCGCGCCCATTTCGAAAATTAACTGAATGCTGTTTGGCGTACTTTAATCATGAGTCAACACGAATCTACCGAAAGGAAACGTCAGTATCTCCATTCCGGTTAAATAAGGCACTGATGCGGCCTGAATTTGAAGCCGGTTATAAATTTTAGTAATGATCCTCAGAACCTAATTTCGACGAGAATCCTCCATTTTCTTGAGACTCAGGGATTACTGCTCATCCAGAGTTGGCACGTCATACGGGATTTCTCTTATCATTATGTTAGGGAAAGTGTCGTCGCAGGTAATAATTTGACAAATGGTTAAAAGTTGCAGACATATTTCGTTTGTTTCATTCTCTTTTAAATATCAAAAAAACTATTCCCTGATACCTGGAGATGGAAAAAAGGAGAAACATAATTTATGTGCTATGAACGAAATATCTAATTTCATAAAATATAGCGCAAATATTCGTAATTCATTCAGATGAAAAAGAAATATTTTGAGGGTAGCTCATTTAAATCTACGTAATTTGGTAAATATATCGACGAATTGGTAACAGGCGGTGAAGGAGTGCTTATTTGCCATTTTTGACCAAACGATTGAACAAGTACGTTGCTCGGTTTACTCAGATCTCCAACTTGCTCACGGTTAGCAGACTGCACCCGCATTGATCTGATGGCTGTGCGACGTTCAAATTTGAGTATTTCAGTGCGATATAAATTGAAAATCGCATGTCTCCATGTGTTTGCGTGCTATGTAAAAGATAAAATTGCATTTAATGCACAGTTATATGACTTACCGTCATTTTTACAGCACTTCGGCTTGCATTGCCCCCTCCCCCTCGTTTTTGTCTACTGCGAATGCATGCGACATAGGAACTGGCTGAACTTGGTTGATATTCGCTCCACCTGTGAACACACGCCCTTGATATTTCATAACGACGTGTTTTAATGTAAATGCAATGGTTAATTTTATTTTATCGTGCTAGTTATAACTTTGCTTAGTCCCTCATTTTCTCGTGTTGTGTAGCTTGACTATCGTAGTCGACATATGGCAATATCGCAAAAATATGGCAAGTCCTGCGTGAGTGTTTGGACGTGCCTCGTCAGTCGTTCCAGGCAAATTCATCCGATTCAAGCCGAAAGCTGATATCGCTACTTACTACCCTGAGGAATTTTACGGTCCATGCGAATTGGGAGCCAGGTTCTCGTTAAATTATCTCGACTACTATTTTCCTCCACTAACTCATAAAAGGGTGGTCGTAGGCGTACGTTACTATTCACGTTTTCCAAATCACCATTTCAAATTTGCCTCGCAGGGGTTAAAATCGCACATGGAGTGAGTTGCGCTAATATTGTGCTAAATTAGGTTAGGGTTTACCTCGAGAATTGAGACAATCAAAATCATAAATATGTCAATAATTAAGCATCAGCATTTCGAGACCGTGATCATTAACGTAACTCTTAATGCATTTTATTTCATTTTAAACGGTATCGAATTATATTATTTGCTTGTACAACATAAACACCTTCTAATTAGAATAAGGCCCGACTTAATTCCCGTCAAATACCCGTTCCATCTCGTGTTCTCGGGTAAAAAAATCCTCTTTCACTAATTTCTCTGCTCTCTTTCACCTTTCTCAGTTTATTTTTACTTCATGGCATGCTTTCAACTATCTTTCAACACTTTATCGTTTTATATGAGTACATTCCTGAAGTACTTAAACGGTTGCGTATGTTCTTCTCGATGCTGTATTAAACTTGCGTAGTTATCTAGGAACGTAACATGGCCTTAATTCCAACATTCGGTTCCATTTCTTAATTTTGTTTGCCTCTTGCAAGCATAAACTGAACAGAGCTGGTGAAAGATTATATTCCAGCTAACTCCTTTGTTTATTTATGCGAATATTTTTCCTCCGACATTTTAGTTGTAGAATCTAGTTTTTTACGCCAGATATATTATTCTTTGTCGTTGTATACGGTCAACATTTCCCACAATATGAGCATCTAATATTATCACAGTCCACGAGTGCCTCATTGAAATAGCTTTTTCACGTGTTTGCAACGAGGCGAAGTACAGACTTCAACCCTTCCATGCTCCTGAATCCAAACTGGTTTTTTGATGGGTGTTCGCCACCTGCTGATCATTCATATTGGTATGCCAATCTGTTCGTGTAACTTGTGCACCTCCAACTAGTAGACTTGCTCGATCCAGGAAAAGTTTTTTCTGTTCCTAGGAGTGCTACAACCTGTAATATGTAGCCAGGTAACTTGGTGAAACGAGCTCCAGGTAAATTTTTTGTGGTGTCTTTGCCTCTGATATTTCACGTGGTTTCTAAAATTTTTAAAGTCTGGGTTCACAACTAAAGCCTTTAAGCAAATTAAAGGCCGATTAAGTCGTTTTATTTCCTGTTTAGCATTTCAATCTGAGGGTTCAGCCATGAAGCAGAAGGGCGCATGGGAAGCAAGTAGGATGGAGCGTGCAAATCATGACACTCTCGGAGCATTTCAAGAAATCTTCAATGGAGATAATCAATTTGAAATTTACGAAAATAGCTCTTGAACAACTTTTCTATCCATGAAAGAGCAGAACCACATAAAAACAGCCACAATCAGTATAATGTATGTAATGCACGAGGAAGGAAACATATAATTTCAATTTGGTTAATTTTTTAACCATTTATTAACTGGTCGTTCGAGAGATAAATAAGTGTCCAGCAGATGTTTAAAAGCAATTCTAAGTAATTTATTGAGGTTCAATTAGATTGCAATTATTGCACCTAAATTGAACTTTTCGAACGGGCACATAAATGAATGCCAAGAGAACGTGGATAGACAATGTCCCTGATTTCAACTTTTAAGTCAACGCCAATTCGCCCTAAGGCTAAGCGACCTCGATGCTAACGGTCGCTTTAATTACCAAATAATCAACAATTATCAGTAGAAGAAAAATCCTCTGATATCCCTTTCCTTATTATGTTCATTGTTTTTCATCGATTGAACTGAGCTTTATTGAAAAGACATCGGAGACTAACGGAGCTACTGACACTGACGAGGACATTGGTGACTGACGAGGTACAAAGAAATGCATGGATAAGCACAACTAAGCTAAAGTAAAGTATCAAGAGAACAGAAAGGAAACTGGAAGAAAAAATAAGTATGGAGAATGCGAGTAAGAACAGAGCATCTTATTAATTAAAGGTAAGGAAGATCACACAGATGTTTGACGTTATCCATATGTGAATATGACAACAAATATATATATATTATATAATATATAAATAATATATATATATATATACATGGCAATCAAGAATTATATGACGTACACCGTTTATGATAAACTGTGGGGCATAACTGAAATATTTCTTGAAAGGAGCTAGTATTAGTCACATGGAATAAGAACGAAGAATTAGTATGTTCTGATAATGAAGAATATAAGCTGAAATGAGATAGAAAAAATTTAAAAAATGCTAAATATAGGAAAAGAAAAAGCTCTTTTGAAAAATTAATGGTCGCTGGTTAACTGAATGAAGGGAAAATACAGAGGCAGGGAGATGCCGAAGGTTATAGCTGAAGGGATTTGACGATCAGGGATGAGACTGATAACGGATGGGTATTTTAGGTATTTTGACGATTTTGAAGTGGAATTGATTACGGCAAAATGGGTACATCTTCTACAAGGCTATTCCGCATTACATTGTATAATGATCAATGGTTCAACTTTCTAAACTTTACTGAAGGTTTGTAGGGACATTTCACAATGTCTGCACATGTCAAAATTATTGTTACTCGCCACCCTGGAATCCGAAGGAGCAATTATTTAAAATTCGCAAGCACTAATTTAGACGTCTGCAGAGCCCAACTAAATTTTCTCCAGTATTATTGGGTACCAATTGAACTGAAAATATTATTTAAGCCTAATTAATAAGCTGAATACATGCAGTTCATAAACATTTCGATTGAATATGAGATTAGGGTAAAACAGAGAAAATTGAAATCGGTCATTTTCAACAATTGTTTTGCAGTAGAATAAAATAAAAGTTCAAACATTATCAAGATAATTGCACTCTGTGAGTGAATTTCATTAAATTATAATTACACTTAAATTCCCATTGGCAATATTCATAATTAAAATATGAAAGGTTATCCTCCGAGGGAGCTTATTTTCAATTCACAAATACTTGATTTGACGCATGTACAATTCTTTGTTCGTAGAAAAAACTTTAAATTAGACTTAATGTGTAATAGAAATATTTTATGCGTTGGTGATGAAGTCTATATGAACCAAAAAAACACAATTTTTGATCCACATAATATTACATAGAAGTACCCTTACGAGTTTTCAGGGATCACCAAAAGCCTTATAAATAGAAAATGAATTAGAGAGCATTACAGATTAAAACGTCGAGAAGATGTAATGAGAGATATCATTAAGGACCTTTCGTTGGAATGGAGTCCCATAGCGGATATTATAATAAGTCGGTCCTGAAAGCAATAATAGCAATATTACTTTTTCAGAGGTTTTGAAAAACAGAAAAAGTTTTAATTCCCGCGATCCCAACATTGTAGTTGTAAATGCATCAGAAAGATTAACCCTTGCCTCCGACGAATGAGAGGAAAGTCCTGGCAGAGTCAGCGTAAAAGTTGTATTAACCGGAAAGCCTAGAGGGAGCGGATCGTCAAAGTCTCGGCCCGAGAGAGGGGATAATGGGGGGAATATTTAGCACCGGTGTGGAGGCACAGAACAACACTGGCGAGATGTATTATCCTCGGGGATACTTAGTTATGGCTGTTTTTGAGTTGGAAAAACATTCATTCAAGTGAGGTATTTTTCCTTTTTCCGTCGTGAATAAACGCTCAAGCGAAACTAACAACTACATTTTTCACAGAGAACAAGGCAATTCTCTCTCTCCGTATACAAGTGTCATATTTGTTATTTGCGTAGTTCTCCTTTTGCGTTGTACTAAAAAAATGCTTTTCCCGCCTGCATCCGGCACCGGAAATCTAAATATGATTCGGTATTGGAGGGTGCCTGTTATTCTAGGCAATGTTTTATTTAAATGTAATTTTCATCTTGATGTCATTAGCTAAATGGTATTCTAATTTTTGTAGGCTAAATATTCCTGTAATTTGCGATATTTCCGCACCAGTTTATAATTTCTTTCCTAAGTAATTTTATTCAACATCTACTCAAATTTTCTCATTTTATGTGGAAACAGCGTATCACTCAGCAATATTAAATATTTAATGAAATTTACCAATTCATTATCCAATGCATATGGTCACAAAAATCATAAGTACCATCACATTTATGCTAATGAATATTGGCACAAATCTGTGCAAAAGACATGAAATATTTTTTTTATTTGCTGGTGAAATTTTTCCCACGCGGTTGTTATTATGAAAGAGATCAAATGTTTCCTTGACCGAAATATAAAAAAATTATTAAAATTCAAGCATTAGATCGCAGATTTTATCAAAGTACTTTGGAGAGATGAGCACTGACGTTTAAACCGCTGCTTTCATTTTTTTAATCCATAACATGAAAAGATGTTCCCATATATTTTATTACGATAAAAAAACTAATATGCCTCTGAATTGAATGCGAGACAAGAGATCCGAGTAAAATATTTCTAGAAACAAATTTATTATTGGAACTTGAAATTTATTTCTGAAATAATATATTCACAATTAGGGCAAGGTGCTGCCTGCCGATATGAAAAATAATTCGTCAATCAAAGCGCCATATTTATTTCCTTGAAGAATTGGAAAGCATTTTCGCGAAAATTGTGCTTGAAAGATTAAATTTAGAATACTTGTTACAAAGAAGGCGAATTTTAAGCGGATGGAGTGATAAAACTGCTTACATGCATAAGAAAAAGCAAAAAAGAGGCATTGAAGTAAAATCTATTAAGTGAAAATTAAATAGCGTTCAGGATACATGCGTAGCTGTATTGAAAAACTGGACTGGTAAACTTCATTTAACATTCTTTATTGAGTTCAACAAGCTATAGAAAAACAGATACAAAAGAAATGGGCAGCGCAGTATTATAAATGGAAAACTAGGATAAAAATTATATTCATTTTTCCGTTTAATAATGTAACAGCAAGTTCTCTATCAAAATTATAATTCAACACTCACGAACAATAAGGATCGTCAAATATTATAATCTTTCTTTCCAGATCTCAGGGGATGAACTGAGCGAACCCGTCCCCGTTGAAAGGAAAGGGCAGATGCGAAGATGGAGGGAGAATGGATGTAATCGAGGCGGGAAAATACGGTAAGGGGGAAATGAAATGAAAAGTGTGAAAAAATGGAAATGGCACTAAGGAAGAGAAACATCAACTAAGGTGGTATTCCTCCAATAGCTCTACGGTCAGTTAAATTCGGGAACGGCCCTATTTTTCCGATATGAATAATATTTTACACGAAAACAAAGGTTCACGGGTGAGAGAATATAGGTGGAGTTATGCCAGGATGAATTTTTGGTCGGATGTTTTCGAATCGTTCCAAAAACACCTCCATCGGACGCCCCCTACTGTTCGGGATTGCAGTGCCTATTTAATCTACGGTGTGTATATATATATATATATATATATATATATATATATATATATATATATATATATATATGATTTCGTCGACGTAACACGGTAGTTTTGAATAATAAATTGGGCAGTAACAAACAATATCGAAACACATAAAAAGATCACTCACACGTTATTTTATGATCATTTCGACGGTGTTCTGCTCCGTCTTCATCGGAAGATATAGAAGTAATGACTGCTGGAATATTAGAGGTGAGGGGTGCCCTCTACTATTCCAGCAGTCATTACTTCTATATTTCCGATGAAGACGGAGCAGAATTCCGTCGAAATGATCAAGAAATAACGTGTGAGTGATCTTTTTATGTGTTTCTATATTGTTTGTTGCTGTCCAATTTATTATATATATATATATATATATATATATATTATATATATATATATACATACATACATATATATGTATAGTACAGGCTGCAGCAGAAGCAATATTTCGTAATTTATACGTGATCTCCAAAAGTACATCGGGAAAAGTTGATACAGAGAGTAATATTGTCGTTAGAGGTGAAAGACACACGAAAACATTTAGAAAATGGAAAAAAAGATACATTTGTCGTATAATTCAGTAGATTATGGGGCGTGGTAAGTAGAGCGTTAACTGACCGGAGGGCCACGGTTCAAACAAACCTAAACATTCTCAGGCTGCCTATATTGTATAACTTTACGTGTATCCTCTCCCTCTGGGAAACCGAATAAGGCACTGCGAAATGAACCACATGAAAGGAAAGGGATAAAGGGTTACTACGAACGGAACTTATGCTTCACTTATCAAAAAGCCTTCAGGTTGATAATTGCATTAGGCACTATTATTTCTGAAAACTAGAAGACGCAAAATATGAGAGAAAACAATAATTAGATGCATCTCACCAACTTAGCTCCAAGCCTCAGTCGCTGTTTCAATATCAGTCCTATGTTCCGGGAGTGCATTCGAAGTTCCAGACTTCCCGCTAAACCACAAATCGACTATTTTGAGGAAGTACCTTAGTCCTATGTGTGAATTAAACGAGGGATTCCGGAAAGAAAATATCTTTGAGTTCTTAAGTAAAATTTAGCACTTCTCTGACGACATGAAAGGGTTTTGTTGATCAAAGTGGAACATAAAAGAAGCGACGCGATATTAAACGATCATTTACAATTATAATTTATACTATCTTAAGTATCCATAATTACTTGAATTGTTTCGGTTGTTGGAAATAGCTGCAATTTTGATGAAATCGAAATAATATTCGTAATAATTTTTTCTTTGGATATTAATGGCTTATCTACTACTCTTCGTCAAATTTTATCTGAAATGTGCAATTAGATTTGACTAAGACCAGGGTGTTGCTGATGGTACTCATTGATTCTTTTGGCATTTATTACCACTTCAAATACAGTTAAGGTTTTGTTATTCCATCAGCCACCGAGTATCTGTATATGTCAAACGCTCATGAAACTCAATGTGGTACTCCCTATCATTGAATCTTCCTCACATACTTTTTACGCCGGCAGATAAGTGAGGTCGTCAATGTTTGGCATTAGCCATATTACATCAAAATGGCCAAATGTAATCATGGATTTTAACAAGGATTCACCTTACATAGAATTTTTAGTATTTTTAGTAAAAAATAATCGTAAAATAGTTCCCGTTAATTTCAACCATTGTGACACGACTTCCCACTGCACACAAATTTTTATGATTCCACTAAATGAAAGTACCATTCCACTCTCACTATTTGTCGATATTATTGCATAAGAGAAACACTTCATGCATTATTTAGGTACTCGTAATTAAGTTGATATAAGTATAATTTGACAGGATGATAAGAATATCCACTTTATTAGAAAACGTGCAAATGACAACAGAAAATTGAGTGCTGCCAATTTGACGTGGCGTTTTTGTAATCAAAGTCTTTGACTAAATAACCAATATAAATAAATAAACAGTGATAATGTCACAGTTTTTTTATAAATTTAGTTTACACTGCCTACATCTTGAGGATGAACGAAACGGAATAAAATTGATGAAAATCACGGAAAAATATTTTCACCTTGCTATTTCCACTGTGTTTTGCATTGATAAGCAATCCAACAGTTGGCCTTCCTCGTGCTCCATTTCAATATTTAATTTTTTTAAGTAAAAATTTCAAGAATACATTATTATGATGCATAAGTGGAAATACACTCGTAATATCATGAAGACGTTGTCTTACCTCCACCGACAAAGTCAATTATAACACGTTGTTTTCACGAAGTCAAATTTAAAAAAAAGTTCAATGGGACATCAACGTCATAATAATCAGCCAGAATATTTATTTGGTATATTGGAGAAGAGCTCACCTAGTACTAAGCCCTATTGCGCGTGAAATTCAAACATCGACTTAGTGGTCCAGTTCCATTCACTGCGCATCCGAGGGTTTCCCAGAACTATCCAGGAAATTGTGTCTGGGCTCAGATGGCGTGGGTTACTCTTCAAATGCGTCCCGGTATTACGAAATAAATGTTTTCTAGACGCTGAACTAAAGATACAATTCATTTTTCATATTAAATATCGTCAATAACGGAAATTCTCAGATGGTGTGCCTCATTTATTCGGTTTTATTCGGTGATAATGTGCTTTTCATGCACTCCAGGGTCTCATTCAATTATTTGGGATAAATTTTCCGTATTTGGATATTTTGAGTCACACCTTATGCATTTTCAAAATCAGTGATTTCTCAAGTTATTCGACCGTTTCAGTTTCTTAATAGAGGAAAAACGTCAAAATGTCCCTGGAATCAATTTTCACAACCAAACTTCGTAAATATCCTGAAGGTCAACACGGAAAGGGGAACCTAAGAAATTTAACATGCGATATCTAGCGCGTTTTATCACTTTTCCGGATTTAGCGGTCCGGTAATATATATCAACGTAGGCTTATTGTTAAAAAAATTTATAAAACTTCATTATGATGTGATTTATATCCCTAAAACGTTTTCATTCATTTTAAATCAATAAAATGCAATCTTGTTACTACTGTCCTTTTTTGAAAAATGGATAGTCATTTACCATGATCCAAAATTATATTACTTCAAAGAGAAACTGTATGTAAGTTGAGAAACTCTGATATTACCTTAAAACTTAGGAAGAGATTTCATATAATTTATGGCTGCTGTTACCGAGTGTGTGCACGTGAACCACATGTATACCGCGAATGAATGGAACTCGAAGCTTACATATTTATACTGTAGCAATTACATTATGCAAGGATAAGTTCGAGATTCAACGATATCGCAAAAAATGATAGGAGTGCATTATTTTGTGGATCCAAAACTTTAATAATTTCCCTTTCCATTGGGAGAAACAATCATCTTCGATTTTGCATGCATATGATCGATTGAAGAATAAAAACGATACATCATTGTATAAAGAAACTCAACCCATCCCCGTAATCTAACACCCAACAGATCCATCTTTAAGGCAGTAAAATCACAGAGGGTTTTTATCGTCTGAGTCTCATTGCGAGCACGGAGGTGCTACCGTACCTTTTACGATGCAATAAAAACCCTTGTGGGTGATCCATGTAATCTTAATTTCAGACATTTTAAAAAGGCTACATCTTAGAGAATACGAAAGGAGGACAAGGATCATTTTTGGTTGAATGAATAGCAAAATCATTGCAATGATCGCAAAATTTGAATTTTCGTCTGTCTACCCCAAGAAACTTAACGCCAAAAAATCGTATTCTAATGGCAGAAGAAATAAAAGTGTTTCCTCTGTGAACCCCCTCCCTCCCCCCGCCTCTATCTCTCGTATTCCCGCTTTTATCAGTGGCAAACATTCACTCCAAAGGAATCTGCATATATTTGTAACGTTTTATTGCCTGTGATGGTGCGAATGGTCAGGACGGTCACAAAGTTTTACCATCAATCTCAACCCAATATAGTTCACCAGAAAAAAAAACATCCTTTTGGATCTAAGGGACAGATTTATTTATTTGGCCCCGTATTGCACTGTTCATTCCATGCGATCCCCAGTGGAACCAAGCGGCTGGGGAAATAAACGTCTTCGAAGTATGCTTCGAGTGCCAAGTCACATAAACGGGGACTCCAATTACCCTATCAATTTTGCGAAAAAAAATTGAAAGAAAGGAATCGAGCAGAACCAAAAAAAAAAAGAAATATCATCTACTAGATAGTGTTTTTTTATGCTTTACTCGTCGCTTAATAAAAAGGAACGCCCAAAAAAAATGGCCAAGCCTCCTCGTTTCGCGATATATGAAATGGCTTGCTTTCAATTGGAGGAAAAATGGGTTGGAGACAGAAAGAGTGGACGGAAAAGTTGTCGTGCACACTTTCTCTGTGAGTTTTTAAGTTGGACTAACAAGCTCCTTATCGAGGAGAATAAAGTTTGTAGCCAGCAGTCGATGTAACAAAGTGGACAGAACCCCGCCTCCCGATCACTTTCATCCCCCCTCCTGCCTCGCTCTTAGTCTCTCCTCGACCCTCCCTCACCTCCGCAAATTGGCGAGGGCGGGAGGAGGCTTGCTCATTGGCCGAAAACTCTCTCACAGAAGACGAGTCCTCTGCCGCCGACAGATTCAACCATCCGTACAATGGAAAAAATATCTCAGCCTCAACACGGAGTAAGGGATGTGAAAAAAACACACTCATCAGTGTTAATGGATCATCATCACGATTCATGCCAAATAAAACACTCCGCGAAATACGCATTATTTTTGTGTTGCTTTGCTAGAGGGCGTGTCACCTTTCGGACCCAGTGGGGTGGTTTGTTTCGCGATGACACCCAGACTAGATACGTTATCCATTACAGTTATGTCCAGAAATGCAGAGGAGTATTATACTTATTGTTCATAAGCATTCCTCGCATAAAAAGGCTTACTTATGATCATCCACACCATAATACTGCGCCTAAGATACTTGCTTTCACGGTAATTAACCTTCACTCTTATGCCTGTTGTTCAAATCCCTCGCACTTCCAAGACTAGGTAATTCATCCCTTTTTTTTAATACCTTAACGAAGGAATAAAATAGCTCCCTTTCATGTTATCCGTCCGATTACTTTGATGCCATCAACCTCAGTGCGCTTCATCAGCTGTTCTTTATGAGAGCCTGCTGTATGTGGCTATAAAAAACTGATTAATGTATTTTTTTATGGTGGGCTTCAAAAGAAACGGAGAAAAAAAATAAATTGATGTGGCTAAAATAGTAATAACTGAAAATGTTCCATGAGCTGCTAAATTTCCAAAAATAGTATAACGCGATCAAAACTCTTTGGGAAAATTCATTAAAAGATTACCTGGTCATGATTAATGTACGGGTTTGAATATACCCTTGATCAAAAGGTTCCCGGAATAACCACCGTGTGGCGCTCCCATCGTTCCGATTTGAGTTCTGTTTTTTTTTGTTAAATTGGTACATCTGTTGTTGATATTTCCTTTAAATCTTAGTGCCATAACTTGACATTTGCAAAAGTTACGTAGCCAAGAGTACATCTATCTCTGTGTGTGTTGGCGATTTTTTACAATTGCAGAAATGGATTTAAATTTGCAACAACGATTAAATTTTGCGTAAAAAACGGATTTAGTGGCGCACGGACGTTGGAAATGTTGGAAAAGTGTTTCGGCAACGATTCTCTAAAAAAAACGGTCGTTTACCAGTGGCACGAGCGGTTCAGAAGTGGTCGTGAGTCAATCGAAGATGATGAACGCAGTGGCAGACCATCGACATCGAAAGTCGGTGAAAAAATTGATAAAGTAAAAGAAATTAACCATCAGAGAAATAGCGGAGGACTTGAACATTGCCTATGGATCCGCCCAAGACATTGTGGTTAATGATTTGGGTTTCCGTCGTGTAGCAGCAAAGTTGGTGCCAAAAGACCTCAATTTCATGCAAAAAAGAGACCGTGTTGACGTCGCAAAAGACATGATTTGCGAGGCTGAATCCGATCCCACATTCATCAAAAGGATCATTACTGGAGACGAGACGTGGGTTTATGAGTACGACACGCAATCCAGACATCAGGCAAGTGAATGGCGTTCACCAAATGAGCCGAGACCAAAAAAACCACGTCGTTTTCAGTCAAAAAAGAAGGCAATGCTGACGGTTTTCATGGATTACAACGGTGTAGTGCATCATGAATTTTTGCCAGACAGTAAACAAAGAGTATTATTTGGGCGTTATGAGACGTTTGCGTGAAGCAATTCGCCGAAAGAGACCAGAAATGTGGGCAGAAACCTCGTGGATTTTGCACCATGATAACGCAGCGTCGCACAGTGCTATCATTATTCGTAATTTTTTGACGAAAAATGCAACAAATACCATCCAACAGCCACCGAATTCACCTGATTTGGCTCCCTGTGACTTCTTTCTGTTCAATCGAGTTAAAAAACCATTACGGGGAACGCGTTTTAGCAGCCGAGAGGAAGTAATGGAAAAATCGCAGGAAGCACTGATGGACATACCGAAAACCGAATATAAAAAATGTTTCGAGGATTGGATCAAGCGCTGGCATAAGTGTGTTGCAGTCGATGGGGATTACTTTGAAGGGGACAATATAGATTTAGATGAATAAACTTGTATTTTTAATTTTCTGAATAAATTCCGGGAAATTTTTGATCAAGGTAGTATGGTATGAGAGTTAGACAATATTTGTCATTTAAATTATTAATAATCACCATAACATAGTTCACGAATCTGTGAGTTCATATTAGCTGTAATCTACTGGGTAGGTTTTGGATGGCCACAATATGAATGGATGGACTATGCAGCGGTATTAAAATATACTTCTTAGCCTCTCCCAAGAAAAGCAGTCTGACATTCAGCGCTAGAGTAAGTTTTTCTTCAATTCTGCCTACTTTCTTCCATCCTTTATTCCATCCAAGATTCCTATCCTATTTCCAACCTTTCATCAATTGCCGAACATTCTCACCTCTATCACAGTCTTCAACATGTGTTTGAGAATCAAGATGCTTTGCATCCAACTTGCTGCCACCTATGGATTTTTCCCAGCAGTCCACTTCCTTCTCACACTAGTCCAAATACTATCCAACAGCCACCGAATTCACCTGATTTGGCTCCCTGTGACTTCTTTCTGTTCAATCGAGTTAAAAAACCATTACGGGGAACGCGTTTTAGCAGCCGAGAGGAAGTAATGGAAATATCGCAGGAAGCACTGATGGACATACCGAAAACCGAATATAAAAAATGTTTCGAGGATTGGATCAAGCGCTGGCATAAGTGTGTTGCAGTCGATGGGGATTACTTTGAAGGGGACAATATAGATTTAGATGAATAAACTTGTATTTTTAATTTTCTGAATAAATTCCGGGAAATTTTTGATCAAGGTATACCTGGAAGCTAAGATTCTGATTTCAACATTTAAGATGATGAAATGTTTAAAATGTCGGGGTTTGAGTGATAGAAACATTAAAAAATTATGTTTCAACTAATTTGTTGAAACCAAATATATAATAAATGCCCTTAATATAATTTGTGAATAACTTAGATTATATAAATTTTCGCGAGCCATAAACCTGAAAGCAACCTATCGTTCGCCTAGTAATATTCGGCACTCTTGCTGTGATTTTAAAGACAATAATTTCGTATTGCAGTCGCCAAAACCTAATTAGCAACTGTGATGATGAAAATCATGGGACCCAGGGTGGAATTAATGCACTTGAGTAAAGTGCATTCATCCCATCAGATGATCCAATATTTCTCTGATTGTAACAATATTTCTGAATACTCATTATATGCTTCATGAAATTCACCTCTAAAAACGATATTTCACAAAATGATCCAAATGAATCCTCCTTTTTTTTACTGGTAACGCATAATGGTGACCTTGGTTGAAAATTGTATTCGGAAAAATAATCAACAAACCCTATTAAATCACTACTCCAGTTATTTTTAATCATGATTGCAAAGGCAATAGAAGGAACAATTTCGAAATCACATACACGTGTGCTCTCATGAATTTCGTTGGAAACTATTACCTAATAAATGTATTCATTAAATGAATAATGCAACAATTTAAGAGTGCAAAAATCATTCACATTGACCGGGATTCGAAACTGGATCCCGGTCAATCTGAAATTGTTGCATTGAAATGCATATTAGAGGATGACTCATTTAAAAGTTACTGTTGAGGCATTTCCCGCAGTTTCTCTGATATCAAGTAATGGTCCGAAAAAATATCTCGATTAGAATACGAGTAGTTAAATGAATTAAAAGCCTTGCCAGTGGTTAAATGAAGTAATGTACGATATTTAGGAGGATGCAATAGGAGTAAAACTTTCCTGTATCAAACCGATATGGAAATATTGGTAAATATTGAAGGTCTTAGAAAACTTATCGCTTCAGAAAACAAACGTCAAAGGAGCGTGTTAACATGTAGTTCACCAAGTTGCTACAGCAATATATCATTAGATAAAAATCCATCATCATCATAGGCACTCTACCGATTGAAGCTAGGATGCCAAAGGTCCTTAGTATTTATTGCATGTTTATTTCGTAAACTTTCTCTAATATACCATAAATTAATCCCTTTTTCACTTATTCATTATTTCTACTTTCCTTCAAGGTATTCAGAAAACTTATTCCCTTCCTCCTTATTCCCTGCTTACCTAACACTCTCCCTGCCTTCCTTGAACATCCAATTACCTCTCAATAATTCCTCAAGCTACTTATCCTACCTCATCGAATATCACCTAGCAATTTCCAGCCTTCTACAAACATATTTAAAACATTTTCGTTAGTCTTCGCCTCAGTTCAACATACTTTTCTGCACACCTGCACCCTAAATGCCACTAATTAAAGTTCATCCTTTTATCTCAAATTCAAGGGTCCATACAACTTAACAATTCAAATTTCAAAAACTTGACAACTTTTTGATTGTCTATACTTAACGTGCTTGTTATCAGTTCCCTCATCCTTATAAATGTTTGTTTCATCAAAGAAATTCTTCCTCCATTATCTCCTACAAAGCACATTTTCCTCAAAAATACTCATCAAATACGTGAAATACCGCGACTACCTTAATTTATTCCCTCATTTGTATTAATTTAGTTTAGCATTCCTACTTCTTGAAATTTTAATTACTCTGGGTTCCTTTTTCTCATTGCGCTACTCCATTTATTTGCATTGTTCGCATAGTGATTCCAGCTGATAAATATTGCCCCACCTATAATATTATTCGAATCATGAAACGTATTAAAACCTGTTTCTCCTATTATTAATATTCTAATTGCAACAGTGTTTACCACTGCTTTAAAATCCTTACTAGTCGCTCTTCTGAGAAAAAATACTCTGCCTGATCGAATCCTCGGAAAGGTCTTTTATGTTTCCTTGGTAACATAGGTGTATTATCTGCATTGCATTTTGTCCTTGTTATTGTGCTTTTTTAAATGACATCTTTTAATTTAATAAATAAGAATTACCCTTAAATATAATTCCTCTCAGCGCCTGAAACAAACATTTTGACTGACCGTTTAAGCAATATAATTCGTCTAGATTCCATCATTACTTTAATTCCCTTTTACTGCCTTATCCTAAGATTCAGTAATTAAAAAGGTACATCTACCCTTAACAAGTGGCATTTAAGGATATATTTAATATTATGAGTAAACGAACCAATCGGGATACATAGGTAATTGTTTAAAAGGGTTGGTTTCCAAAAATTATTAACGTTCAATGCTCACATCATAGAATCGTGAGGGCCAATTCGAACTAGAGGGGACAAGAGTCATCCATACCCAGCGAGCCACTCGCGCATCGCAGAAGTACTCCTCCCGTTATCTTAAACCAGAGGTCAGCTAAGGGTTACGACCCGGCCCGTCGAGTGCTGGACGATCTCCTCTCGGCTTTATGGTGCAAGGCTGCTTTCGTAACTGAGGTAAGCTAATTACTGGGTTATGTGGGCCACCAGCACTTCAAAACTTGACAGTCCGCTTCGAGACAAAAACAGTTTGCCGACCCCTGTGTTAAAACCCAACCCTTCACCCACCTCGAAAAATACCCGAGAGCAGAGTCGCTCCAAATGCTTTTAACCACAGCGTCGGAACACATCTACAAACGTGAGAAGACCGCTCGAGAGCATGGAAAGTCGGGTAATTTTAATTATGAAACCCTTTTCAGCAAGTACCAGAAGGAATCGGACGGAAAGTTACGAGAACGAGACGGGCAATTGGAAGGGAGAGGTATTTCGGCTTGAAAAGAGAGTCGGGAAACTCGTTATCGAAAACTTAACACCACTTAGAGAATCAAGAGTCACTGCCAAGTTAAGAGCAACTGGGTAGATAGGGGAGAGATAAGCTCCCGTAGGCAACTAAGAAATCGCCTTGGGTCGAATGCAAAGAAATAATTGCGACGGCAATATTACAGCTCCACCAATGAAAAAGTTTTGAGAGAGGGATGATGGCAAAAAAAGCATAAATCCCCTCGATCAAAGTTTCATCAGAAACACTCAACTATTACGACTAGTTTCCCCATGGTGAAGACACTACAGGAAATAGATACACGAAAGTGGCACTAAAAGAGTCGAGAGGGATGGGCATTGCATCAAGACAAGCAAGGAAGCATGAAATGGGCAAATGGAATTCCCACAGGCGTAAGAAAAAAGCACGTGCAGTGGTGGTTTAAAGAAGGGTCGTTTTGGAACCGAAATAGAATTATTACATCTTTTATTTCATTTCCTCATCTCTGCGGTGAACTCTAAGAGGTAAATACTGGATCCCTTCATTTTACGCGAAATAGTTCCCAAGTGAAACGTTCATCATCTTGTTCTCCTTCGATCAAGCATAAAAATTTTTGGTTAATTCTACGAAATATTCTTTTCTTCTGAATAAAATAATAACAGGGTGAATGATTGAATCAGGACCAAAAAAATAATTTAGAATGTTGTAATCAATTGTATAAATAAATATAACTATAAATTTCCATATGTTATATATATATGTTTATATATATACATATTACACGCACATATGTATATGCGTATATATAAATATAAATATATATGTGTTTGTGTGTGTGCGTGTGTGTGTGCGTGTGCGTGTGCGTGTGCGCGTGTGTGTGTGTGTGTGTGTGTGTGTGTGTGTGTGTGTGTGTGTGTGTGTGTGTGTGTGTGTGTGTGTGTGTGTGTGTGTGTGTGTGTGTGTGTGTGTGTGTGTGTGTGTGTGTGTGTGTGTGTGTGTGTGTGTGTGTGTGTGTGTGTGTGTGTGTGTGTGTGTGTGTGTGTGTGTGTGTGTGTGTGTGTGTGTGTGTGTGTGTGTGTGTGTGTGTGTGTGTGTGTGTGTGTGTGTGTGTGTGTGTGTGTGTGTGTGTGTGTGTGTGTGTGTGTGTGTGTGTGTGTGTGTGTGTGTGTGTGTGTGTGTGTGTGTGTGTGTGTGTGTGTGTGTGTGTGTGTGTGTGTGTGTGTGTGTGTGTGTGTGTGTGTGTGTGTGTGTGTGTGTGTGTGTGTGTGTGTGTGTGTGTGTGTGTGTGTGTGTGTGTGTGTGTGTGTGTGTGTGTGTGTGTGTGTGTGTGTGTGTGTGTGTGTGTGTGTGTGTGTGTGTGTGTGTGTGTGTGTGTGTGTGTGTGTGTGTGTGTGTGTGTGTGTGTGTGTGTGTGTGTGTGTGTGTGTGTGTGTGTGTGTGTGTGTGTGTGTGTGTGTGTGTGTGTGTGTGTGTGTGTGTGTGTGTGTGTGTGTGTGTGTGTGTGTGTGTGTGTGTGTGTGTGTGTGTGTGTGTGTGTGTGTGTGTGTGTGTGTGTGTGTGTGTGTGTGTGTGTGTGTGTGTGTGTGTGTGTGTGTGTGTGTGTGTGTGTGTGTGTGTGTGTGTGTGTGTGTGTGTGTGTGTGTGTGTGTGTGTGTGTGTGTGTGTGTGTGTGTGTGTGTGTGTGTGTGTGTGTGTGTGTGTGTGTGTGTGTGTGTGTGTGTGTGTGTGTGTGTGTGTGTGTGTGTGTGTGTGTGTGTGTGTGTGTGTGTGTGTGTGTGTGTGTGTGTGTGTGTGTGTGTGTGTGTGTGTGTGTGTGTGTGTGTGTGTGTGTGTGTGTGTGTGTGTGTGTGTGTGTGTGTGTGTGTGTGTGTGTGTGTGTGTGTGTGTGTGTGTGTGTGTGTGTGTGTGTGTGTGTGTGTGTGTGTGTGTGTGTGTGTGTGTGTGTGTGTGTGTGTGTGTGTGTGTGTGTGTGTGTGTGTGTGTGTGTGTGTGTGTGTGTGTGTGTGTGTGTGTGTGTGTGTGTGTGTGTGTGTGTGTGTGTGTGTGTGTGTGTGTGTGTGTGTGTGTGTGTGTGTGTGTGTGTGTGTGTGTGTGTGTGTGTGTGTGTGTGTGTGTGTGTGTGTGTGTGTGTGTGTGTGTGTGTGTGTGTGTGTGTGTGTGTGTGTGTGTGTGTGTGTGTGTGTGTGTGTGTGTGTGTGTGTGTGTGTGTGTGTGTGTGTGTGTGTGTGTGTGTGTGTGTGTGTGTGTGTGTGTGTGTGTGTGTGTGTGTGTGTGTGTGTGTGTGTGTGTGTGTGTGTGTGTGTGTGTGTGTGTGTGTGTGTGTGTGTGTGTGTGTGTGTGTGTGGTTTTTTTTTTTTTAAAGAGTTCAGGGGAAATGCTTTATGCACTGATAGACAAGAAACCCTCATGTTTCCTGTCCCTCGTGTCGGACTCCCACCGACTAAAACCCCTCGTCTCTTCCTCTATGGTCTTTGTTTTCTCCTGCGGTACTGCTGGTGGCTTATTACTTCACAGGAGAGACCATTAGCCGTAGCTTTTTCTCTAGTTCTATGCTTCCGTTTCCATTGTTGCGCTCCTGGCGCGCTCTTCTCTTCGTAGCTCCTTCATGATGGCGGTAATGAAGTCGCAAATCACGCTCCAGGTTGATTCCGACGAAATCATATGTTCCACCAAGGTCTCTGGCGTGAGTTGAGTGTTAACTTTAATACAAGGGTATCTCGCGATGCACTGAACCGTGGGCACTCAAAAATCACGTGTTCAGCATTCTCCTCGACTCCTTGGCACGTTGGGCAATACGGCGAATCCTCATGCTTGTATTTGTGCAGATACGCACGATAACACCCATGTCCCGATAGCACCTGCGTGAGGTAGTAATTGAGCTCCCCGTGGGACCGATTTACCCATTTCGCCACGTTAGGGATAAGCCGGTGCGTCCATCTTCCCTTCATTGATGTGTCCCACAATCTCTGCCATTCATTAAAACTCTCTTCTCTTATTTCTTTTCTGGTCTCACCCGGATTCTCCTGTCGATACCATTTCTTCCTTTCCTTTGCCAGGAGCTCCACTGGTAACATACTCGAAATCACGTTTATGGCGTCCTCGGAAACTGTCCGAAAAGCGCTTGCCACCCGCAAAGCACTAATCCGGTATGGCGCTGCTACCTTCCTTCGATACCCCTTACTCAGCAGTGCATCAGCCCATATGGGTATCCCATAGGTTAGCACTGAGGTTATAACCGATGCCAGCAGTTGTCTTCTTTTCTGCTTGGGGCCACCAACATTGGGCATAAGCCGTTGCAGTGTGGAAGCCACTAAAGAAGCTTTGCCACTGACTTGCCCCACCTGCTCCTTGAAATTTAGCCTGTTGTCTAGGGTCACCCCAAGATACCGAATGAACGGCCGCGATTTGATCTCGGTATTGCCGGCGTAAAGAGTCACTTTCTCGCACCGCCTTCTGCTTGAAACGAGAAGCGCTTCAGTTTTATGTTCTGCCAATTGCAATCCGACAGAAAACATCCATTTCTTGATCGCAAAGAAAGCCTCCCCGAATATAGCGGTGACTTGTTCCACAAGTTTAGCGGTAATTACTACCGCCAAGTCATCAGCGAATGCCACGAGGCGCACCTCGCGCGGTAGTCTCAGCAGCAGTACCGAATTGTAGAGGATGTTCCACAGGAGTGGCCCCAGTACTGAGCCCTGGGGAACCCCTCCAGTCACTCTATACGTCTTCGGTCCGTCTTCTGTGTTGTACACTAGAAACCTGTTATGTAGGTAACTCGCCACCATCCTCCGAAGACACCATGGGACATTAAACCCCTTTAGAGCCTCCATGACACACTTCCAACTCACTGAATTAAAGGCATTTTTGATATCTTGTGTGGCAATCAAGCAGTACTGCTTGGAGCCTCTTGTATACCTTTTTCCTGATATTGCGTCTTTTGCAGTACTGACCACCTCGCTTATGGCATCCAACGTAGAGCGGGATTTTCTAAAACCATACTGGGTTTCCGCCAGCAAGGGATCCACGACATCCTCGATCCTGTTATAAATGATCCTTTCGAAGACTTTTCCAACCGTGTCCAACATACAGAGCGGACGATACGATGATGGTTCGTCCGGAGGCTTTTTTCCTTTAGGCAGTAGAACTAGTCTCTGCCATTTCCATTTATCCGGGAATTTTCCTTCCTCGAGACATGTATTATACATATCAAGGAACATCGCAGGTGCAGCCTTGATGGCTATCTTCAGGGCCACGTTTGGGATTCCGTCAATGCCAGGAGCTTTGTTGTTTTTCACCCTTGCTGTTGCAGTGAGCATCTCCTCTTCCGTGATGGCTGGAATTTCCCCGTCTGCCTTCTCCTCGAAATCATAACTCTCCTCTTTCTGTTCAGGGAACAGAGTTGATACAATTCTCCTGAGTAGCACTGGACAGGTAGGCGATGGCATGGGCTGGCTCTTCAGTCGACTCATGACAACCTTATATGGCCTGCCCCACGGGTCGCTGTCAACCTCACTGATAAGCTCTTTCCAGCTCTCGGTTTTGGCTTCCTTGATGGCCTTTTTGAGTTCTCTTCTAGCGTCCTTGAACTTTTCCTCCATTGTGGCAAACGTGGGCTTCCCTCGGGCCCGTTGAGCTAGTCTACGGGCCTGGTGACACTTACTTCGAAGACTTGCAATCCCTTCGCTCCACCAGTGTACCGAAGGTCGACTGTCATTATAGTTCTTCCGCGGCATAGTTACATCACATGCTTCAGTTACCCTTCGCATGACCTCCTCCACCTTTTCCGTCGCGTCTCCATAATTCACAGGACTAGTGTTCAATGCCTCGCAAAAGAGATCAGCTTGGAACAGCTTGGCTCTCCAGCCCCTTGAGTTCGATCTTGGTGGTTTCACCCCTCGCTTCGCATCCTCATTTATCTCCCACAGTATGGCCTGATGATCACTGTGGGTGTAAATGTCCGTCACCTTCCACGAGAAACGGTCTCCCTTCACTAGACTACTACTCACAAAGGTGAGGTCCACTATAGATGAGGACTCTCCCTTGACGAAGGTTGGCTCACTACCTGTGTTGAGTAGGACCACATCTAGGGCCGACCAAGCCTCAAGCAGGGCTTGCCCCTTTGCATTCGTCCTCCTGCTGCCCCAGTCCATCGCCCATGCGTTGAAATCGCCGGCAATGGCTACCGGGAAGCGATCCTTCGCATCTGAAACCAGCATGGTAAGGAAATCCTGGAACTCGTCCAGAGTCCAACTGGGTGGTGCATAGCAGCTGTAAAAATGTACACCCTGGACCTTTACTCTCACAAAACCTTGGTCCGTCTGGCAGCCAGTATCCTGAAATGGAGACCTCCCGCAAGACCAGATCACAGCCATCCCAGTTCCATCGAACACCCAAGGTTGGTTATCCAGATGCCTGTAGGGTTCCGAGAGGATGGCCAGGTCCGGCTTCAGCTCCCGCACCGTCTGCATGAGCAGATCCTGTGCTAACCTGCAATGTTGGAGGTTTAGCTGCAGTACCCTCATTTCCTGAGCTTAACAGCAACCTGGAGTGCCCGCACATACACCGGGCATCGACGACTGCCTGCTATATGGCTAGCAAGCTCCATGTCACATTTGCCATCACATAGGGCACAGTGCGCATCCGCCTTGCACTCCGCGATTTTGTGACCTTCTTTACCGCATTTGATGCAGCATCTTGACCTGTCTACTTCACTTTTGCAGTTTCTAGACAGATGGCCAAAGCCCCAGCACTTGAAGCACTTCAGGGGCCTCACTATCTCTCTTATACGGCAAGAGGTCCATCCAATGCGGATGCGCTCGCGCTCTAAGAGCTTCTTGGCCACCAGTGCTGACAGTCTTACGACCGCAGTCTGGGTTCTGTCGTACGTAAACCTGAGGGATTTAACCGATGCCAGGGTTATGCCACAGCCTTCGCCAAGGTCGCGCTGGATGGCCTCCAAAACTTCTTCCTTTGTAGTAACTTCGTCCATGTCCTTAATTTCCACATCCAGCTCTTGCATTTTACACTTGATGGTGGCATTCCCACCCAGAGCCTTCTCCATGACAGAACACAGTTCAGACGCCTTTTCGGTGCTCTCCTTCGTAAGAACAAAGAGCAAACCACCACCCTTTGTCCTACGGATCCTATGCACTGAGGTGCTTACATCATTCAGCGCTTGGTCTTTCTTCATATGGCTTAGGATTTCCGCGTAGCTCATTTCGGCTTTCGCCTCAACAATGAGCGCATTCGGCATGACCCTTCTGCGCTGTTTGGCCGGCCGTTGCGGATTTTTTAGCTTGTCCTTCTTTTGAGGCCTCCTCTTCTTATTCAGTACCTGCCATTCACCTTCACTTTCCTCCGGTGCTACAATTTGCGGATACTCCTCTAGTTGTTTTTCCCTCACTTCCACCTGACCCACCGGCTGCGGCATCAGCTGAGTTCTCCCGCTCCCCGCTGCAATTACGCGCAGACCCTTTTCAGATCCCCCTGGCTCCGACGCCCCTGTATTGCTCTCCCGCACACCTCGTTTCTCGCGCCGGGTCTGGGTAGATATCGTATTTGTAGCCTTGTCTTCCACATTCTTGGTCTGCGTAGAAGTGGAACGTGTACCTGCTGCAAACCTTATCGGCTTCTGTTCGACAACCTTCGTTGTTCCGCCGAAATCCGCAATCCGATGCCAACTGGATGTCAGACTCGCCACCTTACTGTGGATGGCCTTATGGACATTGGACTTTCCTATAATAAATTCGCCCAATTCCTGCAGCAAGCCGCCATGTAATTCCAACAAATTCTGCAGCTGCTGTTTCTTCTCCTCCTCACATGTCATATGCAGAACAAGATGTTCAGCCCCTTCAAGTGATACTTCACTATATTTGTTCACCTTGGTGTCACTTGTAGCATTAGATGCTACAGGGGCCGAGTGACCAACCCCTGCAACACTGCGGTCATTGGATGACGACGCCTGGGAGCCCGCTTGCTCACTCCCTAACAGCGCCGGTACTGGGGTATCCCTCCCCTGCACCGTAACTAATTCCTTCTGCTGGACTACCATAATTGGTTTATTTTCGGGGTTCCTTCCCCTATTTAGCTTTTCTGTCCGCCCCGGGTATTTTATTTCCCCGGTACCCTCTATTTCTAGCGAGCATTCCCCTATCCGCAACCTGGGGAGGCGCCGGATGGGAGAAGCTAACAAAACTCCACACCGGTGTGTGTGTGTGTGTGTGTGTGTGTGTGTGTGTGTGTGTGTGTGTGTGTGTGTGTGTGTGTGTGTGTGTGTGTGTGTGTGTGTGTGTGTGTGTGTGTGTGTGTGTGTGTGTGTGTGTGTGTGTGTGTGTGTGTGTGTGTGTGTGTGTGTGTGTGTGTGTGTGTGTGTGTGTGTGTGTGTGTGTGTGTGTGTGTGTGTGTGTGTGTGTGTGTGTGTGTGTGTGTGTGTGTGTGTGTGTGTGTGTGTGTGTGTGTGTGTGTGTGTGTGTGTGTGTGTGTGTGTGTGTGTGTGTGTGTGTGTGTGTGTGTGTGTGTGTGTGTGTGTGTGTGTGTGTGTGTGTGTGTGTGTGTGTGTGTGTGTGTGTGTGTGTGTGTGTGTGTGTGTGTGTGTGTGTGTGTGTGTGTGTGTGTGTGTGTGTGTGTGTGTGTGTGTGTGTGTGTGTGTGTGTGTGTGTGTGTGTGTGTGTGTGTGTGTGTGTGTGTGTGTGTGTGTGTGTGTGTGTGTGTGTGTGTGTGTGTGTGTGTGTGTGTGTGTGTGTGTGTGTGTGTGTGTGTGTGTGTGTGTGTGTGTGTGTGTGTGTGTGTGTGTGTGTGTGTGTGTGTGTGTGTGTGTGTGTGTGTGTGTGTGTGTGTGTGTGTGTGTGTGTGTGTGTGTGTGTGTGTGTGTGTGTGTGTGTGTGTGTGTGTGTGTGTGTGTGTGTGTGTGTGTGTGTGTGTGTGTGTGTGTGTGTGTGTGTGTGTGTGTGTGTGTGTGTGTGTGTGTGTGTGTGTGTGTGTGTGTGTGTGTGTGTGTGTGTGTGTGTGTGTGTGTGTGTGTGTGTGTGTGTGTGTGTGTGTGTGTGTGTGTGTGTGTGTGTGTGTGTGTGTGTGTGTGTGTGTGTGTGTGTGTGTGTGTGTGTGTGTGTGTGTGTGTGTGTGTGTGTGTGTGTGTGTGTGTGTGTGTGTGTGTGTGTGTGTGTGTGTGTGTGTGTGTGTGTGTGTGTGTGTGTGTGTGTGTGTGTGTGTGTGTGTGTGTGTGTGTGTGTGTGTGTGTGTGTGTGTGTGTGTGTGTGTGTGTGTGTGTGTGTGTGTGTGTGTGTGTGTGTGTGTGTGTGTGTGTGTGTGTGTGTGTGTGTGTGTGTGTGTGTGTGTGTGTGTGTGTGTGTGTGTGTGTGTGTGTGTGTGTGTGTGTGTGTGTGTGTGTGTGTGTGTGTGTGTGTGTGTGTGTGTGTGTGTGTGTGTGTGTGTGTGTGTGTGTGTGTGTGTGTGTGTGTGTGTGTGTGTGTGTGTGTGTGTGTGTGTGTGTGTGTGTGTGTGTGTGTGTGTGTGTGTGTGTGTGTGTGTGTGTGTGTTTGTGTGTGTGTCGGGTTTCGTACGTAGTCATATATGTGTGTGTATGTGTGTGTGTATACACGTGTAAAAATGGCGAGATCGAGATGGTATGGTGGCTAACTAACTGGCTTTCCACCCTGAGGGCCCTGGGTTCGCATCCCGGTGATGACAGATATTTTTCAGTGGTGTCCCAATCCCTACTTGAGATGCTTCGTGGAAGGAATTTTGAGTGAGTACGCCGTCCGTCGGATTGGACGCAAAGCTGAGGACGCCTTGGCTCCTTTCGTCAAGAGCAGTCTAATACCGACGCCGGGTTTCTCTCCCCCCTTCATCCTTTTACTGCCCATCCCTAATGGTGAAAATTACCTGAGCCGTCGGCCACCTCCCATAAAAACGACTAATGCGAAAAATGTCCACAAAAGTTAATATAAGGTCAGCCACAAGCGTGGCGATTGCATATGCATAAAACTTAGAAACACAAAAAAAGAGACGCTCATTTTTGGTTTTTGAATATTTCGGTGGCCCGACCACCTTTCTCATCAGAAGAAGAAAACTGAGGCTGCAGGTGATGGACAGGATGGTCATAGGAGGGAGGTTGAGAGAAGTAAGAGAGTAGAAAGGGGGAAGAAGGGTGTGGGGACCATCGAAAGGTGTTGGAGTCGACGGAAAGGAGAAGGTTCTGCCTCGAAGTGGACAAGGTTCAGCCCAAAGTCCGAGCAGGCGCGTAGGATCCATATACATTCCGACTCGAGGATCTCAAGGAGGGAAGGATGGCAATATTTAACACATCAAAACAATCGTTGAATGAAATGTTATGGAGAGAAGTGCGGATGTTGAGGGGTGACACACACACATACACACACACACACACACACACACACATATATATATATATATATATATATATATATATATATATATATATATATATATATATAACGGCTGCAGTTGAACCTCGTGTCAAGACCTCGGGTCGGGGATATCGAGAGTTCGACTCTCTACCGTGCTCTTTGGAAGTTTTTTAGTAGTTAGGTGAAATAAGAGACTCTCTTTAGTCTCTCTTTAAAATAAAGACGTCTACCGATCAGACATGAAACTTTGAATAAAACTATGACTTTTTGGGAGTTTAACCAATCTATGGGATTTGGAAGAAGTTTATTTCCTAGGTCCATACCGAGAATTCATTTTAATTATTTTATCTTCCGAAAAAACTCAAGTATTTTTGTTGGCAAAATCAATGCAATAAGAACTATACGCAGCTAAGAAAAATAATTGAGAAAAACTATCCCATCAAGTAAATATTTCTCATTAGAATCTCTCAGGCTTTCGCATTGGGAGCAGCTAAAATCATAATACAATAACTTAACTAAGAAATTTTTATAAGAAATCTATCCATGACAATTATCAGTATAGACGATAGTTGTTTTTTTCAATCATTACTTGATATACTACCTTGATCAAAAATTTCCCCGAATTTATTCAGAAAATTAAAAATACAAGTTTATTCATCTAAATCTATATTGTCCCCTTCAAAGTAATCCCCATCGACTGCAACACACTTATGCCAGCGCTTGATCCAATCCTCGAAACATTTTTTATATTCGGTTTTCGGTATGTCCATCAGTGCTTCCTGCGATTTTTCCATTACTTCCTCTCGGCTGCTAAAACGCGTTCCCCGTAATGGTTTTTTAACTCGATTGAACAGAAAGAAGTCACAGGGAGCCAAATCAGGTGAATTCGGTGGCTGTTGGATGGTATTTGTTGCATTTTTCGTCAAAAAATTACGAATAATGATAGCACTGTGCGACGCTGCGTTATCATGGTGCAAAATCCACGAGTTTTCTGCCCACATTTCTGGTCTCTTTCGGCGAATTGCTTCACGCAAACGTCTCATAACGCCCAAATAATACTCTTTGTTTACTGTCTGGCAAAAATTCATGATGCACTACACCGTTGTAATCCATGAAAACCGTCAGCATTGCCTTCTTTTTTGACTGAAAACGACGTGGTTTTTTTGGTCTCGGCTCATTTGGTGAACGCCATTCACTTGCCTGATGTCTGGATTGCGTGTCGTACTCATAAACCCACGTCTCGTCTCCAGTAATGATCCTTTTGATGAATGTGGGATCGGATTCAGCCTCGCAAATCATGTCTTTTGCGACGTCAACACGGTCTCTTTTTTGCATGAAATTGAGGTCTTTTGGCACCAACTTTGCTGCTCCACGACGGAAACCCAAATCATTAACCACAATGTCTTGGGCGGATCCATAGGCAATGTTCAAGTCCTCCGCTATTTCTCTGATGGTTAATTTGCGGTTATTGACCAACATTTCTTTTTCTTTATCAATTTTTTCACCGACTTTCGATGTCGATGGTCTGCCACTGCGTTCATCATCTTCGATTGACTCACGACCACTTCTGAACCGCTCGTGCCACTGGTAAACGACCGTTTTTTTAGAGAATCGTTGCCGAAACACTTTTCCAACATTTCCAACGTCCGTGCGCCACTAAATCCGTTTTTTACGCAAAATTTAATACAAGTTCGTTGTTGCAAATTTAAATCCATTTCTGAAATTGTAAAAAATCGCCAACACACACAGAGATAGATGTACTCTTGGCTACGTAACTTTTGCAAATGTCAAGTTATGACACTAAGATTTAAAGGGAATATCAACAACAGATGTACCAATTTAACAAAAAAACAGAACTCAAATCGGAACCATGGGAGCGCCACACGGTGGTTATTCCGGGAACTTTTTGATCAAGGTAGTATATCTAATACTAACGATAACCGCTAACGAGTAGTCTGGCTTTCAAGAAGCCGAAAAAACCTGCTTTTAAGATATAATATTCTCCCTTGAATTTTATATTATTTTATTTCGAACAATTTTACTTATCTGGCATATTGTCACAAAAAAGTAGGCCTTGGGGTTATTCTAATTTCCTCCAAGTACAGAGACGGGAAACACCTTGGCGGAACCGAAATTCATGGAGTTGTTCATGATTTTGTTATCTTTTTTCCTCTTTTCTATTCTTATTTAATTTTGTACATCACCTGAAGATTATTCTGCAATTGCTCAAGCCCTCATTTACACAAAATGAGATACTTACCAATTCTATTCTACTCTATTCTAACAATACCATAGGAAAAGACGACAGAAAACCTTCCTAATTTCCTGTACGCCATATTTTCCAAGACCTTTCAAGACCGTTCTCCCTCAATATTAAATTCCAAAACGTTTACAACCATCGTTATCTGATGATTATGTCCATCACGCATGGAGAATTTGAGGACTGAAGTACTTTTTATATAAATTTAAATTCCGAGAGGGCCAAGGAAAATTAATAAAGCGCGCAACGCCCCGAAATTCCTCTGTTCACACCGAAAACGCCGCGGCGCCGACCCGCTGACTTAAAAGTTCAGCGATACGGAGTGGGGAAAGAAAAAAATGCCCCCCCCCTCTCACGCACACAGAGAAAGAGAAAGACAGGGAGAGATGGGCGATGGAGCGTGTTTCACTAATTTGCCGCTAACCTCCTGTTTCGCAGCTTCGCACATTTGAGGGAGTAACTAAGGTGCCCTACTTTCTGTTTGAGGAGAGCAGAGACGGGAGGGAGAATGGGTTAGAGTCCTCCTTTGGAAAAACCCCTAGGTACGTAGACTTGTTTTTCTTCAGTCCGAGCGGAAAATAAAAAAGGTAACCCTTTACGGCTCTATACCTCTACCCCGACTCCTACCCCCCTCCTGCCCCCCCCCAAAAAATAACCCACACTCCGTGTTGGATCCTATTCCCTTCCCCTCCCCTTCCACCCGCACCCCTCCTTCTATCCCAGTCGGTCCCCAGCGTCCCCGAGTCCCAAAATCCAACGCCACCGCCCATCGCCCACGTTCCGACGCTACTCTTCCTCGCCCATTCCCCACAGCTAATAACGAAACTTCTTTCGTAAAACTCCGAACGGGGAGACGGCGGAGCCATCCAGCGGTGGACATGAGCAAGGTCCTCCCCCCTCCTCTTCACTGCTTCCTTTACTTCCCCCTCATTCCTCTACCACCCCCTCCCTAACTATTTCCCACTCCCCCGCTTATCTCCTCTCTCACTTCCCTCCAGAGTCCATCCACCCACGCCCACCCTCGTCTCGTCTCCACTACCCATCCTTTCCCCTCCCTTCACTTTCTCTTACCTCCATTGTTGCCACATGGATCCACACATTTTTTTTTGCGCCCGGATTTGGTGCTTACTTCATTTTTATGCCCCATCATCCCATCTTTCTTTCATGTACCTTGACATTCGTTGCAAATTCGGACGTTTTTCCTACGGATTTTTCCGCTGGGGTATTTTTATTATCTTCCGCTCTATACTCTTCCTCTTCCGCTCTATACCTTTTGGCCGTCCACACACTCCTGTGTTCAAAAGAAAGATCTGCTGACTCTTAGAAAGAACACAGCTCTCTTTCTTCAAGTGGCACCGAGTTCACCAGTTGGTCTCGTAATTATACTTTCACCTTCCATCGGTGCGTGCAGAAACTCGATTTTTCTCATGAAAAAGTCTAAATTCGTGAGTTCTAATAATTTGTGTTTTTTCGTTAATGTCTCGTAGGCACGTGTCCACCCTTTTCACCTCAACTTTCCATGCGCGTATATGGATGTCCGAGTGCACATCCTTTGTATTAATGAGAGGCCGAGGTCATGCAAGGGATTAAGCGGTTGTATCTCAGTTGAAGTATAAAATGTAGCACTCGTAAGATACAGGCTTAGAGCTAGCCTCAAGGAATACACGAGCGTTTTCATATATTCATTCATTTTAACGATCTAAACCTGTTTGACTGTAATAAACCTGTTAATAAGAATTACAAGTATAAAATATTTAATCAAAAATTATAGTTTTCTTCATTAAAATTTTCATTGCATGAGTATACCATTTCATTTACATTTATGGAAAATTTCATCAAATGAAATCTCTAATATTTTAATGGTGCTCCTTTAGTTTGAGCACGTGGCGAAAATCCACGCTCAGCCGGGTCATATCCATTTTTGACACGCATACAATTTCCCTTGCGTTTTACTTTGCATGCATTTATACAGTGAAAAGTGAAAGAACGTCCAACTTCCAAGCTGTTCTGTCGAATTTTTTCCCATGAACTACCAAACCAAAAAAGAACAATGATTAGAAGTGAAAATTACTATGGAAGTGAAAATTACTTCAATCCAGCAAAAAGAGATTTAGCCCACACCCACTTCTTTCTCGCTATAGCAATGGACATGATCGGAATTAAACGAGAGAAAATTGCTTTATGGTCCATGGTTTTGATATAATGTCACGGATAAAAGCGCAAAGTTTACTTCTAATATTACTGTTATGCTTATGAGATTTAAGATGTTTTCAATAGGTATACCTGTGGTCTATACTAATATGTAGCTACAACTGGAAAAATCAGATAGTGCATTCTTCCTAGGACTACCTGATACTAATGATTTTACAAACTAAGATCAACTAAAACTAGCAAGTATGTTAAGATCGCTGTTGAGATATAATTTCACTTGCTAGCCTCTAAAAATATTTGTCGGTTGGGTACATAACACGCTCTCTTTCAAAGATAAACAAACAAATTAAAATGCAATGACATATTTTTTAAGTTTATCATTATTACTCATAAAATACATCACACTTGAGGGTAATTAAGTAAGCTTCCATCAAATATTAACCAAGTCAGACAGTCGCGACAGTCATATCGGGTGCTGGTGTCCATGAAATTTAGGTAGAAGCATACGAAGAGATCCATAAACCTGATATATGAAGAAACCCCTGGGTTTTTGTAAACTGTTAGTCTTGCTTTAAATTTTCATATGTACCACTCTTTTCATGCATTAAGTATAAGTATCTAGAAATTGGTTGCTGATTGTTCAAAAGTATTCCTAAACGTGCTAGACGAGACAAATGCCGTTCATTACGAAATCAAAGAAATTTACAACTAATACATACGGGTTCTTCCCTGAATGTTATCTATCATTTACTAACTATTCAATTACTTAGCGCAAGTTACTACGGGTTCAATTACTTACTGCGGGTTGTTCTTAACATTGTTGGTTCCTTCATTGAATACCTGGAACGGAGCCATTCATTTTATTTTCCATCAGATAGAAACAATGGCGTGGAAACAATGGTTTAGAAGCCGTCTGTTACTTCCAATATGGCCTCAAATGAATAATACATTTCTGATGTGTTTCTCTGAAGTCATGGTTTCGAAAGAAACCAATCAGAAATCACAAAACTCGGAGAAAATAAAAATGCCAATTAGAAGTCTTTCAGATGGATTTGAAAAAGCTATTGATTGCTATTTCCAAAGGAAAATTTGATTAGGTTGTAATTGCGCTCTAAAGAGTCTATTAACAATGCTGAATTCCTCTGGATCAAGTGTCTTGTATCTTTAAATATTAATGAATAGGAGGTTTATCAATAAATTATTCATGTTATTGGATTCCGCGCAAAAGACAAACTGAGAGCAAGGAAGGAAAATACAAATAAATGTTCTCCCACTGGATTCCTATGCCTGGTAAAATTTACCGAGTCGTGCGAATATCCCAGCTCCTTTTCTGAGTAAGGCTTAATGCTCTCTTACAATTCCCGACTTGGCAGCGCTGCCTTTCTCGTCGGCTTCTCCTCCGCCGCCGACCCGACCTCCCCCTGCCGCCTTCTCGAAGTCCTCCTCACCTCTCCTTCATCCTTTTGAACTCCGAAAAACTCCTCCCTACGCGCTGAAAAACTTATCTCTTCCTCATTTTTTACCCGTTTCCCCCAAAGACCGCCTAGATCGCACGATCGGGCATCCAACACCTTTATAGCTGTAACCCATTATGCGCTCTTAAAAAAAAAATCCGAAGAACCCAAAGAACTATGGGACTGCCGCCTTTATTACGTTCTCTTGCGGCTAAGCACGAGATAAAGGGGGAGGGGGAAAGAGAGAGACGTATTGAATGCAGAAACTGCTCTCTAGATTAGCACTGGAGTGTCGACCTAAGTCCGTTGCCTTAACTTAGGAGTAAGTTGGCAGGCTTTTTTATCACACTTTTTTTGTCTTCAAAACGCCACGTTCCGTTTCGCGGATAGCTGTCATCGGGCTAGCCTTGTTTTATTTCATTGCTACCACCCTGGAACCGTACCCCAAGAGGACGACCTTAATCCGGTTGAGAGGTCATCGCTAATTTCTATTACAGCTGGCTGGAAGTCGCGAACCCCTTGCCAGGACATCGTTTACGGTTCGGGTGCTGTGTCGCACTATTCCTCACGGAAAATTCACTCAACTGTTTTATCAATAGTTTTATGGGTTTTTCATATCTGCAATACATAATATTGATAGTTCGTTGGAAATTTAATTAGCTAACACTCTGATTTCTTTCGCTTTCTTTCCACGGTATTCATTAATTCAATAATAAGATATATCACTGCATAAACGTCGAGATAAATCAATCTCAGGTTTGGAATCAATTCTCAGGAAAAACCAGAAATTAATGTTAAACGAGAATGGAATAATAATCGAATTCATGGGCGTGACATACGTACTGCCAAACTTACCAATCGGGAGTAAATGTATGTAACCATAGGTGTATGATGGAAAATGTTTTTCAGGATAAATGAGATCTACGAACTTCAAATACTTGATAAACGTGAAGTAAATCAGTGTTATAAAAAAATAAATACTAGATATTTTACCTTAAAATTAGTAACTCAACATCATACCAAATGTGTATCACCCAAATGAATGTAGAGTTCATCTAGTCTAAACGCTTCGAGTAGTTGTCGAGCTTAATGACAGGTTGCCTTTGATAAGGTTATTTCTCAGGAAATGATGAAATATGCATCGCTCTTACTGCGGATTCAAATCAACGCAAATATTCAGAATGAAAATACATTATCCAAATACAAAATTCTATGTTGCGTGAAATCTTTTTAGGCCTCCAGGTAACATACTCGTAGATCGTGAAAAATGATAAAACTGTGGAATTGATTATATTTTTCTAAGTCTATTGATCTTTCAAAATGAATTCGCAGTATGCAAAACAATACGAAAACGTTAAATGCTCTGAACACGCCATCTTGTTACTTTTTGTTCCCATCTTAAATTAAAAGCGAAAATTAGAAAATAGTAATAAAAGTCAGAAATATTACGTACGGATCAACATGTTTCTAATAAAATAAAACTATCAATGGCTATATAAATCTATTACCATTTGAATAAAATTTCAGTTTAATTTCCTATTACAATAAAATTAGTCTAGCTTTACTTAAATTTTAATAGCCTTCAAGGTAAACTATGGCTAATCAGACTACACAGGTAAAAACAACCTTATCTATATTAAATGGAGACAAATCTTAAGTGCTGGCATTTCAACCCTATACCTTTTGCCCAGAAGGGACTGAGGATATAACCCCAGCCCTCAACTCTCCCGACATGTATTACTTATTTTTATTTATTTGTGTCATCCTTCAACTCGTTGGTTTTAGTTCCAAATTTCCAGCAAACAAAGAAGTGCTTGGTGCTGGTCAGTCTTTTCTACACAATGGATCACTGTAACAAGTAATTCCAGTCGTCAGAGCAATTTTAAAATGATATAATTTATAAATAAGTACTGGATAGCTTTCAAATGAAGTACTTTTATGGCTTATTGGTGGGCTAATGGCCACACCAACTTACAACCGGCGATGAAAACGCGAGTACTGAATATTCTAGAAACATAAAACATGCTTTAATGTGAAGATTTTTCAGCTATAATTATTTTCCAATTCCAGTTCGGGCGTATTGCTGGGGAAAAAATGTATGGCAATGGATAGGCAACTCTATGTATAGATGTGGATGACCTCGAAGTCAAGCGACTTTTTAATTGCAATTCTGCGCTCATAAATGAATTAACACTTGGATGCGCAATACTGCGAATGCTGACTTTTTCTGCAGTAAGAGCCCCCCATAGGTTATTTTTCTTTATGAGAAACACAGCAGGAATACTTAAATTTAAATCACGTCAATGAATACTTTTTCTCGCTCAACAAATTGCACGTCAAAAAAACTTCCTCCGTCTTGTCAGTCAAAGTCAACAAATTTTTGTTTGACTTCCGTGGTGAGGTTTCCTTATTGACAGTTTACTCTTCTTGAATTATTCAGATGTTACATCGCACCAGTGAAGAAAATCTCCACGACTTCTTCCGGAAGAATCCTTGGAAAGGAGAATATGACGGAAGAACGAAATACTACTCAACAGTCAAATCTTAAAAAAGAAATTTGCAACACTTAAGGTTTCTACCCGAAAGATTTTTTCTACTTTCCATTCTAATAATACGATCAGAAAAAAAATCAATATTTTAATGTTGAATATTTTGTATTCCAGTTGATATATTTCCATATTTGTTGCGTCATATATTTTAAATAGTTATATTTAAAATATCGGAAACCGAAAATTTTAATTGAAAGGGAAAGAAATATTCTACTGGGATGAAGAAATATGAAGTTATGTTAATAGTATCAAATTACTACTTAATATTAATATATAAAGTAGTACTGGCAGGTCATTGACGTGAATTTATGTCACTCTAATATTTTCTGCACTTCCCTGGAGCTCAAAATTACACCGAAGAATGTCTCAAACGAAAATGAATTAAACCATTCCACGGTCCTCTAAGATCAATTTGTTCCATTCCAGGGGCTGCGTAATATTAAAAAAAAAAGCAGCATAAACGAAAAACTCTCAAACTCTCCCGTGCAAAGAGGGATGGAGTGGGTTCCGCGAGAGGGGATAAGATGGGGAGACGGCGGGTCATGTACTGCGAGTCCCTTTTTCGGACATCGGCCAAAGAAAAAGCTATCACTGTCCCCTCCTTTTTCGCAATGCTCCTCGCGTCGGGACCAGAAACGGCAATCTCTTAATCCTTTGCCATCTCACGAAGTCAAAAAGCAAAAAGGAGGAAGTGTAAGGACAGGAGCGAGAGGAAACTTCGAAATGCACTGGGAACAAGATGGCCCCATCTCACGCACTCTTCATCCGTTAAAGCAATTCGGCAGATCACCGGGGAGAAGGAGGGACTACGTCCCACTACTCTCTCTCTCTCTCATCTTTTTTTTTCTATCTCCTCACCAACCGCTCGACCTCCTCCCCCCCCCCCCCACACACACCCCCACCCTACCATCCCCCGTCGCTTCAACGCCCTCGTTTTCCTTCCACTACCCTCCACCTATTCCCTTCCTCATTCCCTTTCTTTCCCAGTCTTTTGAGGAAGCCACGGTTTCCTACATCCCCTTCGGGAAGAGGAAGAGAAAGGTGGCAAGGAGAGAGGAGTCATGTGTCCATCTAGCGGAGATCTGATTAAGGACGGGGGAAACGTGTGGGCTATGGGGGGGGTGAGGAAGGTGGTGGCGGCGGGTTAGGGGATAAGGAGAGTTTGAAGATGGAGGGGTGTGCGTGGAAATCGAAGGAATAAAAACCGGAGTAAGAATACGAGGTGGAGCGGACGGATACAGGAGGGTGCGTCCACCTTTACGGATCGAATATAGGCCCTAGAAGAGGTATTAAAACCCCATCTTCACTTCCTGTGAATCACACATGTTCATGGAAGTGAATCGATTCGATTACGAATTCATTTCCGTAATTTCAGCCTCACAAGTGTTGAAAATGCAGCTTATAGTATGGCTTCATTCCGTTCTACCGATCACGTTTTGTTTTCTGATCACCGTTTGAAAAGAATTTCTCCATGTACCATCCTTGAAATATAATTTGGGCGTCTTTATTAGAATTAATAAAAATTGAAAATACTACTATTTTTAACATTTTCATTAAGCAGAACGATTTTTTCTTTTTAACGAGGGATATTCAGGAACGAGTAACAGTATTTCCGCATAGATTAGTGTATAAATCGTTAATGCCTGTTATTATAATGGCAAAACTGATAATTCATTTTTGGAAAAAGTTTAATTCATTTCACTCCAGTTTTGCTTAAACGGTAGCCGTTGCTGATTGAAACAGTTTCAGTTCGTCTAGGCCAAGGGAGGATGTAACACTTGACGCTACTTTGAAATTGCGCTTTCGCCTGAACAAATCGTTAGCCAATGCCTATTCAATGCTTTAGAAGGCTTATGAAGACCTATTTCTTACCTGTAGTATAGCAATAAGATGGCTTCAAAAGTTTTAATACGGAGGCAGCTAATTTCAAAGGAAGGTGGACCCGCTCTTATCCCACCCGCGGTCACTGCTCTTACGGAAGTAAACATTGCCACCTCTACCACAATTGTGAAAGAGAATATTCGAGTACAGTTAAGAGAATTATCAGAAATGTTACAAATTTCGTTGGGTGCCACTAACACGATAGTAACAGAAAAAAATGATCATGAAATATTTTTCTGCACGATCGGTTCAGAGACGGCTCACATCCGAACAGCATTCGGGCATTTGTCTATTTGCAGTTGAAGTTGATTTTACAAGTAGATCAGGAGTTTTTTCGAAGACCCTCAATGTGGTTGATACTTGGCTTCATCATTTTGCTCCTGATTTCAAACAGAAATCCTGTTCGTTCCGAGTGGAAATCTCCATTATCAGTAAAACCATAAAATGCCGAAGCGGTGGCTTCTGCTGGGCAAGTTATGGTCGAATCATTTTATCGATACTCAGGGAACTATGTATCAGCATTTCATGAAAGAACACACAGCTGTAAATGGAGCTTACAGTGTGGATGTACAGAAAATTCTGCAAGGCCATATAATTCGCACAAGGCCACGTTTCAAAGCAACAGGCTTGATTCTACACCATGATAATGTACGGATGCAAATTGAAAACATCATTGCTGTACATCTTGGAAATATCGGCATGAATTCTATTTCTCTTCCTCGCTGTGACCCAAACGTTGCCCCATGTGGATTACTCCTGTTATCCAGTGTGAATACATATAAACACCCTGATGGAGGCACTTATCATCAGAAAGTAGGTATGGTCGAACTGAAAATGCCTAAATTTTCAAAGGCTCCCAAAGACACAATATTCGTGTCAAATAAATGACACTTGCACCACATATCCAATATATATTAAGCTAACAATATGATAAATTATTTTTGAACAATAAATTATGTGAATAAAAATGGTCTGATCCATGTTTATTGAAAAGCCCTCGTACTTTGAGATTTCAATGGAAATCCATTCACAAGGCTCAATGCAAATGAATCGATTTCCTCTGATTATATTTCCTTCGTATTTTTGTATTTTATTGAATACCAATGTGGAAACTACACCGAATTATCTTTTTCAAATTGAAATCCAGCGCTCAATTGGTTTCTATCTCCAGATCTAAAATTCAATCCAGCTAATTTCGATGAAATATCTGTATGATTTTCGTTAATTAGCTACCCTTTCGGATGGCTAGCTAGATAAAATAAATTTTGTTAACATTTTAATCATCTGAGTCTTCGTTACGATACTTGAAAATAATCTTTTGCAATACATTATAATTTTATCGGCAAGTATTTTTATCTATTTTGGATAGTTAAAACAAATTTAGGTGTACATCGACGAACATGTTAATCATAAAATTTTTAAATAGTTAAAAATAGTTTTAACTTAATGGTTACATCTCGAGTGAAATTTGTGAATTGTCCATACTTTTTCAACTAACCGATGCAAGTTAAAGAGCGTGAATGTTGATAAACTATGTGAAGTAGTGGCAATAATGGGTGCTCATAAATTAGACAAGGTTCCACAAATGGGCAGGAGTTAGAAAAAAACTTTGCCTTCTTTCCATTAATTACATTTACAGTACGGAATTTCCCGAATACATTTTGGACGCTATTGCGGGCGAAGTTATATGGAAAGCCTTAGGGGAAGGCTATGTGAATTATGCAACAACAAAAAATAGACTTACTTGGCTAAGTATGCGGTCAATTTTTGGGGTAAAGAGAGACAAAAAGAGATTTCTTTTTTTTCCGGCCAAATTTTGAACTCCTTTCTTTGTAGTCGGATTAATTTCTTTCATCACTGATGATGTACATATTATTCAACTTAGATATGCGTTGGATCCGGTTGACACCCCACCAACCTTTAAGATATTTTGGTTATAAAGTTCCCTGGAATTTCGTAATTTTCTCGCTTAATCGTTACTTTTAGGATTTTTTTCCTGACACTCCTATTCTGCCAGTATGACCATGATCTGTAGCAGATGAGTTGTCATCTTAAACGCTGTTCCTTGACGGATGGAAATTGCAGGGTTATTTGTACGAAAAAATGTGTTTTGTGAAATAAAGCTAGCAATTTTTCAACACAGGTCCATAACTACTATGCTAAATTACTTCTTTGCTGAGGGAAGGTATCCACTGTTTTATTTTTAATCGCATTTCCCTCATTTACAGGACGTTTGAGAATACACTTTTGCGTTGCCACAACTTTTCAAAGTCGCACCCAATATCTTTGATGGCTCAGTTTAAGCAAGAATATACCACTTTTGTCTTAAGTTACCCCACCGTTCCAATGCATAATAAAATCTAAACTGCAAAGGCGGTCAAGAATGACGTGCCTCTTGGATCTTGTGTGTAACCTACTAAGCTACATCGCAAGATTATTGGTTATATCCATTGATTTGCGTTTAACATTCCAACATCGAGTGATTCCAGCTTCCCTAATGGGACACCCATGAATATCACATGTATCAAACTTTAAACGGTTAACTATTTTGTTTTTGTACGGTTTTCCTACAAACTGATCATCCTGCCCTTTTTCGTACATTGCAGCAGAGCTAAATTGTACTTCATTAGTGCCCAAATGATTTTTCTAAATGCGGTAGAGAAACCCCAGCCAAATGATATGATGAATTCAAATGTAAGCGGTAGTAATATAGTGTGAATTATGCATAACAATCTGCTGAAATTACTCTTATTTAATATTTTAAACTTAAAAATTAGTCGCAAAGCTTCAAAAATTGATGGTTTCATAACAAATTCAATATTTTGTTTTTCTTAATTATACCAAATCTTACCTCAGCTCCGTAAAACCACAGATAAATAAAGGAAGTAGTCCTTAGTAGTAGTAGAAAATATTTTTTTATTTTCTTTTTTTCATTAATGTGAATGATTTTAGCATCAACGAAACCCGAAGTATCGACAAAATATGTCCACTGCCGTAAAATGTAGTGCCAAACTAGCTGAGAGTGAAGTATCACGATGCCTACGCCACCGAAATCCAAAGATGTTCCTCGTCTCTTGTATATTTATCTACAAACATGTGACTATACTCAATATGTAAATTAACTTCCATAAGCATTCAGTATTTAAAGACTATATTTTGCGATATTAGATGAAAAAATGAAGGTCGAATCCCTGTTACATTCCTTACCCACTTAAAGTAACTACTCAATAACCTCATACGAATATGTTATCGATCTGTTATGCATGCTTTCAAATGCACCACTTCCAGTTGCAGATTCAACTCAGAGTCTGCAACTTAAAGAAGAAACGTTAACGGCAATTTTTTTAACATTTACGAAGCATTTTTATACCTGTCGTTAAACGTTACCGTGACTCAATCCAATCAGACTTCAAGAGACTCTTATGGGCATCATCACTATCTCACCATATATCACAAAATGTAAGAACAGCAGCCTATCTAAATTTATAAACTGCAGTGTTTGTCTATGCCTCATTGTAGCTTTCATCAACTAAATCTATTGTTCTGAAATAGTGTCCTAAACTTAAAAGAGCAAAGTATTTTAAAAACAGTGTGTTTTGTTAATTCACATCCATCACACGGCATACGAATGTAAATTTTCATAATCGTAAAAATGCGGGCGAAGTGATATTTTAGAGCCTTCACCTTCTGTTTGCTATGTAACTAAATGGCTAACTGTGGTTGCTGGAGATGAATTGATTCAATGACCAAGTGTACTAAGCACACAACCATAAACTTATCTTAATGAATTCTCATATATCAGAACATCAAAAAATTGAACCAAAAAAAATCACCTCAATTTCAATGTGGCCAATTAATCAATGCGAAGTTTCTGGAAATGGAATTGAATTAGTACAAGTCTCATTAAAGTTCGGTACATTCATAAAATTCATGTGAGACAGGCAAGATCAACGTAATTAATATATGCAATATATAAAGTTCAATACGTGAACCATTTGGAGAGAAAATGAATAAATTAAATGGAGAATGATCTGAGACAAAATGAAAAAGGGAGTAAAAGAAGTAGGACTGGTCGAGTTTAGAAATCAGGATTCAAGCTATCAAATGCTCCAGCCACGAGTCGTGCCCTTGTGAGGTCATCTGGTGGGAGATCGTGGAATCACAATGTGAACGAATGCGCATCTGAAAAACGAGTGGCGAAGGCAAGAGGGAAAGGGGGTTTCCACTCTCTCATCAGTCTCCCGGAAAGCGCTCTCTGAAAAACCCATGCGAGAAAAAGGGAGGGTGGTAGTCCTGAAGACAGAAGTCTCTTATCCCGAGTTGAAGTTTTTAGGGAAGCCCCGACGATGGCGCGTAAAATACGACCTAATGAAAGGGGATTATAAACAGGTGAGTGGGAGGAGAAAAAGAGCAGTCCATGTCCCCGAAAATGCGCGGACAAAGAGTGAGGAAGAGAAACTTTTTTCGGGTTTTGGATTGGAAGATCTCCGCTTTCGTGATAAAATATCCCGAGGCGAGAGAAGGCACTCCATCAAATCTACCAGATGCCTCCTCTAGGCGATGTGTGAGGGGTTCCGTTTAAGTATAAAATGAACCCAGAAAGGCTAGTTAGTGAGCCTTTCCTTCCAAGAATAATTGTGTCGTGAGAGAAATCCCTGAGGGTACTTCTTAATGGACGCCACAAAATGAATGTTTTCCTCTGAAACCCTCTTACGGCAACTGATTATGAAATGCTCCCAAAAAAAACAACTTACCAGGAAAACACTGATATTAAATGTAATTTGAAGATATTACTGGAGATTAAATTCGCATTTCACGTAAAATTCCATACAAGAAGCATGGTAACTGAGCAAAAAAGTACGTGCATGCTTCATGTGTGAAGATTCGAAACACGGCATTCGAATTAGCAAGTACATGCATTACCTATACCTACATTCGAATGTAGTCATTACTCAAAGCATATAGATTTGGCTGGAAAACAATGAAAAACCTGGGTGTCAATCTGATGCACAAACCTTTTAATCATGCCCCATTTTGTTTCTCTATGCCCTGCCTTGATTTTCAGATATACAAATCAGTCTACGTGTGCATTGAGTGTCAGTCCAGCTCCTCAAAGGAAATTCACGAATATTTCGCAAACGATTGTAAAGCGTTTTTCTTTTTTTGAAAACCTTTTCTCCCGAGTAGAGATATTATACAAGAAAAGAGAGCAGAATGTTTATTCAATAAATCAACAGCTACACATAAAGTTATTACAGAATGAACCCGCCAAATATAAGGGAATTAAGTTGAAATAGTTTGAAGAAGTTAGTTGCCTGTTGGATTGTATAAGTTTTCATGGACCAATGTGAAACGACCTGTAATACTGTTCAACTTAGTGCTACACGTTTCGCGATCAAAGGTATTCCCCCGAAGAGAGTTATTTTTTTAACGGTCTTTTGCGACTTTTGTGTATTTTCGAGGGCTCCCGACAATCTAAATTCCTGTTTTCCCTGCGCCAATTTCTTCTTTAGTTCATCATGCTTTCTAAGGGTCTAAATGCCATTCAAAATGATATTTTTCATTCTTTCTGCAGGCGAATCTCATCTCTTTACCTCTCAATATCTCCTGAGTCTACTCTTTCGGCTTCTTAGAATGATTATAGCAGCTTCACCTCTTTATCTGCAATGTGTAAAACTCCTTTTCTCTCCATGATCACATCTTTAAATCCCCTAATCAAAAAATAATTACCGCAAGTTCCAGGTTTCTGAACCACACCATTGAAAATTGCAGCACTGATAATTTAGTTTTTATTCATTTGTAAATATAATTCATGAAAAATAACAGATGCTTATTGCGCAAATGTTCAAACCCACCTTGCACAACGTAAGACTCGGACTCATTCGTAGATCGATCCAGTAATGCTATCTGAACCTCTCTCTTCCGTCCGTTTTTGCCCTTATCACCTATCTCAAGGCAGGTTAATATAATTTATAACTATGCGGATACAAATTAACCTTTATGGTAAGTCACAGGAAAGTGGTATATGTGGATGAAAATATATATTAATTCGATTGTGCATAATTCAAGCATTTTTGTAGGAAATTGATGATATTATTAAATGAAAAATTCACTTTTGCGTAATATTATCAGAAGTCCATTGGTTCATAGTAGGTTGTAGATGGACCCTTGTATTACATAATACTCAATCGTAAGCCTGTTCATATCATTTTTTTGGGTAAAACAATAATTAATCACAATGAACAGAAATATCTGTGAATTATAGAGTCATAATAAATTATATAATGCTATATTGAAAATATGCATCCAATATGTTCCACTTTTCTTTGTAACAAATTTATAATGCATGCAAACGACGTGTCGCGACGTTTACTTAGATATTAGCACGTCATTTGTCTCAATAGTGATTGGCTAGTTGAAGAAAAGTATGTTAAATACGTATTTCAACCAATCCAAAAAATGAAAATTTTTGTGAACGTTTTCAAATATTGTGAAAGTATAATGAATTAATATTTCTTAATCGAAATTTATTTTCTTTGTCTTATTCTACCCTGGTTGCCTTGCATGTGTAAGGAAAATCGTAGAGAAATTGATGCTGATTAAGAATGCTAAATTAATGTGTTCTTTAAGAGTAATTCATATTAATCAAGACCTGCTGAATTTCCTGTCGAATCAAGAAGCGATACAGGTATACTCTCTGCTCGAAGGCAGCAAAAAACTGTCTGGAACTCCAATATATTACTGTAACTTTGGAGTCCTTAAATATCTTGGCATTTGTTTCAAGGATTCACAAAAATAGCCGTACTTTCGTACGTATCTTGGAAACGCAGTTTACTTATTTACTTCAGGGCGTTAACATACCTCGGGCCGATACCGATTATTCCGAGATAAAAATTTGATTCATAACCATTACCGAAACGTAAATGATAAGAAAGACAGTAAATTCACTCACTAGTTCATTTTAGCCGCAAGGGAATGTTACTGCGGGAGTTATTAGCGGCAGTAAAATGCTCAGCAAATTCATCGTCGACATCGAGAGACAATCACTACAAAAGACATTAAAAAGGCATATTTGAAATCCTCCGACTTAAGTGCATACAATAAATAATATTATTATGAAAGAACAAAAAATCTTCCATCTAAGGAACACTGATACCGACAGTTTAATTTATGAAGACGAGAACTGTGCTCGTGTAACCCAATTGATAGACATGCAATGACTTCAGCACAATGTAAGCGTATGCAGATATCTTGCTAAGCATTAAAAGTGTTATCAGGTTTGGCAATGTACGGTACTCATATGGCTGGTATGGCTATGTTGGGAGATGAGGAAGGATGGGATGTTGAAGGTCGGGGTTGGAGCTACAGCTTGTATTTAGGTAAGGGAAGAGGGGGTGTTGCCGTGGCTATGAAACGCGTTGAAATGTATTTTGCCTTAAAGTAAAGTTCTTGGAAAAGTAGAAAATCTTATAATATGGATATCAAATACTTCAACGAAGTGAAGCCTGAAACCGTATTGTATGCATATAAAATGTCTTTAGTTAGTTTACAGTGCACAGGAGAGGTTAGTAATCAAACCATAATTGATAATAGACAATTGAATTCATCTCTAACTTAAGATTGACTTAAGAATTGCCCACAGTTTGGCTCAGGGGAGTTAATTCTTTGCCGTGGGCCCCCTGTGGTTATTCATGAAGTCCTAATATCCAGAATATTGCACTGCTTGGATAGTAGATGAGAACACATAAAGTAATGACTAGGTATTTTAAATCTGGAACCCTTCTTTGGCACCCTTATGGTCTCTCCACTACCCTAAAACATACGTGATCATTAAACCGTAATCGTAAAAAAATTTTAAATAATTTGTTCTTATATTTTACCGCGGATATCTCCTCAAACCGCGCTTTTATTGAAATACCGTCAGTGATTCTAATTGATGTTATTCACGAAAAGTGAAGAGTCAGGCGTGATGTTGTGGAATCGAGACATAATAAAAACTTCGTTGCAATTTTCCAGCAATAAAGTAGGCAATAAAGTTTTAACTGTGGAAAATTGCAACGAAGTTTTTATTATTTTGATGTTATTCTTCTTGATAAACGTAACCTTTCCCTTTGGAATATCATTAGACAGATAGCCTATGCACTATTTAATGTCAATATATCTCTTTATATGGAAAAAATGGCATAAAACAGATTCCCGTGAAACCGGAAAGTCCCAGGAGGTGAGAGGTGAGCAGTTAGTAATGGGCAAAATAAACACATGTAAGCAGCGTATGTCTCCATCGAGGTAGGCATATATATATATATATATATATATATATATATATATATAATTATATATATATATATATATATATATATATATATATATATATATATATATATATATATGCCGATGCTCGATGGAAACATACGCTGCTTACATGTTTGTTTATTTTGCCCATTACTAACTGCTCACCTCTCACCTCCTGGGACTTTTCGGTTTCACGGGAATTTGTTATAAATATATATACGAGGGTCATCCGGAAAGTAGTACCCGTTCGTGAAATAAAGACACAAAAGTAAATATTAACAAACATAAAAAATTTTATTTGAAAGAGGATACTTTAAACTACTTCTCAACATAATCTCCAAGCAAATTAAGGCATTTGTCATAACGTGTGACAAGTTTCTGTATTCCTGCTGCATAGTCCTTCGCCGCCAGCTCATTGAGATACGCGAGGGACCCATCTTGCACAAATTTTTGCATAATGCAGATGGTGTTTAACAATTTCATGAACAATTGTTCGAGAAACATTGGGAAAATGCTCACAGATGTCATCAATTGTGACGCGCCGATCGTTCCTCACGAATTCGTCAACTGAGCTCACCAGTTGGTCTGTAATGACAGACGGTCTCCCCGAACGCTCATCGTCGTGTGTGTTCCCCCTCCCCATGTTGAAGTTGCGACACCACCGCCGAACAGACGACTCGTCCATTACATTGTCTCCATACACCTCCTTTAATTGGCGATGAATATCACATGGGCGAACGTTTCTTGCATTGAGGAATTTAATCACTGCCCTCACTTCACAACTGGCGGCGTTCTCAATTTTTTTAAACATTGTAAACAATCACAGAAACAACACAGGCAATGCTAGCGTCACGCAACTTGGCTCAGAGAAGGCAGACAAGCCACGGAAGCTATCTGACCTCGTCCAGCGGCTACTCGCGTCGTCAGCACTTCATGCGGCACGAACGGGTACTACTTTCCGGATGACCCTCGTGTGTATATATATATATATAATTATATATATTTGCATAGATATTAATGTATGTAGAAAAATACATACTTGTATAGACAAAGGAATATAAATATATGCATGCTGTTGATAATGAGATAGTACCGCAAGAAATAAGGAAAGCTCAAAGAGTAAGTGAACAGGAGCGTGTCTCGTGTTGCCATGATTCTTCCTCCTGAGGACATATTTATTACCCATTTTCATTTACCGAAATCATAAGGATTGCAAACTTCAGAGCAGAAGGTAGCGTGATGACAGGTGATTAATATCTGGCAACCATCCAGTCTCCGACTGTTTGAGAATAACGCAAACACGCGCAGCTCGAGCGTCAAATATTTTGAGATTGCCTGAACAATGTGTGTGAGGAAATAAAGCGGTGAGGTTTTTCCAGGTCGATCTCACATTTGAGATACCAGAAATAATTCTTATTTCAATAAAGCTTCAGTTTTTTAAAAAAATGGACGTAATGAGCTACACGTAACTTGTGTATCCAATGCCGATTAAAAATCCCACGGTACCAATTTCTGATCTTCACCATGCTCTATTCTCCACTCTACGATATTTTAAAATGCCTCAGACTGCTATAAATTGAAACTCTGGTAAAGATAGCAGCCATAAATATGTTATTGAAATGTAATAAAACAGGTGAAAATATTTTTCATTTGAGTCGTTTGTATGATCAAGTCACGAACGGAGTGTAATGGGTCGATAAATGCATGTAATAATATTCTCACATGCAGACGCTAGACTAAAAAAAATATTTTCTCTCTAAAGATTCAAATGAAATGTTAAATAAAATTAGAACTGATTTATCTTGGGCTGAACGTTTAAAATTGTAAAGGATTTAAAGAGATATTAAAAACTCATTCAAAAATTTTCAAGGCAGGAGCATCTCATTTAAAGACTACATCTCGGTGGAAAGATACATTGTATTCTTCATTTAATAATACTACATCTCGGTGTTTGCAATGATATATCACAAATAGTGGACAAATTGCATGTATAGTTTAAGTACAGGTATGTGGATAGTTCAGGTTGACGATAACCTGTCGGCAAAAAACCATCGGTGCTAAAACCGTCCTATTGCTACAAATTTCCCGTTTTCACAGTTATGGCGTTTCAACCGAACATGGACCTTACTCCACCACTCAATTTCTTGTCCGATTATTCATAAGGAATATAAAGCGTGTCGTGCCTTGGCACAAAGCTGACACCCCTTGATTAACTAAGAAGATTCAGCAAACTAGAGGATTTCAGGCATAACTTAGTGGAAATATTTTATGCTTACAAAATTAAATGAAGAACAAACCCAAGCGAATTTCCTAATTGGTTTATTATTATTAATCAATCATGATTCCATCCATGCATTCCATTATAAAGTGGAACAATAAACAACGGCGAACTCGTACCAGAAAATGTATACGTATATATCCGAAAGAGAGAAAAGAGGAAGGTTGGAGGGGTTTATTGGTCGAGAAAAAGTTCAAGGTCAAGTTCAAATGACTGAAGATGGGAGGGGGAGCATGGAATTAAAATGGTTGACGGTCAATTGTTTCCATCTTGAAGATCGTAGAGGAGTGGGTGAAGGAATGTTAAGAAATAGGGAACGGGTGTCGAAAAAGAGATCATTACAAAGATATAATAGATGAGCCATTGGCAATTTCTATGCCTGTCAATACAAGATGGTTAACCAATGGTATTCAAACAGAGTCTTTCTTGTATATCGCGATCATTTAGATTGATATACGAGCTCGTGATGCACGCTGCAATAATCAAAATTCAAACCATGCACCTCTTCTAATCGCATTAAATTATCGATCATTTGTGATAAATTATTATCATCCAATAGTTATGGGATTATTAAAGGAAACTCGAATATTTTCGGCCTGCATGCGTATAAAAAATACGTTTAATTTACAAATGATAATTGAAACGGTTTTTCGGTTTAACATATTAAAATTAAAGAATGTTAACAAGTTAGAGACTTTCGTTCGGAGGAATCCATAGATTAGCGTAACAATTCATTTGGTATTGAATCAAATCTCGTTTATCATTACGAATTGGTAATATCCGGCTGATTATGATCGTATGATATTAAGCTCCTTTATGAAATTTATAGCAAACGTTATAGACTCTTAATTATGGAAAATATAATGCAAAGAACCAAACAATATACGGATTCGATTAACTAATAGAAAAAAGAAGGAGCAATGTGAGAGACGGGGCAAAATGGTGGATATTCTGGAGAAATAGTATGAAAGCTAAGGCCAACATGAAATTGGGAGCATGAATAGAACAGGTTGCCTATTAAGGAAGTGTTTTGGAGAAGGTGGTCAAAGTAGTAAGGATTTAAACAAATATATTGCGTTGGCCATAGGAGCCTTTACAAGGAGGCGGGAGTTGACGGCCGCCAACTTAGTTAGTGAAAACATGAATATGGTTTTTAGGTTTTTACGATTCAGAAATGTAGTCGTTGAAGCAAGTGTATAAAATTATAGAGTTGGCGCTATTTAAATGTGGATGCGGAGAAGTACGGAGAAAATAAAATGAAGGAATTTAAAAACAAAAGAAGTTCCAGCCATGGTAGCGAAACAGGGAACGCTGTTGGGAGAAATTCGAAAAGTGGATTTAGAAGATCGTAAGAGACGCAGTAGAATGTTGAATACGGCGCTAGGGGAGATGATGTTGCAAAAGCGAGGCCAGGAGAGAGGAAATGAATGGACATTTTAAATTAAGTGAAGCGAAGTAAAAAGTATGAAGGGCTAAGTAATAAGTTATTTTAGTATCAAGGAAGATGTTTTTGGACATTTTTTCCTTGTTGAAATATTGTTTAATCAAAAATTATGCATCTAAATGCGTTTTTTTGTCCCACGTAATGATAGGAAGAATCATTAGGAACGATTATTTCCACAAGCGTAAGATTTCAAAAAAGAGAGAAATCAGGAATTCCTTCGTTTTTTATTGATAATTAAATCTAACAACATTTCACTGTATTATATGGGATACTGATAATAATCCAAGAAAGTTTATAAAAATGTCTGACTGATCCAGGGATTGAAGTTCTTGCACCTTGAATTCCAAATCATTCTACCAGTTATAATGGAGGTATATGACATGGAATCTTCTTGGTATAAATTTTATCATATTCTAATAAATTCATTTTAATCGCGAACATTCTTCTTCTAAAACATTTCTCTCAATAATGTTCAGCTTCCGATTTACATTAATTTTTCACGCATAATTAACCTTAAGCATCCATTTCTCTATGTTAAGACTGATCCGATAGCTTGTGAAGGATAGCGATAAACTCATTTTTGTTCATTTTAAGGCTAAAATTGGAAACTTACCTCAGGGGAATCGATAAATAAATGCATATAGATGAAAATAAAATGATACAGCATAGAAAGGTACATTTTCATTCCCTTTACTGTCTCAGTATTAGGCCTTTTCGAGTTTTTCGTGTCAAATGGATAACAAATTCTCCCGCTATAATATCTATATTTAATATTTAAAGACCCAAAAGTTTGATGCAGGCAAATTGCATGCTGCTCACTAAAATACGATATTCATACTTTTAATATCTAATGATAAAAAAATGAAATATATAATTATTTATAGGCCGGTTCCATGGGGTAGCAACAAAGTAAATTCTATCAACACATATGGAAAATATAAACGCATAACTCAAATAATTCGATTTATGAGGCAGCGTGCAACAGATAAATAGTGTCCAAGATGAGTTTCTACATAAAATTTGGAAAAAATTGATAAAACATCAAGAAATTACAATGAATTTTAAGATCCAAGAACAGCTAAATTCAATAACTCCAGATGGTAAATACGGGATTTTATTACTTCTACGTCCGCCTCCTAGATAAACCAACTAACCCCGAGGTCGGGCGCAGGTCACCCTTGAACATCCGTGCGGCCAATATGGCGACCAAGGGGAATACTTTGAAGAGAACTACCCAGGAGGGCCAGTCGGCTGGGTTAGCCTCGAAGCGGACTCTATGGGTCTCCTTCCTTTATTAATATATAAACATACAAGTTTCCTACCACATCATAAGAGAATATTTCACCTCGCCCTTTGCTAAATGCTTTAAAATTAGGTTCCTCACCAATCTTCTTTGCATACCAAATTATCACTCCCACTTCTATCACAGTCTTCAAATACACACTACCGCTTCGACATGTCGTCGGTTTGTTTCCCCATACTTAAATTTCTCTCGATAGCCTTCTTTCTTCCTCTAATATGCCCAATATTTCTCTGTTCAGTAAGGTCTGTTCAACCTGCTCAAATTAATGGCCTCTTTAAACTTTTATGTATAATTTACCCTTCCTACTTTTTGAGATACTTATTACTTTCTTATTCTTGACCGTAAACGATTGGAAGGAAAAAAGCGGCCTTTCACGAGGATTGTGTATCTAAATAAAACATTGAATTTCAATAAACAGTCTTCAAACGTTTTAACTTCACGTTTCATAGTTTTTTGGGAAATAAAACTCATTAAGACAAAACAACTCGAGCGCCACTCGAGCTGTTTCATTTGAACATGATCTCTCTCATTTATGAAGGGAAGCCTTTTTGATCATTTTCAGGGTCTAATGACCCTCCCACCATAAAACTACCCGGGTAACTAAATTTGATCAGGATTTCGTCTAAATTGGGTTGATTGCCTTTCGGCGATGATCGATTCAATTAAAAATTCAATCAACATTCGAGAAAATTTATGGAAACTTCATGAGATGGGCTCGCAAAAACCAGATGGAATTTGCACTTCCAAATTTAGCACCCTGAAGTTTTAGTGAAAAGGCTGAAATAATTTCCTCGTAGTTTTGGAGAGCACATTCATGCTTGGATACATACATCCTCACGCATGTATATTCACTGCGAACGCGACGCCGCCCGCTTAGTCACTGCACTTTTAGTCCGCTGAAAATACTGTATTAAAACGAGAGTAAGCACGAATGAATGCCGTTACTTTTTCTGAAAAACTTGGACCCAAGGAGGGAGTTGCGCTAACTTTTTGAAAAGATTTTTACAAAGTCAGCGGGAGGGAGATATAGAAAGAGGGTGGAAAAGAAGAAATAATATAAAAGCGGAGTGGTTGGAGAGAGAGAGAGAGGGTGGAGGGTTGGGGGAGAAATGGGTGGGAGAAGGGAGCGAACCCTCCCCGTTGAGATGCGTTACTTTCGGCGTTCGCTTCGCTAATTGGTCCCTTCCTCCCCCGTCTTCAGACAGTCGGGCGTCTTGGTACGGCTGAAGCGTGGTGGTCGTAATAACATTTTTTCCCCTCCCTCTCTCCTTTCTTCTTCTTTTTCTCCGTGCTCTAAAAATGCACCGTTAAAGGCTTTCGATTTATGGAGGCATAAAACGCGTCTTAAGAATTGCTGAATTATGGTCGACTTGGAAAATAGAAGAAAAAATGTACAACTAATTTTTTTTTACTAGCCGTTGAGATATAGTTATTATGCTCCCCACAGTGCAGTTCAGCAAATCATGAAATATTACGGCATTTTTAAGCGAATGTAATCTATTTTTTTTTTATAGGCCCAAGTTTAATTACACATACCTACAGGGACGTGATTTTTCCTTTCGTCAGCATCGACCTATATTTCACACGCTTATTACGTGAATCAAATGCAGACATTTTCTTCAGGTGTCCGAATTTATCGAGTCAAAGGAAACATTTTTTTATTCATTTGTGAATACTTTCAGCGAATACGCAGAGAATGTCGTGTAATTAATATTTCGCAACGACGAATGAATACCATTTCTTCTTTGAGTTGTCTTTGTTTGAATCAAACAGGAATTTCATAAGCAAAACAGTGAATGATTACATTGGCAATTGGTTCGAGCACATACTATAAGAGAAAAACACCATACCTCGTCCAAATGAAACGATGTAAGTTGAAAATTGGCTGTTATTTATGTATTTACCAAATGCTTATTAAAAGAATATTGGCACTGTGATGAATTTATTATTAATTTAGAAATCCAACCTGAAAGAGAAGAAGTAAAGACGCAACATGTATCAAAAGTCTCTCATTCACAGAATATTCTCAATTTTATTGATGTGCTTGGATTAAATTGAACGATTTTTTTTAAGTATACCATGGAGTAACCTAACCAAATCCATTCTCGGTTGATCCATGCACACGAGTCAGTTGCATGTCACCATAGTTTCTGTTACCAATAGTTCTATTTCTCCATGAACACTAAGAATGTAAGCCAACAAAAATACTTAAATTCCAGAGGAGACATTTTAACTAGGTAAATGCACTAAATTTTCAATTTAAAATTTTAGCTTAGTAATTATTTAATTATTTAAACTTAATTTAAATTTTCACCCAACGAGACTCCCCATTTGGATTTCATCACACAAACGTCTATAAGTGATAATTTTGCGATTTTCAAACCAGTGAACACCTCATCTCTGACTGATGCATCTGCTTTATGGAACGGAATATCCGTTTGGGACTCTCTTCCAAAATGGGACTTCCATATCACGCATGACTGTTCAAAACTAAGCACTCTACCTACGGAAGAAACCCTTAATTTGCTTTGTAAGTACAAATTATTTAAAAGAAAACAAAGAATCCTAACAGAAAAAGACAGATTTTCATGCTAAACATGGAGCAAAAATATAAATATATTTGGTAAATCTACAAACTGGGGAGCACCACTAATTGTGAAAAGCTTCAAAATTTTACGTTTGTTCTACAAATCATTCTTGGTAATAATAATCATGTTTAATTAAATTTTAAATTACACCAATTCATTATCTCTTACAGGCAACAGTTTTAGGGCATCAAATCATTTATGCACGCCATAGTCAAATCCTTCCGAGGGAAAAAATACTGGGTTCCTGTAAACGAATAAGATTACCAAGGGATTTAACCCCATGTTTAGCTTTGCTAAGTACAAAATAAAAATTGGAAGGTTCGTTTTATCAATTTTCAACAGAGCGAGCCGGTATTAAATAATGGGATGTAACCGGTAACAAAACATAGTCGATCTCGGAATACTATATAATAAGAATCTCTTTTATGTATATAATCCGGCTTATCGAAATAACTCGAGCTTACTCATAGTTGGGTATTTGTAATTGTTAACGGTTGGTAATTGTTTGGGATTTATTATAATTCAATTTTTAAAATACTAACGACCAACATTATCCAAAAGCCAGCATATCAATTCATTTTTACGTAGTAACTGGATTTCGGATCAATCTCCTATTGAAAAAAAAACCATAAACAAAGTAATCAACCCTAAGGTCGTTTTGGTAGGTGATGGTAGAGTTCACCCAGTACTAAGCCCTATACGGCGTGTAAAATCCACACATCAGGGTAGGGGGGGGCAATTTCCTTTCCCTGTGCCGGTTATGGTTTCCCTGGAAGATCTGGTACCCGAAAAATCACATAGCGTGGGTGGAGCTGCAGGTACCCAGAGAGCCTGGGATACCCGATACCCGGGTACCCCAAGTACCCGGGAATCGAATCCAGGTCCTCCAGTCAACAGTCCAACGCTCAACCCCTGGACTACGCCGTTCCATTTATATTAAGGTAATTTAAAAGTCATATTAGTTTCGAATGATTCCGTTAGAGTGATTTTAAAAGTTATTCGTTATCACTGCAAATGGCCAAAGTAATATTGTAATTACTTGAGACAGCTCCTCTTATGGCTGCTCACTAATATACAGAGCAGTATCTGTATGACCTATCCATAGACTATCATTACAACTCAGCATTGGAATGGAATGAGAATATTAGGGATATTTGCGTGGGCGGATTAATTAAAGCCAAAATGAGAAATGGCTGAAAAGTGACCGCAGTGCTTTCAAACGATATAACGTTCGTATAGGTTTAGGTTTTTGATGTAATTTTTATGTTGCACATTAAAACCTTTGCTCGTGGAAGGAATGAAGTTAGGTGACTTTGATGCAACTGGACAACGCACTTGTTCATTAAAAGACCGTTTAATTTTGCGGATCCAAATGGTTAAGTGGCTTCCCGGCCCTTACTTGCAAATACGAGGGTAAGGCCGGAAGTTTAGCTCAGCTTAATTAAGCTAGTAATTGAAAAGCAATGAAGACACTTGTTTATTCCATGCACACTGTGTTTGGAGCGAAGAAACGAGCCGGAGAGTGCATTCCTTCAAATGGAACGCTCCCGGCCGCAAATCGCCATTTCAGGGAAGACGAGAAATGAAGGGAGAATGGAAGCGAGCGTGTGGCGCCGAGCGGGGAACTTTTAGAATTTAATTTGATTGGGTTGGGCGGTGGGAGGGGTGAGGAAACAAATGAAGCGTGGACTCAAAAAGGGAAGAAGAGCGGGAAGCGGGACGGCTGAGAGAGAATGCGCTGGGCAGAGTTACAGGTGCGACGGTGTTGCCATGCGAAATGGCTGCATTTCAGAGGATGGTAAGAGGGATAAAAAAAACAAGCAGTTTTCTAGGAACTTCAAGGTACATGGGGGATTGAGGGGCGAGTTTGGGGTCCTGCGACGTGCAAAAAATGCTATAATGCAATAGTGTGAAAAGTAAGTCAAAGAAACATTCCGGGGACAGAAACTCGTCCTGACAAAGGAAAATTCGTTCGGATAAAGGCCGGCAGGAGGAGCATCAAGCCCATTCAGATTTTGCGGGAGTTAATAGGTGATTAACAGCATTGTAGAAGGACACGTGGGCAATTAAATATGCAATTAAGCCAGCCACGTCCATGGCTGCTGCAAATAATTAGCGTACACATTCATTTCAAATAGGTATGAGTGTAGAAAATGTTTAAATGGAAAACGTTTTGGCTAAAAATCTCAGGAAGTTTGTACTCGTGCTATCTTTCGCTCGATTCATTAATGAAATTGTCCGCTATTTTAAACATAGAAACGACTGATATTTGGAGTATCTTTCCTTTGTGGGTATCTTGTTAATAAATTATTTATTTTCCTATTGAAGCCTGCAATTTACATCTATGTTATTTTATATGCTCAAAGCTTAATAAGTCACACATTTCTATGTCCTTTATATCTTGACCGTTAATACTATAAAAGTAGAGGGGTACATTGTCCTTCTCAGAAAACAAATAACTGTGTTAATATAAGATACGTGAATTAGAGTGAGACGGGTAATTTAATATTTATTTCATTCATATCCATATTAAATAAGTTTGTAATTTTCCATTGACTTAAAAAGTAAAAAAAAAACTTAATTTATTCTTTCCCTTCGATGTATTGGGAATCTTATGTACTATATACTTATACGTAATGCACGTATATATACGTAATGGCAAGGGAGGCATGAGAATGGCTTGAGACAGGAGTGAAAGTAGGTGGGGAATCCATAAAATTAGATTGGTCAAGCTTTCGTTAGTCAATCAGGAAAAAGGTCACAGCCATTGACGAACGCTGTAGAAAACCAGTGTTCAAAAAATAGAATGAAGAACAATATAAACAAAACAAATTATAATGTTTTTAATGAAAAAAAAACTAAGTTTAACATTAGAATTGGAGGGTAAAAATTGGAGCAGTTAGAATATGATGCGTAGAAAAGAAAAACGCTCTGCAGTTCCACACAAATATGCTAAGTTACTACCTCCGTAAGTTATTTTTCTTTTCCCACCATCTGTTCCACAAACGATAGTAGAACACATGATTAGAGTGATACACGCATATAAATAAATAAATATATATATATATATATATATATATATTTATGTATATATATATAGATATATATATATATATGTATATATATATACATATATATATATATATCTCACGCATACACTGGCACATGCATATACATATGTATTCATGCACCTACCATACGCACACATATGAAAGAGCACTCATTTCCTCGTTGAAAGAACCTCCAAAAACATCCCAGCATTAGGTTTGACGAATGGACTAACCGAAATCGCCACATAGCGTCTCACCGGTACACGATCATTCGTCTCAATTTTTTTGCCTGCGTGGTGCTGGAGAATTTCTCGCCCTCGACACCTCTCTGCGTGCGAGCGCCTTGGTTGGATGGATGACCGAAGAAGCGAGAGAGGCAGAGAATGGTGGAAGGGAGCGGGAGGAAGAGGCCGGAGACCAACGGAAGGGGTCAGGGAATCGAGGTGGGAAGTGGGAGGTCTAAGCTAGGGAGGTGTAAGGAAGGGACGGACTGGTGGGGGTGCGAGGTTTCCGATTCCCTCCTCCGCAGCCCTCCCCTCCCGCCGCTCTCCCATCCCACCTCCCCTTCCCGTAAGGGTGCCCCCACTTTTTACCCTTTTCTCATCCTCCCCCTTCCCCCACTCCAGCACCCTGCTCGATCGTCGCCTCATTCGGCCCGAGTGTGAGGACTGAACGAAGTCATTATTCCTCAGCCTATCTCTCCTGCCCACCCGCGCACACACGATCCAAAGATCGAACGCTCTTTTTTTTGCCTTCATCGTTCACCCATCTTTTCCGATTTTTTTTACCACCTCCCTCCCTCTCTCTCACTGTCTACCTCACACCTTCTCCCCTCCCGCATTATCCCTCCTCATCCGACCCCCCGCCCTCCCCCCCAACCTACTCTTAACCCCTCTCGATTCTACCCACCGGCCACCCCAGTCCACCCAACCTCACCCAATCCCAGTTAGGCGTTTTCCGCTTCTTCTTTTGCTTCCCTCGCGCTGCTTCAGGGATCACTTCTTCCTCCGGGGTCACTTGCAGCTGGAGGATAGGCTGTACTTAGTTTCTCGCCCAAACTAGCGCCGTTGTTTCCATAATTATTCAACCCCGAGGTGTAATCCAGTCACAGAATCTCCTTACGTATCTATTTATTTTCGCAGAGCCCTCGAATGCCGGGAGTATTTTTTTCCAATCCATACGCTTTGAAATCCCATGGCTTTAACTTACAAGTGCCCAATTTATCGAAATCGGTTTTGACCAAGCTAAAACAAAATACAGGACATCCAAACATATGATGCCTTACGGTTAGCTTAAAGCAATGATTATTATTACATGTATATTAATGCTAACTGTGAGACTGGGGAGCGTTTCTAGCTTGCTTCTGCTAGTCTTTAATAAAAATGTCGAGATTAGAAGAAAGGTGATAGCGAAATGGCTGGGTTAGAAATATTTAGAGATGCAATTATGCAAAGCTAATTTTAGCTTATTGAGGAAAAATGTAGTTCTAGGTTTTCGTTGGTCCATATGGTATGATACCATTTATTATCGTTGTATTCATGTAGGTCAATTAATACTATTAGCTCAACCTTATATGCGCATTAAATAGCGAAAATAAAATAGGAGGAATAAGTCAGATCCAAGAGATTTAGGATTTACTTTTTCCGCTAACAATACGCAGTAAATAATAAACTATATCACTTGAACGGTTTCCTATTCCTTTCCGTCGATTTTGTGCATCCTTCTATAATTTTGGTGGCATGCAGAGCAAAGGATTGCAGAGACCTACAGTAGCTAAATTAGCTAAATTATTTCAAAGTAACCAGTTGTGTGAGGTTGAGAATACGGTCATCTACCTAAGCATTAGCAACAAGTTGAACCGTGTTGGTGCTTCAAATACCCCCAAACGTCTTTGCTTTGTGTCGTTCGAGGGTATTCGTTCAAATGTCAAATGAATTTGCAAGTACAGAATCTTAGCATTCAATCTCATCACTCTCAAATCTATGAGGGCATTGCATTAAACTAATTTAAATATTTAAAATCTTTTGATTTGAATATTTCAATTTAAATATCAGGGGACCGGTGCCTGGTTTCCTTCAAACAGAATATCAAGAATATAGTTGAATGAAGAAAATCAAAAACCCAAGCATAACTTGACTTTCATTAAACATCTTGAATACTCTTCTATCATTATGAACTCAATACATGCATGCTAATTTGGGAATAAAACTGAATATAGCGACAATCTGATGGATTTTTGCGTCGTATTAAACGAGAAGAACACGTCATATAATTGTAGGACAATCTATGGCAAAAGTTAATGTACGGGGCGAGGGTTGCGAGGTCTTTGGAGTAAAATTTATGAAAAGGTAAATGGTAAATTTGGGGAAAAGAGGAAAGTTTGCCAAAAAATCAGATGCTCTATAGTTTACAGATTTGAAGACATGAATATGTATATTTTTAAAACCTGGAAAATTTCCGGAAAATATCAAAATCTTGCGTAGATTTCTCCAGTCAGTCATATTAAGATGTAGATTTTAGGCCGGAAAGTTTTCTAGTTAGAAAAACCTCAGATTAAATCAGACGTCAGGTGTGCAAATAGGTACCGATTACCAATAATAATTCAAAATATAAGTAAATATATCACATTTTTCTGTTGATTGGGCAAAGAATTTTAATTTTTACTGTGTGACTTCAACTATTGTCTAAATACATTTGAGGTACCGAAGACCAAGAACCTTCTAAAACGTCTCCATAAGTCAACTTAATACCTAGACAATCTACATACGTTACCCTTGGGGTACATTGCATTTGTTTGGTTTCATCGACGTCATACCAATATATAACAATTTGGTCGGTAGAGGTACGTATCGAGAAAATCTATATTTTCACTCCATATCAACGTAAGTTTTTGACCGGCGTATTTTAATAACCCGAGACGAGCCTGTTATAATAAGGGAAACTGGACAGTTTGACAGCCAATGCTCTGAAACCCTTCTGACCTGTGGACTGATGATAAACCGAAGGAGAAGTTGATTCTGAAAAGTCCGCCTTGATGGAAAACTCTTAAAATTTACTCAATGTAAAATTTTGTAATTAAATCCGATTAGTTCTGTTTTATGATTAATTAGTTTAAACATCAACTATTTATTTATTTTCTGAAAATTCCGAAAACATTTCCTTCCTGAATAAAATCTGAAAACCTTGGTAAATTTTCGCCATTTTCATGATTTTATTTTTGAACGTCATTGATTCGCTCCAAATTAAAAGCAGAACCCATATAACGACTTTATGAAATTAATTATATTAAAAATGACACTGTAGTCGAGTGGGTTGAGGTTGACTAATGACGGAAGGATCCAGGTTTGTCTCTCGGCACCTTCATCTAGGGTACATTCCTTTGACTGCCAAACTATTACTTGACCATCTGCAAACCTAACAGATTTAATCATCTCACCAACCACTTTTATTCCCTTAATATTTCATCAGCATATTAATTTGAAGAGTGCCTGTGAAAACAAGCAACCCTGTTTTACTCCTATCGTCCCATTTTCTTCACAGAGTGCTGTAATTGTTCTTTTTCAGGATAGGAATTAAAATTTATCAAAGGAAATTCCTGTGCACATGGTCTAATTCCTTCCTTGTATATATAATGCGTGGGAGTTGCGAGGATCACTTACTTCCATTTTTCCCTAAACTCTTCAATAATTCTGTGAGACTATTATCTATTCCTACATCCTTTTTCGGCTCTACCGCTCTTATCAATTTTCCTATCCTGCTGTCAAGTAATCCAGGATCCAGTCCATCCTCGTCTGCGTCACAACCCCATTCAATTTTGAAACCGGGCAGCCTAATATCTTTAGCATAATACTCTTCTGCATTTTCGTTCTACCTTCCCAGAATCTCTTTTGGTTCGATTAATAGCTTCTACACAATATATACAATTAATACTTCTACACAGAATGTTGCCAATTTTTTTCCTAATAGATCGTACAAACTACTTCTTATTCTCGGTGGTTAGTACGTGTGCTTAAATTACCACCAGATTTTTAAGGTACGCTTTTATCCCTTCCTCTAATATTCCATTACTAACCTGTTCAAAATTATCTACCCTTTTTATTCAGCGTTTATATATCCTATTCAGTATAATGAGCCAATTCATGACAACTATAAGTATGAAAATATACATAAACCGCACCTTCCCACCGATCTTGTGTCTGTCCCTTACGTGTTTCTATCCCATATGATACTTATATGTATATGTATGTATATGAAGTCTGTGCAATAAATGCGCGAACTGGTGCAATCTGGCGGCCATGACGCCGACTATAATCCCGCCCACTAGCGGCGCTAGTTGCCTGAGACCCAATGAGCCGTCTGTGGTTGGCGTCGAGCTGTGCGTATGGTGTCAGTTATGTAAGTTTCTGTTGTCCTTGTTTTTACTGTTTGTCGAAAATGGAAATTGACGAAATCATGAAGCAACGAATCAACATCCAGTTTATCGTTGAAGTGCGGTAAAATTTATCAAGAAATTGCTCAAATGTTGACAGGTGTTTACGGTGATAATGCTTTGAAGAAAACATCCGTTTTCAAGTGGATTAAATCAAACGAAAAGTCAAGAAAAAGCCGATCGAAAATCAAAGTTATGCTCCTGGTTTTCTTTGATGTCGAAGGTATTGCTCATCATGAATTTCTTCCTGAAGGACAAACAGTGAATGCTGAGTTCTACCTTAGAGTTCTCAAGCGTTTGAGAGATCGCGTGCGTCGTAAGCGACCGAATTTGACTCAATGCGATGGATAGATTCTCCCACCATGATAATACACCTGCACATCCAGCATTGATTGTTCGCCACTTTCTGGCAAAAAATTCAATCGCCAACCTTTATCATCCTCCTTATTCGCCAGATCTCGCCCCCCGCAACTTTTTCCTATTCCCAAAATGCAAAAATAAAATGAGAGGACGTCACTGAGAAGATGTGGACACAATAAAGCAAGAAACGACGAGAAAACTAAAAAGCCTATCTGCCGAGGACTTCCAAGGGTGCTTTAAGCAGTGGAAAAGAAGATGAAATAAGTTCACAGCAACGAATAGAGAGTACTTTGAAAGAGACAAAATCTATGTAGACTAAATTTTGTAAAATAAAGTTTTTATATCCTCAGTTCGCGTATTTATTGGACAAACCTCATGCATACGTTTGTGTGCGTGCGAGTGTGCGTGCGCGTGTGCGTCTGCGAGTCTGCGTGCCTGCGTGTGTGCGTGTGTGTATGCCTGTTTTATAACATATATGAATATCACATTTTAAATTTTAAAATATTGTAAAAGATAAAGAGAGATATGTAATGAAAACTTCAAAACAGGAATTCAAAAAACGTCGAATGATAATATAAATATACGAGATTAGGAAAGCCCTACGAATATTCAAAACCTAAATGATGTGAAAAACACAAAGTTGCTCTTGCCGTACTTTTAATGATTGGAAGGAAAATGGGCTAATTGTGTTTATTACATCAGACACAATTGAGAAATTGTTTTATAAACGTAGTAACATTTTACGGAGATTCTACCTCTGAAACTCTGGTCCACCAAACGAAATCCCCTCAAAAACCTGATGTGCGGCATAGCAATATCACAGAAAGGAATATGAAAGCTGCTTCGAAACATCAAAGAAAATAAATCCCCATGCCCTGAAGAAATTCTCGGAATCATATTAAAGGAGCTTGTTAAAGACATCGTACCTTACTCAGCGACCGTTTTTTCTCTAGGATATGAAAAATGTTACATATCTCGCCCTTCTCATAAAAACGAGGAAGACAGTACTGGGAACAGGTGTATTATAAGTTTGAGATAGATGGATGTAAAAAATCCTCGCCCTTGGAAGTTGTCCAGAGAGAGCCACTGCATTCTACAAAGGTGACAGATTGGAATATCTTCGTTTTTACAGGCTCTAAACTGGATGTCTATTGTATGTACAGTCTTTAAACTTCAAACTTACAAAATCTTGGAGTATATCATATTGAGTATTACAGGGTGCCTGTATGGTACCTTTCCTATCCAGTGGAAATATACGTACCGAAACCGTCGTAAAAATGTAACTAGAAAATTGAGTTGATATGAAAGTACATTATGCCAAAGTATTTTTAACTTGGTGATTGAATGAGAAAATAATTGACTGTATTAAGGCAGTCTTAGCTCACCTAACATTAAAATTTGAGAAATAGAACCCTCAAACAAAAAATTATTCATTAATCAAGCAGGGAATTCTTATCTCACCGCGAATAATATTCCTAAAGTATATGTTTTCATAATATTCCGAATGACTTATAGTGCATGCAACGCACCTAACACATCAAAATGTGAAACTTTTAACTGCAATATACCATCTGCTTCCCTTCATTCCGTCTATTCCCTTCCTCCCTCTATCACGTTCACCCAACAGAACCCCCTCTGCCACAGTCTCCAGCAAATAAAAACGCCCTTCAACACTTCTGTGTGGTCTTCGAATTTCTCCCAACAAACCCTCACTTCCAACGATGTCTAGTACTCTTCCATTTGTTTTCCTTTCCGTTCATTTTACTTTTTCCATTATTTTCCAGGCCTAAACCTTTTAAGCGTATGATCAACGCTTATTCTTTTGTCTCAGTAATCAAGTTTCCATGACAAAAACACTGCACAGTTTTTATATCTAAGTTTGTGCAAATTATTTCCTTACGTCCCTGTTCAAGGTCCTTGGCTGCAACCCCCTTCCTATTGAAAAGTCTTTTCTCCTATTGTAATTATTCTTATACCGATACGACGTTGACCATCTTCTTTCAAAACCTTTCCCAGATAAGTGTGGTACCCTAACTGCTCTAATTTATCCCCAAAAATTTACTCATTGACTAATGCTTCCTATTTCTAAAAAAACTCATTCTTTTCTTTTATTTTTATTGAGTATTGAGGACGTCGTAGTCTAGTAGTAGGCCGTTGGACTGTTGACTGGGTATCCGGTATATCAATTCCTGTGCATTTCTCTTTGGGTACCTTCACCTTCAATCAAGCTGTGTGCTTTTTCGGCCTCCAGAGCCTCCTGGGAAACCATAGGCGGTGCAGGGAAAGGAACCCCCCGTCCCCGATACGTGAACTTCGTACGCTTTTGGGCTTAGTATTGGGTGAATTCTACCATCACCCGAACTGACCTTACAGTTGATTACTGCGTTTATGTTTTAATATATTGATTACTATTCTGTAAATATCAATGATTTTCAACTGTTCTCAGCATTAATTTTAATCCTTATTGTGGTCCGCTATCTAAAGCTTGATCATCGGTAAATTTAACTTATTTTAGGGGTTCCCCTCCGACTTTCATTCTCTTATCCAGCTTATTCTATGCCTTCTTTGATATATCCTTCAAGCATAACTTGAAGAGCAGGGATGAAAGTGGATAGTCGCATAGTCCCATTTTACCCCTTATTCTATCGTAATATTACCCATCCCGACTCTCCGTCCGTTACCCACGCCTACACACTTCACGAATGCCATCTATTCCTCCAGTTCTGACCTACATTGATTCATTCGTCCCAATTCACTCTATGGAACGCATTCTCCAAAACCACGAAGTAAGCAAATACATCCTGTTTTTATTCTATGTCCCTTTATAGTAGTGACGTCTCCCGTTTCTGAATACAAATTGATAATTAACTAAGTAAACATTTGCCCTCCTCTCTACCCTTCTGCTGGTGATTCTAAGCACTACCTTGGCTACATATGAAATCAAGCTTATTATAATCTCTCATATATGGCTGATTTTCCTTTCTTGGGAAGCAAGGATTATTAAGGTTGCGTAGGTATTAAAAATTAATCACATAATTCAGGAAGGTATAGAAAATCTAAACTGAGCTGTTCACTTTAAATGTAAACATAAAATTAATTTTAACTTCTATAGTCAAAGTATGATTCCAAAAGTCAAGTACCAAATACAAACATTCCATCAGCACCACAATCGTTTCCAACTATACGTATGTTTGACGGTTGAAAGAAAAGTACACTTGGTATGACAAACTTTAACGCCTAGTACTGATTACGTGTACTTAAAATGGTAGGTTGCAATGCTCTACAAGAAAAAGAATCTAGCTTATTTCCCTGTATCATTGGCGTTATCTATGAAGTACATTATTTAAGCTGAGGGTGACCAATTGCTACATTCAGATTTAAATCTGTGGCCATGATGTCTGTAGCTTATCTTTCTAGCCGGTTACGATGTTGCGATTCCTATAAATTACTAAATAAAATTAATAACTCTTTCTCCAAAAACCTGTTTCCAATTACGCATAATTATCGTCTTTATATTTAGCCACGACAGTTCCCAAAATATTCCCAATTTATTGTCCTTGATCTATTTCAGGTTCGGAATCACTTAAAGATGGCTTCCAGCAGTAGCAGAATTTATCGATCGTCCATCTTTTAACCTTGCTAAATGTTAAATAACTTTCAATTTCTATAGAGGATTTGATCCTGCGACGTATAGTTTCGTTAATTGAGTCATACACGATTTGCCGGGCTAAATGGGGTTCACTTCGAAAATATGACGATAATTTAAACTCGTTTCAGTCCAGTTGTACGGAACTTAGTGGTCGGGGAAAGAAACACTGCGAAACTTCTAAGTTCCGCCGCAAAAATCATTCTAGCAACAAACTAGCATCCTTCATTAAAAATATACCATTTCTCCGCTCCATATGCGGTACTTTCTCCCTACTTTGGAGCTATCCATAACGTCTAATCTTTTATCCTTCAACCTCTCGTAACCTACATTCACCCTTCTATCACTATTTTAACGTCCCATTGCCTCTTAATATCTCCTGCATCCATTTTGCCTGCCTCCAGATCTCTCCCAACAACCCGTTTTTCTCTCTGACACTAACATTTCTAACACTAATCCGCACTTTTTCCTATTAATCAATATTTACTTCAATCTGTGGCGATACATATTTATTTATCCCGTAATATAAAAATGATATAGAGTTACCAACAGTTAATAATCAGAAAATAACTAATACGATATTCCATGATAATTTGCAATGAGTACATAAAGATGTGACCCTTAAAACCAAGAATTCAACGGATCAGGATGGAATACCCAGGAGTTTGACCGTTGGATCTTAGCTGAGAGCTGATGCGAGCCGTCGCCATCACCTGGGATGCCCTGACCGTTGGTCTTCGGCGCGGGTGGCTGATTTCGGTGATTCAATAAAAAAGAACCTCCGAGTGCCTGATGGGCCCATCTCTCTGCGCAGCAGTTTTCTTTTTATTAAAGTATTTCTCCGTATCTGTTCTGCGAGAATCTTTGTTCCGGAAAAATAAATTGTATCCCATTCTCTCTCCTCCTTGCCCTTCTCCTTCCATATCCTTATCTAGCAAACTATTCATCACTCTATTGCTGCCTCTCTACCCACACTCTCCATCCACCCTTCCTCCACTTCTCTCTCCACACCAAAAAACCTTCCCTTTCCTCGTCTTCCTCCGATCTTCCCTTCTTAGTTCCCCCATGTCTCACCTCACGTCTTCGACACGCGACCATTCGTCTCGTTCGCTTTCATCTTCCCTAGCTGCAATCACGGCGTTGATGTTGATAGTAAGACGGCAGATCAATACACTAAATCCCGTTCTTGCATGTAAAATCATGCGTATTAGTATTCACTGTTATCTTAGGCAAAAGTGGGTATTTACAGTTATAATATATTGACTATCTGGCTCATATCTTTTGGTATAGATGAATCATCAAATTCGTGATTCGACAAGTAATTTATTTTGTGATTCAAAAATATAACAGAGATACGGATGCTTCAAATAACTTTTTTCTTAAAATAATTTCTTGAAGTAAATCTTCTTTCACATAAATTGTTATGGTGCAGTGTCTTGTCACCAAATAATGGGTAACAGGTTCAAATTTAGAGATTTTCGCAAGACATCCCAAACTCTGTTTTTTTCTGGGTTTTAAAAATGTTACTCGTAAACCGCAAGCTCTACAAAGAACTCGACCCTTTCCTGAAAGAGTGCGAATCATCATTTATATATATATATATATATATATATATATATATATATATATATATATATATATATATATTTATATATATATATATATATTTATATTTATATATATTTATATATATATATATATTTATATATATACACAATATGCTTAACCTAACTAAACGTAGAAACAATGAAAGGACGCTCACGAATACTCGGAACGGACAGACCATCATCTTCAGAATTTGATGACTACGACCTGCTTGTCGAAACGTCAAACACATTCGTCTGTGTCCTTTCTTTCTGTTTCTACGCTTAGTTAATTTAACCACCAAAATGTGTGCATATATTTTTGCTTCTGCTGAAGACGATTGGTTCTCAATGACAGTTATCTCTATATTCGTATAAATATAAACGCCATAAATCAATGTTTATGCATACATATAAACATTGATTATGACCATTTATCTGGTTAATTGTATCCATAGTAACTTTGTGGAATTGCTTCATATCAAAATGAAATACACTATGTTATCCCACAGAAGAGCTTTATTGTACGACCCGGGTTTCGTCGAAACCCGGGTCGTTTTCGTTCGACGAAACCCGGGTCGTACAATAAAGCTCTTCTGTGGGATAACATAGTGTATTTCATTTTGATTGATTATGACATTTAAACACAGAAACACAAATAAAAATCACTCACGTATGTAGTTTTCGCGCTTTGACGGCTCGGCCGTCATCGTCAGAATCTCTAAGTCTAATTGTCAAGATACTTGTCAGATTGGCAAATAAGAAAGTACCTTATAAATAAAGATCCCATTCAAGGTAGTATGTGTCTTCACTACAATGGAATCGGCATATCCATAAGCTCAAGTCACATATACAAATTTTTCGTATAAAATTTTGCCCGCTAAACCTTAAGAGCCAATTTTAAAGCAACTTATCTTGTGATGTTCTTTAAGGCATTTAAATTCGGAGAAACTGTTAGATTGCGGGCTTCCGCAGCGGTTTGATGAAGTGGCTTTCAGCACTGTCACGATTGGACCACCGGTTGGCTCAACTCTTGCCTCATGTTGCAACGATTGTCTTCAAGAGTGGGATAAATGTAGCCTCTCGTTCCATCCGTTGTCTCGGCGCTTGTTTTTGTTGCTGCCTCTTGGTTGAAATTCCATCTACCCGTCATCCCGCTCGACTCCATGCGACGTAACTTCCACGCCTTCCTATGTGTGTGGCATGTGAATTCCGTTGTCTCAGTTGAAATTCTTTTGGCGTTTTGTAATATCTTTAGCCTCACGAATTTTCCGTGGAAAAAGAGAAAATTCTTCTCTCTCTCTCTCTTCCCTTTTTAGATTTGTTTCTTTTGTGGCCCGACTCGGGCCTAACGTGCACCGCGGTGGGGGATGTTCTTTCTTCATTGATTATTCTTGACCACCGTTTGGTGCTGCTGAATTCTCGCTACCACTTTATGTCTGGATCGCGTATCTTCCTCCACAGCTGCATTTACGGCACCCAGTGTACTTCTTCCGTCAGAAAAGGTCGTAATTTTTCTTTTCCCGAGGGGAATACGTATTTCAGTTTCCTTATGGTGCCGAAGAATGTCGCGACATACCACTTCCTAATAAATCGGGCTATGCGATAAGCCGTTCCTTTCACATTAGAAAGCACGGAGAAGGTCGCGGATTTTTTTTCCTTCCGGCTCGCTCTGTCGTGGATCTTTTATCTCAGTGCTCTCCTGACGAATAAGTCGTCCTGGACGTTACTTTTGAAGGCTCTTAATGGGCGTTTTTTCTCTGCTAGCTCTGATTCAGCGTCGGACACCTTTCGGGGTCTAAAACTCTTCGTAACATTAGTTTTTTTTGTTGTGGTCAGTTAAGTGTGATTAATGCGGCATGGAGATAGTGATTATTGTGAGTTGGTCTCCAGTGCACTAAATAGCGTGCTTTCATTTTTTTTCTTTTCACGAGTAGATACATCTAGAAAGGAATGGCACCCATCCGTCTCAAGTTTTTCCCCGAAATTTATGGCCGTGTTTATGCAGTTCAATTCCCGATGGGATTCTCATAGCTTCTCTTTCCCGTGTGATCAGATGACGGAAGTATTATTCCATTGCGAAGCCTGTACTTATTAGTGATTGACTGGTAACAAACGCCTTCTATTTGAATATTTCTATCAAATAGGCGACAGTGCGTAAGAATTGCAAGCCCACGGCTCCTTCCCTTTGGAGGTATATTAATCCGTTCCGCTGTAATTAACTGCTTTTTAGGCAGTTTTTTCAAAACACAATTGTCCTCCATAGGTGATTTTTTCCAGTACACGTACTTAGACTCATTCCTTCACAGGTAATTTGGTGGAGAGTGGGGTGACGTTAAAACTACACATATATGTCCAAAGTTGCGACAGCGAATTTAGAATTTCCTTGAAGTAAATCGAATCCTTTAGGTGCGACTTAGTTGTGTTAGGAAAGCGTAAGATGCTTCTGAGCAGGACTTAATCTAGCATTTGCCTTAGAGACCTTATCCTTCTAGCAGTTTGGCTTGATCGATTTCCGTTCTCGTTCACATACAAGTACGTAATCTGCGAGAGATTGGACTTGAGGAAGCAGATATAAATAATTTCTCCTACTTATTACAAATAATTGAAAATTTGTCTTTGTCTTTAATATGCTTTATTCTGAATATTGGTTTTCGTTGTCGCTAGAAGTACATTTCATTTTCATTTGAATCAAGACTTTTTTCCTCCGTCCTTTTCAATGAAGTGCGACATTTACCTCGACGGCAGGAAGGAAGAGGATGCCTTCGTTCATCCACAGCTTCCTGATGAAACAAGATTCGTCTCGGGCTAAGTTTACACCCAGAAGCTTTGATTTTTGTCAATCATTTTCGAGCTGTCAAGTGGTAGGTGTAGGTATCTGCAGTGCCTAAATATTCCAAACGGCGAATTCCACGACCGTGATGATTCTTCAACAGAATCGCTGGCTGGTGCCAATATCGTAAGGCAAAATTAAAATACTGACGCAGATATTAACATGAATAACGATTACAGTCGTTATAGCACCAGTAGGAATGAGAAAGTAACGCATTTGGTATAAAATGGAGCGCAACTAGCGAAAATGACCACTTCTGAAGACTCGCGGAATAGCGATAGAAACGTTTATCTGCACATTATAAAGCCAATTGAACAAAGTAGATTTCAAATAACAACTAAGAAGAGGTCATTGAAAGAATTCTTATCTAAGCTGAAGTTAAGGGTATTCCAGTAGCTGGATAATTAAAATTTCCATCGGGTGTTTTTTCCGGATTCTAAGTATTTGTATTCGTTCGGTATCTTCACCCGATTTCACTTCGAAACCAATTTGCACTACATCCCTCTTTTGTTTTTAACTTATTCTTTTATCTTTACAATAATCTGACTTCTGGTTTGTAGTTTTATACAGGTTGAAGGGGAAGCTGATTCAGACCTAAACTCTTGCTCGTAGTTATCCCGCCATTGTCATTCAATTTCAACGCAGTTTACAGACGAGTCATTATTTGATGCGATCCGTAGGGAAACCTACCCCCTTGCGACACGCTCTTTAATGATGGTGGACCGAAAATCGAGTGGAAAGACCCTGTGAGTTGCCTCGCTTCGGTGAGAGAGAAAAAGAGACATGCCACCCGGGATCAGAGCACCCCCGAACAAATAAGTTTTTTTTTAGATCTAATCGACGTCTAATCTGTTGTATGCCTCGTATAGTCCCAAAGTTAATTATCTTCCCCTTATCCTCTTATTTTCCGCTTAAGACTTTTATTAATTCACGGGTAGCTGACTTCCCAAGCCACTTCCTCCTCCCCTATCCACGTCATACTTAACTTTCCACATCAACTCCGCACCTTCCCTCCCCCCCCCCCTCCCACCTTGTCTTGCCTTTTTGCCCAAAACAGGCTGACGAAAAGGCAAGGCAGCCGTCTATTAATATGTGGCAAAAAAGTGCTATTTTCGTAATTCATTCATCATCTCAATGTGTTTCAAGACTCTTTAAATGCTAGTTAAGCCCATGTCATTCTCTCATTTACTAAATTCGCCCACAGGATGGAGTGTATAACTCGTCTTAATTAAATGAACCTAAGGCCATGATTTGCACAAAAAGTGGTGAATTAGAATTTGATTCTTTCAAAATGATGGTCAAGTGGAGAACAATTGGCGACTTGTAAGCAAACACTTTAAGAACAAAGAGCAAATTGTACCAAAGACAAATCATATAGAGTGAAAAATTTTTTAAAATAATATTTTCTTTCACCAAAGTGAATTGTCGTTACGCATCTTACAAATAATCGAGATCACTTAAAAAAACACAGAATAATAGAATTCAGCAAATAATTCAGGGGCTTGAAAAATCATTTTTGTTGACTAGTTTAAAATGAACATAGCCTCATTCAAACGAGAACTGAAAGAACGTAAACAAAATCATCTTACCCTATGCTGCATTAAAAGTTAAAAAATTGCTCCAAATAATTTCCGGTAATTTAAATTATGAGGGAATTATTGGGTTGAGTGGTGCTGGCGGAAAAAACTGGTTCAACTAGCTATCCAATTAAAAATTTATAAATTATTAGGTGAAATGAGGACGAGAATACTTATCAAAAGTTGCCAAAAATAAGATCGAGGGGAAAAGATACGTTGACAGAAAACACGCCCCCTTTGGAAACTTCTTATCGAAGTTACGCCAATAATTATAAACTGCTCTCTAATTATCTTGACTACTGTAAAAGTTCATGTCACGCAATTGTAAGCATATAAAAAGGCAGAAAACGATAAGCATGTCAGATAGATAAATCGTTTAATTCGATGTTGCTGAGCTGACAATTCGTAAACCTTGTGTTTTTTGCACCATATGCCTCTACCGCCAAAGAAGCTAAGTTTACCCCGGAGATATAGAGGCAAAATATTCGAAATAATGTAAAAATATTTGAATACGATGGTTTCCTTTGCTTAGATGGCCGGATTTCATTTTACAGAGCCTTTCAACTAAGTAACCCTGCGCCATATAACCTTAGTAATTGATAAAAATAAAAGTAATTCATTCCTGATACCTTCGAATTTATCAATACTAATTCATTACCTAGGTTTCGAATTGGTAATGTGGAAGTTGGGTTATCTTACTACCAGCAAAGAACGTTGCATTAAAGAGACTGGAGCGCTGGGCCCCCTGAACTTCACCAAAACTGAGGGTTTGTTTGGTTACCAGACTTTCCTAGTAAGCCACTGGCGGCAGAGAGAAACGATCTGCCATACCTACCCTGGTGTGTGAATTCCACACGCCGTATAGGGTTGAGTATTAGATGAGCTCTTCCCTCACCCATCAAACCGATCATCGGGTTGATAACTGTGCCTTGGTTTTAGTTTTTACTTCTTAAGTCTACTGAATGTAAACTGTACACGTGATAATAATTGCTGAAGAATAGTAAAAAAGCCATTAATCTAATGGCAGGTCAAATTAAGGACAACATGAGGCGTCCAGGCACGTCATGGGGCAGCATCAAATTTAAATATCAAACATTAACAGCCTCAACTGTCTGTAAGATTTACCGTACCAAACCAATATACCTAGATATTTTACGAGTAAAACAATTTGACCTACTTGTGTTGATTTCTTCTGATCTCAACAATTATTTTTCCAAGGATATTGTCTCCTTTTATGAATTACGCCATTTGAGCTCAGATCTAATCAATGGGAAAGAAACCGAAAATGTACCATAATTTTGGAATGATGGTGCACAATTGACGAGATAATATTTCGTATAACTTTTTATGTCGCTCGCAACTTCACGCAATGAAGAGCGTAACAATAGCTACCGACTGCTATGCCGGGCATATCTTACCACGTGACGAATCAGCTTGGTCCAATAGGCCGGTGGCAAGGTAAACGAATCCCCCATTCGGATCTCCGGTCGGACGAGAGAGTATTTTATTGAAAAACAGAAACCGGTGTTTCACGGTTGAATCTTGGAATTTCCGATTATTCCTGCCATGCAAAATGATAGAGAATGCGGAAGTAGTGACAGGTTTGATGGGTTGACATCTTAGGTAGGTATTTCTAACTGAAAAAAACATATTATAGTGGCAAATGTTATGAACACGGGCATGAAATAAGTAGTTCCTTAGATAATTACTTATTGAGTCTCTGAATCTGAGCGGCATTGATGAAATCAACTACACAGTAGATATCAGGAACGATACAAATACAAGATTTCACGCACACACGTTATTCCTCTAGCTCCTTCATTGCTGCCGTTGCATGCGGCGACGAACAGGTTAAGACACGAATCGCTGCTGCCGCGTAACGACTCGACGTAAACAAACGCAACACCTCTCATTTAATTGGCAGATTTGTCGCTAGATGGCACACTGTGTCTCGTTTCGATCAGTTGAACGGTTTACGCAGAATAGTGTCATTCTGGTCTTTTTTTAATGACGCCTTGTATGATGAAACATAAGGTATACAAAAGTAATGGATAGGACGAGTAAAAAGTAAGAAGTTAATGTAGATGGGAAAGAAAATAAGTCTTTGGAATAGACTAGAATTTAGAAATGTGTTTGACATATCCTGATGCACATTAATACGGGCTACAATCATCAGAATTTTTTATAAGAGCAGTTACGAAGGAAGACCATGGATGACAAGAGAACCAGATGACACCAGCGCAAGGGGTTACGGAGGAATGAATATATCGACAAATAACATGAATTCCTAGAGTCCTGCCACATACCAGCCCTCGCGTTGATAAACTATGACGATGACACTGCATGTGGCAAACTTTAAATTAGTTTTGCCAGCTAATTAAGAAATTTTCAGCTACGAATAAAGTTCAAATATGTCTACACGGAATTAAAGAGTTTAAGTCCCAAGTATTCTAGTGAATTGTGATGTAATTAGGAGCTGAAAAGTAAACTTAAAAATTAGCCGCTTTTTAATTTCTTATATAAAATGGTAATTTAGAATTTGATGAAAACCCGCAGTTGAGGGCTTTGCTGGGCCAGAAGAGTTTAACAATTATTTCATGCTCTCTTAAATTAAATCTACCCTTCACGAAAAATACATAAAAGGAATCATTCGTAGGAACGCATAAAAAAAGGATTTTAAATATACTTTTTGGAGAATAATTGTTATACCTATTCACATCGAATCTACAACGCAGTAGCATTCATAGGAGTAACATTTTAAAATTTGAATTCATTTCTCAAATAACTCCTATTTGTGTTTTTTGACCTTCATAACAAAGAATAAAAATGTTTTGCGGTCAATGACGTTCTCATGATGAAGTGTTATTTCTTTATATCGATGATGATGTCAAATACGAATTTATGTATCATAATAATTCCGTATAGAACTTATAAATGTACTTTATTCTAAGAGCAATTCAAGTAGCCTAATAGGCAGAGCGTTGTACCATTAACTGATAAGGTTTCCGGGTTAAAATCCAGGTTAATACCTTTGGACAGCCCTATCTAAACTCCAAGCAATGTAATTTTCTACTTACTGAACTTAGGAAATAAATTGTGATGCTGATACCTTGTCCTCCCTACTCAGATGTGTGAATGTCACACACTTATAAAGCTTAAATTCAGGATGAGCTCTACCATCAACTAACTGAGCCAACTTTTGGGTTTTCCCTTTGAGGGAATGCAGTAGGTTTAAGCGTCTATCTGTCCTGTCATTGAAAGGTAAAAACATTGAATCCCTCGAATACATTGAGCGCTGATACCCGCTTCTCATTTCCAGTACCCACTCTCGGATCTGCTGAGTGTTTTTCAGGTCTACTTTCCTTCTTTTAAAGCTATTGCTTTATAGTAAAGAGAGGTCTAAAATAGACCGGGTGTTCAGTAGGACATCTAGTAAGAGATCATAATTCAAGGGAAATATCAGATATTGCGGCAGTAGTAATCGTATGGACCCGAAAAATTATCATCTTTGAATATCACTCCTCTGTTAAAAATGAACGCTGTTCGCAGTTCAACCGGAACATAGGAATCATTTAAAGATCTATCACATCGCAAATGTAAAAATGTCACAAATCTTAAAAAAATATACGGCCACACCACTGATAGATAAGTAGTTGTCTTTATTTTGGAGCCAGATTGAGACTGTGGAGTCTCTTCTACCACCTCGTCACACATTTAAAATATTAAACTTACAGATAAATTTCACAAATTATGCATAAATAGCAATAAAATTAATGCATATAATATCTTAGGACTAACATTTAGCAACACAACGCATTAGTTGTCGAGTTAATAAAAAACTATAACACAATATCTACAACATACACACATCAATACATACAAATACTATACTACGTCTACCAATACATGTACATGCAAACAATACTTGTAAAACAAAATTCTTGGTTATATTTACAAACGCCAACACAAAGTATGATGCTCCTGCGAAATAAAATGGAAGGACCTCGAAGTTTGTTTATAGCTGGATTATTACTGGTTGGTTTCCTGGGAAATTAGTGATTTATGAAGTGCGTGCTTGAATGATGGGAGAGATGGTGTATTAGTTACGTATAACGGATAATAGCTCATTCCTTTGACAAAATGCTGTGACTGCAAATTACTGGTTGCTTGTAGTTATTCTGTGATAAGGGATAACGAGTTTATGATTACCTCTGGTATTTAGTTAATGTATTCTATCAAGGCTATTGAAGCCATTTGTAAATTACTGTGGGGTTTTATAATTTAGTATTTGATAGAGTAAGGACAGAATGTGGAGTTTCCTGCGAGGTTCCAGAAATAGTCACTTTAGTTTGTTAAATATTCTGTGATGAGATCTGCAATTTTCAAATTGTAAATGAAGCGTACGCATGAGTTAACTTCCCTTTGTAGTTTTACCGGCAGCTCGTTTGAAAGATCTTGCCACGTTATGCTACCATAATCAAAGTGAGGAATAATGGGAGAAGAAACTATCTGTTTTTTTATGTGATGAACATAACATACTGATATTTCCTAAGGGAGAGGAGGGATTGATTGACGGTTCTGCAAGTTTTAAAAAGTTGTGAAGATCATGAGAAATTTCCATCTACAATGAGACCTAGAGTTGTAACAACATTCTATAATGGAATGACTGTGCCTTGAAGATACAAGCTAGTTGAGACAAAAGTGTTTGAAATACAGCTATAGATTTTAGCAGTTTAGGATATCCAATCACTATAGCTTGCGCATTATGTGAATTTAGGCCCATGAAGTTTTGCGTTCTCCATCTTGTCATGTTATTGAGGTCAGCATTAATTTGTTGTACGGCGAGAGGAAGGTTGTGCGATTGTGGTCCTTCGATATATCTGGAGGTCGTCTGCATACAGGTGATATTTGGAGTGTTGAAGAGATGAAGAAATGTTATTAATGCACAACGGGTATAGTAACGGCCTCAGTATTGAGACCTGTGGAACACCGCGCGATTTATCGAACCAGGAAAAGTCTCACCAGCCACCACTCTTTGTCGGCGTCCTGAGAGATAAGAGGAAATCCATGTAGTGGCGGTTCTTGAAAATCCAATGCAAGTTAATTTAGCCAGAAGTACATCTTTCTCAATTGAATCAAATGCTTTGCTTAAATCAAGTAGGGCAAGAATTGTGACCATCCTTTTATCCATAGCACGTCGAAGGTCATCAGTTATTCTGACCAAGCTGTAGAAGTACTAAGAGCCATGCGGAAGCCAGATTGGAATACATTTAGAATATTACGCCGAGACATAAAATCTCTTATTTTTTCATGAAAAGGTTTTTCAAGCTTTGGATGAGATAGGAAGGATGTTAATTGGTCGGTAATCTGGAGTTGTGGTTTTTGATTTTTTAGGATTGGTCGTTTTAATTCATTTTTCCAGAAATAACTAAATTTTTCCTGAGATAGCGAGCAGTCGAAAATATTTGTGATGCATGGAAGTATGAGAGGAGTTAATTTATGTAGAAGAAGTATAGGCATTCTATCCAGCCCTTGAGCTGTGGATTTAATTTGTCATTGCGAACATCTAATTGTGTTACTGGCACAAATTTAAATGCATAAGCAGCGCGTAGATAACTATTAAATTGATGTCTGTGTAAGGGCAGTGAATTTTTTTGGCCCCCTGCGCACTTTAACAACTTCATACCGCCCGACCTGTATTCATTAATTGGGGACCAGGGTTCAACAGCTGACTGCATAACTTAGTCATTTAAGTTTTTCAATTAACATCAAACAAAAAAAATCGATGGCCTTTCGCTTTCTAAGACACGTGCTAACGGATGAACCGGGGAAACTATTCCTTTCCTATTCTATCATCCCTTTAGACTGCTTAAGAGAACTTTTTTGTACTATTAAGTACAAATAAAATAGTAATAAGGTTTTTATAGGGATAAAAACCAATACCTTGCCAACAGATAGTACTTGCTTCGTTTCAACGTAGTGATCTTAAAGATTTGAAAAGTTAATGTCAAAATTTATTCTATTTCTTAATTGTCAGGTATTCTTCGTTAAAATCCAGCAAAGAAAAGTCAGCGTAGTTGAAAAATAAGAAGTTTTTGTTTTACAGGGTCAAACGATGATGAAATTTATCTATTATCTATTGCATAATATTATATGCAGAAAGTTATTATAGCCTTTTTATCATTGGAAGTTTCCCCCCCAATGAATTACTGAGTTATCTAACTGGAACGTTTAAGTTTCGATCTTATCTACATGCCTTGCGTGCCACATTCATTCCTCGTTGTTTTTCCAGGTGAAACATTTTAATTGCTATCTAAATCCTCGTTACCGGAGCCTGTTTACCTAAATGATGACCTCCTTCTAATGTTTCGCTTTCGTGACATCCAAATTGAGCATATTGCGTTTTGTGAATTATTCATGCGCAATTAACTCACAGCTGTAATATTGCAATCGCGATATTAATGGGAATTTAGTGATGTGATTCTGATGCAACATACTTGTTCTGAGGTAAGAAGCCTTAGGCCAAACTAAATTCAACTACTTCTACTAAGACTTCAAAGCGTGAGAAAACCAGCAGTTATTTTTAAATTTTGGAAAGATCTAGTCCAAGGATGAATTTTCTTTACACCGTAAGCATTTACCAATTGGTTGTCAGATACAAAATCTGCAACGTGTCTGACGATGAAGAAATTCGTAATATTCAACATTTATGAAGCGGTTAATTTACATGATTTCGTAGACCTAAGAACATTTAATTTTGTAGCATATTATTTTCTTTATGAAAGTGGTATTTCAATTTCACACTAATATTAAATTAAAAAGAAAGCCATTTGACATGAAAATATCTTGCTCCTAATAGCATAATACCTAAGCGACATAAGTCATAAGTGGTAATGATCAGAGTTATTAGAGTAGTTTCAAACTTATACACGCCATTATTTCACAGCTAATCAAGCAAGCTTTGAAAACACTTAGCAAGGCACAACTGAATTAATATTTAGTTGGTTTTCCCTGTACACTGACGATACAAATGAATTCACTCCTCGTAGTCTTCTCCTGTCATATTGGTACTTGCGAATATACTTTAATGGAATCTGTTTCAATTCCTTTTGCATTTTTTTCCATAATATTCTTTCTTAGAACTATATTCATGAATAGTATGCTTAAGAGCTGTGTATTTACTGGAAAAAATTTGTAAACAAACAGATAAAAAATAATGCACGCATAAAATTGAACGAACTTCAAGAGTGAAAGTTGTAAGCGTTACTTTGGACTTATTTTTGAAAAGTCGAATCATTCCAACTTTCGGAATGTTATAGTTAATAGGTTTGCTCCAGGAAATAATAAAACGGTAGAATCTCACAGGAGTTTTCGGGCGTGGCTCTTTCTTTCACTTATTTCCTGAATCCGGGATGTGGCAAATACGAACGGTTCAAATGATCTCATAAACTAATAAAATTAACTTGAAAGAATTTCATTTTCCTCGGGATGACATTATGATTTATTCTCCTTTGGTATTATATGCAATCATTTTACTAGCAATTTTCTCCGGTTGTACTCTAAAATCACTCATGGGATCATGGAATATATTTATCTGTCCTTTGGGGAAGCACTAATACAATTCTGAATGATTTCCCAGGGACATATCGTTTGGACATCTCGTGCAGGGGTGAAGCCATTACTTTTCTTTCTACTTACTGGACACAACGCAGAACTTTTTGATACATTCAAATGCCACATACAATCGTACCCATGGTATTTCTACATTATTATTATTATTAAAAATACACATGTGCTGATAGACATTGTCAGGTGGCACACAAGTCCCAAATAATTGCAAAAGATAATACATAAAACTAGACTTCAAAACACAAATCTCTTTAACAAAACAAGTGAATCCCCATCCCATTTACAACCATTTATCAGCAAGAAAAAAAAAGATAAATTAAAAAAAAAATTAAGCTATTACATATAATACCATACACCACATATCAATCAAATTATTACATATATGCCTTACATCTACTCTTAAAAGTATACACTCTGTTAGGAAAGGGCTCGAATATTTTTGCAGGTAAAGTGTTCCACTCAACAATTGTTCTATTTAGAAAAGAAATTTTTTTTTTATTTGTTCTCTGTGCCCGGCATTTTATCTTAAATTTGTGATCATTTCTGCCTATAAAATTTGGGTTCCCCGCCTCTTTCCTAAGATCTGCCCAAGCTTTCTCCCCCTTCAAAATTCGGAACATTCCACAAAGTCTGCTTACTTTTCTTCTAGATTCTAGAGGTTCCCAGCCCAGCGTTTCTAGCATGTCAGACACACTCTCCTGTGCACATACATATATTAGCTAGCTCTATCAAATCTACTACATGCTAATAATATAATGCTATTATCTTTTAAATAACAATAAAATTCATTTTATATATCACTAGCGACTTAATAAGCTTTAAATTAAAAAATCCACAATGCATATTTCTTTTGTAATTTATTTTCAATAACAGATTACCTAGTTTATGAACTCTCCGGACTGTCTAATCTTCTTATCGTGTTTGTAGCAAAAGTGAACTATTTAAATGTTGATGTTGCGTTTAAATTAATGTAACCTAACGGCAAATGCCGATAATTAATATTCAGTACTAAGTAAATTACATATATTTTAAATAAGAACTGTCATGCTGGATGCTAATTAGAGACTATTACGTAAGAAAAATTCTGGAAATTTATAAATTAACTATCCTTTTTAATTTCTTTTCGTAATTTCAGTGATGGAACATTAATGATTGACCAGATAAATAAACAGGATTCATTTAACGTTGTTACGATTTGAATCTCTTCCCGCGATCTGCTACCATTTAAATATCAACCAGCTCTTCTTGATTTAATTTCTTTATAATTCTAAACCACCCAATAGATTTAATGCATAAATTTTTAAAGCTAGATACGATAAATTTATATATTTGTTAATATAAATATATATGAAATTGAATATTTTTACACGAGTTAAAGCACTCACTTTAATGCTGAAGGAAATAAAATCTATTTCATAACCAATAATTTTTGTTAAATGTTGAATGGCATTGTTGTGTATCTGCAATTTGTAGTACAGTATCACACACAATTAATTTACATTAAGGAGTAAACAGATATGAGTTTCCTGAATCATACTCGTACTAAATTCATGTTTTATTAACTTTGTCTCTTCCATAAGGAAGCGTGTTTAAGTGGACGCACGTAGTTCTAAACATTATAGTATCTATCAACTTCACATTTCTTAGAATTATTGCATCCAAACTGAATAGTGAATTCCCAAATGAGTCTAATGGATCCAAATCTCAAGAAATAATTGTTTTCACTTAAGCAAGCTTTCTTTTGTATTTCCATCGCCAAATTCATTTTCCGTAATATCTCCATGAGCTATAATCTATTTTTCATTCACTAGGACACTTTTACGTTTTGCGTTACAGTTCATTGCAAATCTAATGACCTGAGCAAGATTAACCTTGATCTGGAGGTAATTGAAAAGCTGGCATTTGCGGATTGTTCAATACAAGTTCCGAACAAATTTGCGTGAAACTAATTAATGAGCTAAAGGGGATACACGCACTTATTGAAGACTCCGACTCAATTAAAAATGGGACCCTCCAACCAAAGTAAGGTCAATAAATGTTTACATGACTATAACGTAAAAGTATGTTCATTGGAGAAAGTTCGACACAAATTTCAAATGAGCCTCGCAGTAGAAAAGGGCATATAATAAGCAAATGAAACGCAAACAGGTAATTTGCAGCATGTCAAAGAACACGTCGACATCAAGTAATCGAAATTGAGTTTGGTCTTATTTTTATTTTATTCATACTTCAATAGAATTCTTCTGACACTAGAGTAATGAGAATTCGAGTCTACCTACCTTATTGAAAGTGTAAGATTTCATTAGCAAAAAATGTCATCTACATCCATAGTTTTGCCACCCTTCCCGATCAACATGTGAGCACGGATTTGAAATATTTTATAATATGTAAGCTAAAGCATCGCACAATCAAGTGGTCTCTCATTTTCCAGGATGGTAAAGTTACCCAAAAAATGCTAAGTTCACAATCTAATCAGTAATCATACCAATGTTTCCAATATGCGAAAACGAAAGACATGAATACAAATATGCGTCAAGACGTCAGTAAGATAATGCAAAGTTCGCGTGTAGAGATGGATCCAACCAATCCTATGGATAATAATGCATTGAATGTTGTCCTTCTGAATCTGTTCATAGAAGATATGGAGAATCATAGTTATTCACTGACATTCAAAGGAATGAAAGAAGTTGTCACTCATTCCGAGGCACTGCTGACTGTCACCGATTATTGGCCATGGAAAACAATGATAACTGACCTTGACAGACATGAGAGAACAAACCAAAAAAATCACACAATATGGACGTAAACTCACTCAAGAATGAGGATAATAGGTGGGCCGACCAACTTCTCCATCAAAAGGAAGCAGGTATACCCGCACACACGCGCGGGAGGGCCTTTTTCGTTATCCAAAGTCAGGGAAAGTGCTGCCAGAACTTCCCTCGGCTTAAGAAAACCTATTTCCGAGGCAAGCACAATGATTTGAAACAACTGCTATACAAAATACGAACTGAAAAAACTTGAAAAAGAATGTTGATTTCTTCCTATATGAAGTGTCTGTCTTGGACAATGAAAGTCGAGAGTTTTCTCTTTGCGAAGTCGCAATATATAAAAATTGCCTCTCTCAACTGACGGGTTACATCACAGCGCTCAATGAAAAGCAGGGAAGAAGAGCCTCCAACAGAGCATTTGGTTTGAATTAGTAGTTCTTCAGATAGTCTCAATAGCTCTTGAATATACTCTTATTGAAATATTTCTCTTGCCATCCCCCCCCCCCTGTGTCTCTCCCGTCCTTTCTTCCTATCTCTGATCCTAGAAAATTCTTTTAGCTAAAGAGATCCCTTTACTATTTCTCCAAGAGAAATGACGCAGCTAAGACCATAATAAATTTCAATTTATTCCAGAGTGGCACTCAACATTCGTGTTAACTCTGTGTGTCATAAAATAAGTTGTTTGCTTTATTATCACCCGAGAATGTCATTTTTCTTCAAATTAAATTTTGGAAGACACCAATTTCTCGAAAAAATTTTAGCACTTGAAACAACGCAGGAAATTTCCCTCGAAATACTATGGGAATGAGATTTTTGCACACCTCTTGAAAGAAAGCACATGTTCTGATGAAGAAACTTCTCCGTTTTGTGATGAGTGCAGTCATGTAACCAGTCAATTGTCCTATGCAGTTTTTAAATATCGCTCCGTCCTAGAATAAAATTAGCAATTTTCATATTCCGATATAGGCATCGCATGGGGAAAGAAATTATCCTTCTTCTCCAGGTTGACATTAGGTTTCCCTTACCCACCGATTTTTATAGCAGTGTGTACGCATTTTACTTTGAGAAATGGTCGCTTCAAACCTTCGTGCTTGGCTTGGAAGCAGGAGTTTTTTAATTCGAGGGAAGTTTCGTCCCAACGAGGGCCACGATGCGTTCCGAGTATCCGGACATCGTCAACATGCCTCACGGCACAAGAGCAGCGACGTATTTCCGTGACCCAAATGTTTAGCAGGATAAATTAGTCGGACTATGTGAGTGAACAATGATAGAATTTGAGCGAAACTTAAATTTACGCGACAGTCTGAATGTTGGCCTTGTTAGCGTTTTGCCTCGTCAGATGAGTGAGCTACCGGCAAAATAATGACTCCAACCGAGGGAAATGAAAATGCGTAATATTCGAGATTATCCTTTAAAAAACGTTTGGCTTCTGAAAATTCAACGTTCCATTCAGCAATAAGATACAAGGCAATGAGTAAAACATTTGTAGTTAATCGACTTGTCAGAACTAAGGACATTTGAAGTAGATACGTACATGGACAATTATTTAACAGGCTAAGTCTTCATTCTCCTCTCATTAATTCTGAAGTTTCATTTTGTTTTTCTGTTAAAAAAATTGAATAATAATTCTACAAGACGGTCATCCAAGTGGAATTTTTTTAACGCTAGGTCTAATATTTTATTTATCGATTTTAAGATTGCTTACAAATAAACGTCATGTTCGCGGTAGATCTTCATTATCAAACGTTTTTTCAATCATAATTTTAATCAGCATATATCTTCGTTTTCTATCTCACCAGCAACGTTAAGATCAAATTGCTTTCTTACCCAAACACAAATATTAAGAGGGCCCCACCTTATTATCCCTCTCGGGCTGAGAAGCACGAAGGAATTCATCACATTACATCTTTTTAAGTCAATGTAAAGTGCCTAACGTCTTTCTAAGAAAATGCGTTAAGGGTTGAAAAAATTCTTACAAAGTTTAGACGTGCCGTTTGGAATTAAGTTTAAAGGAAAGCAAAGGAAAATCTCCAAAGTTCGCCATGTTAAGGCTTCCGGCATTTAACTACACGCAAATTTTAATGGTGTGTTTCTTCACTCGGTGAAACTTTATTAGGTCGTTCCCAAAGAGGAGCAAATTCGTTACTCCGTTCAACGCTACCTATCAGAGCATATCTCCCTCCCAACGCCATCACACTATTCAACAGAAGGAGAAATCGCATTTCACGAGTACGAAGAACTCTGAAAAATGACTTTCAAAAAGAGACTTCGAGTCGATAGCTCACGAAACTTTTTACTTAAACAGAGTTAAAGTGACACGTCGTATATATCGATAGCGTGAGGATTATCTGTATAACATGATGGCCAAAGGCCTATAAGGAGGTCAAAGGGGAAGGTAAAGCCAAGCCATTAATTCTGAAACTCAGTCCGTCCTTCCAAATATATGACTTCAACGATGTTTAAGGAGAGGTAATTTCACGGGAGTAACTTTTAAATGGAAGAGAATTTCTTGAATATTCAGTAATAAATCTTTAAGCATCAAAATTGAAATAATAAGCGAATTACTATCATCAAATTATTGTTTTTTTGAGAGTTTAACCGTATGAAGTTTTCACGTTTTAGATGGGTAACCAAATTACGATTCTCGATAAGTAGCCATTACTATCCACTTATGAGCATTTACTTACTGAAAAAGGACATTATAATTTACTTTATAATGTATTTCCTTAAAAAACTGAATTAAGGGAGCCGTCTATATGAACGATTCCCCGCATCTCTTCATTCAAATTAAGTAATGCGAGTTTTAATGACGCTCAAAAAAGGTATAACATTGAACAAAAACATTTTTTCCTTCTTCGATGTTCTTGATACAAAAATCTTCTGCTAAATACTGATTCGCATTTTAAAAACTATGAGTAGGTTTAGAACTTTCAAGATATTACATTGAGTAAGTCTAGTTATCCTCGTTAAAATAAATAACCTCCTATTAATTCCATTATTGATATTATTCCCAGTAACACATTAATTAATATGAATGCTTAACTCATAATCGCTTGAAAGGCTTACTTCATTTCATCCAAATCTGCATATCTGTATTTCTATCTTTATTGCGCCGATCCAAATGATGAAGGCTAATTCATATATCTACAACGATTTACGCTGCGCATATGAGTTACATCCTGAAACAAATAAAATATCCTAATAGGTTCAAGTAGCATGGAATGTTTCGTAATTCGATGACCTGAATGAAGTTAGTTTTAGATGAAGACGGAAATGACTTTTCGGGTATATTTGTGCGCGGTTCTTTTCTTTTTTAACGCCACTACTTTCGTGCAGAAGTTGCAGAGGATTTGCTAAAAGCCGCAAACGATGACCCAGGTTTTCTAAAAAAGGTCAACATTACTGGAGATGAGTCATGAGCCTACGGCTATGATCCTGAAACAAAAGTCTCGGTCTTCCCAATAGTCGGTTTTCGAGATAAAGGAGAATGTGACGATGCAGCAGATGACCATTCCGAAAAACGGTAAGACGATAAGTGTGTGAAGTCCTAAGGGGAGTATTTTGAAGGGGACTAAGTCTTCATTGCTCTAGGTGGGCTATTTTTCTCAAACTAGTGTATGGCTGGATCCTTTCCGGAAAGATCTTATTGTAAGATTTGAAGTTTAACAGAAGAATAAGTACCAATGTATTGAATTTGGGAGATTCTTTTGAACGCATGAGTCTTTTAAGTATATATAGGGTCTGTCCCAATAATATTTAGTCTTTTTCGACTCAAAAGTCATTGTCCACAAACAGTTAGTGCCTCGGATACAGTCAGTGAACAGTAATCTTTACGTGAAAGTCTTTGAAAGGTGGTGAAAATGATTTCAACGCGTCAGGAAGGAGACCTTTGTCAAACGGACGCGCTGCACCATGACAACCCACGCGCTCTGTCCCACACCACCTTCCTCGTGACCTGACCAAGCTGACCCCTACCGCCTAAGGTCCCGATGTGACACCGCCGGACCTCCTTTGGCTCCCAAGAATAAAAAGGAGCTTCAAAGGCAACCATTTGGGAATGTTAGATAACTTTGAAGAGGTCGTGACGAGGTATTTGACGTGGTTTCCTCCGACGCCTTCCAGGAGGCGTACCTCGACTAGTAGAAACGAAGTGTCGGTGCAACCTGGTGCTATTTTGAAGAATTTTAATAAATTTTACTTTTATCTACAATTCATTTTTTCCCCAAATTTATTCCACTTTATTTTTGGTCAGACTCTGTATATACTTTTAAGACTCATTCTCACTCGTGTGTGTGCTGGGCAAATTAATATTACCGAGGAGCTCCAGTTTGTGAATACGGTATCTTAACCTCAATTCACTAGCAGTTATAATTAACATCAATTCTCGTGTTGTTTAAATTTTATTAGAGTTATAATATTTGGTCGCAACGTCAAATAGAATGGAAAATATGATTTATGCAGCAATACCGGTTACGCCGAAAGCTGAAATATGGAATGCAACCTCGTAGGATACAAGAGAGGGGCGGGAGTGCCTTGCCATCCCTATTTTGGACATGAAAATTGGGCCTAGTGGGCAAGACGTCATGCTGCGGAGTGACTTGTTACCAGGGAGAAACAATAATTAATACATATGTACTGAAAACTGAAAACATACCCCACGCATATGGGTAAAATTTCCGTCACTAGGAACTCTAGAATAAGACCCAATCCCCGAAAATGTAACCTGCAAATTTTATTGCATGTAAAAGAAACTAACGGCTTAATAACCAAAATTGAACGTGCCTTACAACTCTAACAACATCACTTACACTTATGTATAAAAAAATATTTGAAATCATATGATTCTTTAAATCATTCAATAAACTGGATTTAAATTCATTAATTTGTGCTTATAGAGGAGTAAAAAGGGAAATTCATGCAATAATCTCTTGATTGACGCTTGATATCACTTCGGAAATCAGTTGGTTGGTGCATAAAAACATAGAGTTGTCGTCGAAAAGTGACATGATTTTTTACACGCATTAATTATGGTAGGGTGAAGTAAAAAATGTATTTTGAAATACTACAAATATGACTCAATAATCATAACATTTCCATAGTTTACATTTAAATTGCTTCCTAATAGATTAAGCTGAACCTCTCAAATCATACTTGGCTTAATAACGATAACCTGTCATTTTCTATGCAAATTCTAATATTCATAGTTTAGCATAAAAAATTAAAGAGTTTTATCGATGTTGTCAAGCCTTTCATTAAACCATTTTCCACAAGATAGTGTGACCAAGGAATGGACTAGCTAGTAACGATCTAAGAAACATGACAAGGCAGTTGTGTGCTAGATACATACTACGCACTTTGAAGCCACTCACCGAGAGACCAGTTTTCTTCACATGGTAGTTAGGTAAAGCGGAAGAACAGTTAGAGGAGCCGTCACGGACGAAAGTATGAAATAGAAAGCCGCAAATGCGAGCTGGAGGGGAGCACGAAGCATCGAAATTACTCGAGTATATCAGGAGTATAAAAGCAATGGCAGACCACCCATCAAGTCAGTCCAACCCTCAAATCACCTCCGACAACAACAATCACCATGAAGCTACTGGTAAGACTTACGTGATTACTTCACGTACTGCACCTGCCTCTCACATCCTTCGGCTATTTTAAACAGATAATATTTATTCATTAAATCATTTATAAGATTTATTACAACTGTAAGAACTAACTGATAACAAGTATCGAGATTGAATTAGTATAATGTATTCTTTTGTGTTTTCCGTTAGCAATTACATTTTTAGTTAAATTTTCTATTTAAACTACAATAATATAACGATCGTGCTAATATGCGATAGAATTAGAATCCGGTATCCGATAAACAAAAAGAAAAAAATAAAATCTAGATTTTTATAATCATTGTGCAAAATACTCTCCCATTCTATCTATCACATATTTTTTATAATTTAAAACGCGAAAAAATTTATATAAAAGAATGTTGATTTTTTTAGATTAAAAAAATAAATTTCTGATGTGAATGTCTCTTGAAATTTTGGCCACGTATTTCAGTATAGAAATCACCACGAAAGTAGTCAACGTTGTAATAAAATGCGAGCATCACTGCATATTTCCCTTGAAATTTCTAATAGTAACTATGTAAATAAGAGAACGAACGATTCATAAATTCAGACAATCATTTCGCCAATATTTCTTGTGACACGATGTTTTACTAGTTCGTACTGATATTCGGGGCACTGATCGTCGAAATCGAGTGAATTTTCTCATCGCTTCCCCGTTCGACATGATTATGGTGATGAAAAATTTTGTTCAATCACTTTTTCAGCCGTGCACTCTACCCTTCTTGGCGATCTTCGCCTTCTCGTCCTGTGAGGAATCAGCCAAGGAGAAGAATAACGCCAAGAAGCAAGACAAGAGGGGTCTGTTTGACCTAGGCTACGGAGGAGGTCATGGTTTCGGAGGTGGATTTGGCGGCGGCTACGGTGGATACGAAGAAGGACACGTCAAGACCGTGACTCTCACCAAGGAAGTCCCGTACTACGTCCCCAAGCCTTACCCAGTCACCGTGGAGAAGAAGGTCCCCTACCCGGTGCCGCACCCAGTCCCGTACCCCGTCGACAAGCCCTACCCCGTCCACGTTCCCAAGCCTTACCCCGTCCCGGTCGACAAGCCCTACCCTGTCACCGTCGAGAAGCCAGTCCCGTACCCCGTTCACGTCCCCGTCAAAGTCCCAGTGGCTCAACCTTACCCCGTCGAGATCCCTAAACCCTACCCGGTGGCCGTGCCCAAGCCCGTGGCCGTCCCAGTCCCCCACCCGGTGACCATCAAGAAGCCCGTGCCGATTTTCGTGCACCACGGAGGTGAACACGGAGGATACGGTGGTGACAGTTCTTTTGGGTTCGGAGGTCACCATGGTGGATTCGGCATTCACCACTGAATCTCGTCAACGTGAGGGGGAGGGGGGGGGAGGGTTTAGTCGGAGAAAAATAGGGAAGTGTTTTTTTTGGTCATTGAATCCCGGGCTAAAAAAAGAGATGAGTGTGGATCCAAACCCCGACGATGGAAAAACCACCTGCGCTCGCGGCTCCGGCGATCAACAAGCCGAACAACATTCACTGCATGATTTGAAATTCCAATGATTATTTACCGGTGGGAAACGGAACCATTGCGAAGCTTTAATCCGCTTCCGTAAGCCTACTCTTTTTTTTTTACATCTCCATCCCGTGCAGTGCACCCACCATCCATCTCCAAAACCGGTCGGAAACTGTTTCCTGATCCATGTGAAAGCCTCGCCTTGAAAAATAAAAAAAAATGATCGCAACTGTTTATCTCTGTGTTTTTGTTGGCCAAATTTACGTGCCTCGTCAAGTTACAATCAGTTTACGAAAGGAAAGGTTACGGGAAGAGCTTATGAACGGCCAGTGGAAGTCATTATAGAAATATTAAAACTGTGGAATTAAGAATAAAAAACAAAGATTCAAGCATCAAATATGTCTTTATTTCGCAAACTTGTGAACGAATTTCTCATTAGTCAGGCGGAAACCTTCTCTCCCTCGGTTTATTTTGTAACTTAAACCGAAAGGCCATTCTAGCAACATTGGCCTTTCTATTTAGTCGAACTGTGATGAACAAATGTTCACGCGTGTGTTCACACGCGTGGTAATTTGTTTCTCACGTTTCGACTAAATAGAAATCAATAATTTTCTACCATTTTACTCATTGTTTTGGAAAAACTTTATGTACTCATTTATTTCCGATTAGTCAAACCCAAACCAATAGAATATTTTCAAGGGGCAATAGCAGTGTTGCGTTTTTTTATAAGTCGTAATCTCAGCGAATCCGCCTTAACCGAAAATTTTTGTTTGAGTTAGGCGTTCAAATTGTGATCCCAACTCTTTGTAAATGATTTTATTACACGTAAATAATCCGTTTGACTAAATACTGTGCATATAAATACAAAATATCTCTATTACGCCACCATTATAAATGTTCGGAAGCTATATTCACCTGTATTTCCCTACCCACATATTTCTATTGGTTATTTTGATCCTGCCTCCTGATAAAAAAATAACCATAGCAATTCAAGACTGCTTAAAACCAACTGAAAATTACATCTTGGTTTAAAAAACTATAACTTGAATGTCATACTTCACGAGAGTGATCCGGTAATGTCTTATTTCTTGGACGTTCCACAGAAGAAAAAATCTCACATCCGTCGCTTAAAAGCTACGAATGTCAATATGAGGAAATCTGCTAGGCGATTTTGTTTTATTTGTAAACCAACTTCATTTTAGGAAATAAATAAAAAATAAATCGTCTTAATGAGGAAATCAACTCATAAACAAATCTCCCCCGCTATCCTGAGAATGACTGACGTTAAGTGTCAACAAACGAGTAATCTTTGACGGCGATGGCTCACTACGTTTTTCCCCCAAATTATACTTAAAAGTTTTGAAGATGAGATGTGACCAAAGTCTGCCCCACTAGAATAGCGTTATTGTTTCCCTAAAATATTTATTATAATTTTTGAGTCTTTTGATTCGCAACGCTTCCAGTCAATGTTTTTCTTTCGATTCCCTCGACCACTAGCCTGAAGACGCACGCAGAAATTTGATAATATTGAGAATAAGGCGGGATTTCAAAGAAAATCTTACTTTTTTGTTAAATAATGCTTGTGAAGTGGTCGCAAAGCCATAAGGAAAATTCTGATACTGGCCTATCGATACGAATATTGCATATAGAATGTATCGTACTTATTAGAAAAAATTAAATCAACCTACTATAAATTTTGATATCGAGGGATATTTTATTAGCCTTTGATAATTCCAAACTATATTGCAAAACAATATTGCTGTTTTAAGCTACGGAAAATGAGCATCCAAACAAATCGATCTTTTCAAAGAGGTACTTTTTTCACGCCTACGATTGCATTTAGGCTACAAAGCTAAAGTTTGTTTAAAAGAAAAATTGAATTAATCAAAATAAAATGGTGCAGCTAATTGAACTTAAATATCAGTTTCATTGTCAAATTTAATATTACCTTTTCTTTTATTTATCACCATTTTACAATAACTAATAAAACTGCTAATATATCGTAATATTTCCCAAGGCTGCATTGACTTACGATGGGTTGTATCCTTCAAGAGTGCACAATTAACCATTCGAATACAGTAACAGTTTTCCTTCATTCCATTACGTACAAATATGCATTTTATATTTTCGTCATGAGATAAGAAACTTAAATAAAACTTCAGAAGATTCATGTCTCCAAAAATGACTTCCGCTTCCGTAGTCAACATTGGCTAACCAAAGAATGAAAATAACTCGAGTAAAACTCACTTCATTGGGTTTGGAACAGGAAGAAATTGTCTTTTACGATATCACTTATGACGAGTCCTTCAATTTTTACATCCCAAGTTAGTATATAAATATTTTCATCCCTTCTCTCGTGCCACTTCCATCTTAACTGTTTCAATCAGGCACGTTCGCTCTAGTTTCTACTGTTCTTGGCCCTACTTCTACCTCACTCAGCCTTCCACAAACTACTGCTTCAAACACCTCATTCATATAATTATCTCATATCTCTTCTTGCATTACTTTTTGGCATAGATCAGCAACTAACGAATACAAAAGAAAACTCATGCCAGCAGCCCTGATGAACCTTGAGGTTGCCGACTCTTATAAATGTTCACGGATCAACGCTTTTATTCCGTATGTTCCACTTTTAAAATATTTTCCTTCACAAATTTAAACATTTCATCCTGCACACTCATTTTTGAACTTATATTTCAATGTTCCACAGTACTGCGATGGGATTTCTCTTGATTTAAATGGCAAACAACGAAGTTATTAGTATTAAATGGCCATGCCTTGGCGCAAAAGTCTAACCCATCGATCCGGGCAGTAAGAGGAACCACCGGCCAAAGTCACCTGGGAAATAGACAAGAGGAACCAAAGGTTCCGCTTATTCATTATTTGGTAGCCCTCTTCAAGTTACCTGCGATAAAATTCAAAGTTGCCCTACGGTCCGGTGGCCAAAGGCATAGTAACCATCAAAGGATTTACCTTTCCGTAGAAGATTCGTGAATTTTACATATCATCCCTCGTGCTCTATCCGTATTCCAAGGCAAAACATGAGTCAATCCGATGTGAATACTATCAAATCATGAATATGACAAAATGGGTGAAGGAGCTCGTAACGAACCGGAGTGTTTAATTTTAAATCCGGTTGGTACTTACATGCCTCAATGGTCTGAAAAGCTCAGAAAATCAATAAAAATTTAAGTCATGATGATTATTTTTCACTAATATTATTATCTTATACGATAGCAGGGTACTCGTGAGAGTTCCATATTCCTAATCAAAGGGTTTTCGAGGAGCGATTCCAGGAAAAAAAAATTTCATTAAGTATCGAGAGTGTTCGGTCATTCAATTGCACCACTCTAATTTGGTTTTTAATTAACTTCTTCGAATCAAATCAGATCATGAGAATTGTATTTCATTGAAGAAAATCCATGCATATTCATTTTATGTACGAGAATACATACGAATATACATACTCGTATTATGGAGAGGACATAATTCATCATATGACAAAATCATTACATAATATGAGAACATACAGGATATGCCCCTATGGGTAAATTCACACTTTTCAAAGTCCCTGTACGTGGTAAGGTTGATATTATGTTTTATAACAAGTTACTACTGACAATTTGCCTTTATTTCTCTCTATTTTCCGTCACCTAAATCATAAATATAAGTCGGATTTTTGCAATGCTTTCTTCTTTCGTTTGGTTGTAAAACATTCAATTTAAATCTTGTTCGGAGTATTTATTCATGTGTCACATATGCTAAATTTATTACTTATTAAAATCATGGAAATCGCACTGAACTCTCCGATAATTACTTCCGCGGGTCCAGCATAGATTACCAAAACTTAATGCCATGACGGCTGATCAACGTTTCGCTCAACTCTTCCATGCGCCTGCTCTTTCTGCCGACAGATAGAAGCCCACGGTCCATCCAATCAATGATAATCCGATTTGTCACCCGTCCGGGGAACATGCACCCACCGATGAACTTTTGATCAAGTTCCATCGAAAACATCCAAAGTTGGAGAGTTCAATCCTAGCATTGGCTGAATGGTATAGGCTTTTTATATCAGCCACCTCACTCAGATCTCTGGAAAGGTACAGAACTGAACTCTTAAACTAAACGTTTGGATATTCCGCTATAAAGATAAGTCAATAAAAACTGTACCGACAGAAATATCTCAGTAAAGAGGAAAACATGAGACTTTTTGATTGTAGAGGTGAATCTCAATTTTCTTTGCGGTCTACTCTCTAAAAACATACCTTACAATTTTATCATAACAATCTCAAAAGGACAGCGATAGAAATACAAGAAAATTCAATCATTTTTTTAAAAGAAGGCGCATTAAAAATAGTAAATAATGCGATAAACATGCTTCCTGCGCTTTAAAGGAAAATATATAAATTATTTAAACAAAGGCAACGAAAGAAATTGGTTTAATGCTTTATGAGCATGCATGAAAATGTGAGAGGCTAAATATTAAATTATCCTTCGCTTGGAACGGAAATAATTTGCGATAGTAAACTGGCTTAACACTCTATGAATAGGTCAGAGTCAGGTTTTGGTGGAAATGCTGCCGATTTCTGTTAGAAAGACTAAATACGAATTTATACATGGAATTAATTAGAGTTGATGAAAAAGAGCGGAAAATGGTCCTGATAAAATTAATCCATAGCGAGAAAAATGTTTCAGCGTAACAAAAAAATGGCTAATACATAAAACATCATTATAATTATTATCGCTAATGCAAATGCTAATACATCATCTAGAATGATTAATAGTGCATTTAATTTTGCATAAAATAATCGATGTGGCAGCGATTTGGTTTAATAATTCGTTCCTAGAGCCACATTATCAGCTAAAGCAATATTTTCAAATAAGTAATTTACATTTTGATATCAATAATTTTGAACTATTTTACATGAAAATTAACGCTGAGGATTCGCAAAAAAATACGAACAATTTATGTTCAGGAAATGCTGTTTCTTGGCGACATTTAGGACTATAGTTAGGGGAAGACTGAACTCTTAAGGCTATGAAAAGGTAATGTCTATCACTTTGATAAATTATCAGAATTGAATACAACAACAGATTATATATATATTTTACATACACATTTTCTCATTCCGATCAGACAATTGTTTAAAGAAGTTGAAATTTTATTTATTAGCAAAGGATTTCGCTTCTCACCCAACAATCGGCAAAAAAATATGTACTTTAAGACTGATTTCAATCCTTTAAATCCGGCAGTGCTCCTAACTATGCTTATTTTGGACGGATATTCTAGGGAACAAAGTCTGACTCCCATGGCTATGAAAATGTTAATATCTACCTGTGCCCTTAATTTTTTTAATTAAAGAACCATTTACAATTTCTTTTTTCCTTCTAATATACAAAAAAAATTATTTAGCACTGGAAAATGTTATCGAGCTGATAACTAGAAGAATACTGCGTATAAAGCACCACTGTATCTGTTGTCGACATAAGGTTTTCAATGCTTCGATTCCCGCAGTTGCGAAACAGAAAATGAAAAGAGTGCATCACCGGCAAAATACACGGTTCAGCTACGATCCCCAGTGCTCATTAATACTTCCATGTATATGAATTAACAAAGGGCTCCCTAAAATTTCCGGAACAGTTCAAATTCGTCCGAAATCGGAAAAAAAATTATATTCATCGAAGTATCGTTTTGGAATGCACGAATGCCCGTGTAATATGGCTAAGTCCCTTCAGGGCTCTCCAGGTATTCCTCCGCCTCTCAGTTCCCCGTAGGGAACTCTGAAGTGACATGCTTCCTCCTCGGTCTCCCTTTCCTTCTCCATTCGTTCTTTTTCTCATTGTCTACCTCCCTTTTTTCTCTCTCTGTCACTCCCTTCCTCGGCCGACAGGCATTTTTCCTCACCCATCCCTTATGCTCTCCGCTAAATCTCCTCCTTTTTCTTCCCACAGCCATCCACACAAATGTGCGCGTGTCGACCCTCTCTCCATCTCTCCCCAGTTCTCTTGTCTACCAAGACTCCCGATCTTCTACCCTTTCCCTCTCTCGCCCTCTTTCTCCTTCTCGCACACAAACACGCACGTAGTCCACTTCTAGTCGGCACCACACACGCCCCTGGTGCTCTCCCTTTGTTCCCCTTTCTAATTTTCTAAGATGCACGAATATTTGCACCGCAAATTCGATACAAACTGGATATCGCAAACGTTCAATGGTAGCTACGTGTTTTGCGGTGTTGAACGGATGGTAACAATTATCTCCCAATATCTACATCGGAACATTTTAAGATCGGAACATCGGCATGTTAAGGTATGTTAAGGCCATGCGATGATCAGCATTGCTCGACATTATCTCAATTCTTTTTTCAATACGTTACGATGCGATATGCGACTTTAGGGAATTTTATTCAAGTTTCTTTCTCTATCCTCATCATTATAGCTCCAGTTTCCTAATATACAGAATGGGTTAGAAATACAAATATAGCAGACATTTTTCCATACTTTCCAAGAAAAATATTGTCAAAAAAGAACCTTCTTTTAGTTACTTCCATGTATAGAAATTATTCCATAATGTTAATTAGAAATTTTAGTTCTGGTCCCGTATGGTTCGCTTTATCACTTTGAAGACAAACATTGGTCCAAATTTCAGGTGCTTTTATTTTGAACTCCCTTCTTTTTAACTCTTTTCTTTTGAACACATTTCACAATGAGCCAATGGTGTTTTTTCTATAAATTTTTGCCGGAATATTTGAAATGATTTAATTATTTCAGTGTTCCCCTTCATGTTTAAAACTATTTCCATCTAAATCAACAATTTATGAATTCTCTGCCTCTTGTTTAATACCCTCGGCTATCGAAAAGGAAAATTATTGGAAAAATATCATCCCTTTGGACGGTTGTCACAACTCCAAATTTGAACACTTTTAGAGACCGAATATTAAATTTAAAGGAAATGTCGATTAGTATGAAGATATACATCGGCTTACAAGTACATTTTCTACACATCCCACTTACCTCCTCGCCGAGGTATTTTGTGTTTTTTTCAGCGAAATACAGTCAAAATGTGATGAAATTCGTAGGGAAAATAAATTTTTGGAAATAATGGAGTTTTTGAGATATTTTATTTTTATTTTTTTATTTTACACAATTACGTTGCAATTAGGCAAATTTCCTGGTGGCAACGGTCAGGTTAGGTCAAAGATAACTACTAACAACGAAAATTACATACGAACACATAAAAACAGATAAGAGACAAAATATTTTTACATAATGACACTTCCACATCACATACAAACAAACTTCCACACCACCTACAAAATGCCGTCCACATCACATACAAACAATATTTTCAAAACTACAGTGATATGGATATCCAAAATAGCAATGCATTAATAATAACATATACGTAATTTTTTAACCCTACGATCCTCAGAGGAACCGAGCCCTTTCCGGATTGTCATGCATAAGAATTATTCCTGCGATCATTTGCTTCTTTAGATGGTTATTTGATTCACGGAAATTCATTCTGGCCATATATATATATATATATATATATATATAAACTCAAATTGTGTTTTCTCATAATCATTCATTGCGCACATCATATCAAAATTATTTTTTCAACACTAAGTCACAGTTATTTATTTTTTAATCAGAATTAAAGTAACTCATTGCAAAATTAATACACCGCGAAGACCTTAATACATTTATTTGTTCCTTAAAGTTCATTTGAAAGGAATTCCTTCATATGTTACTGTGTCTATATATATATATTCTGCCCTGTATTACTGTTTAAAAATTCAGACTCCTCGATTTGAAACCTTAAATACATCTATTAATCAATAAAATCTAACTGATGATTTAATATAATATCATAAAGTTCAAATAGTGATTTTAATTTTTTAAAGTTTACCGAATACCTCACCCGAGGTGTCGCATCATCGCTTGAGAAACGTCACACTTGGAAATGGACGAACTTTCCGCATCTCGCCCTAGAGAATTTTCACACGCCAGAGAGAACTACGTATTTCCTATAATCAGTATGTTGTCGCTTTCGATGCTCCGGCAACGTCGAAAAGAAACATTTCCCAATTGAACATCACACAGCCATTCCCTCTCCCGCCCAACTCTCCTCCCATGGCCCCTATCCTCAACCACCCAAACACTTTCCCCCATACCTCCGCTGCCCCCCCTGTCGTCTCCCCCCCTCGCTCCCTATCCATCCCATCTCGTATCCTTGGAGATGTCGGCGCCCTCCGCCAGTCCAACCCACTCCCGCCCCCTCTAGCCCCCCTCCCCACACACCACCGCCCTTCGGGGGAGGGGGGGCAGGAAGCCGGAAGGAGAAGCGCTGCGGGAGGATCCCTGGGGAGGAAAGGGGTTGTAGCATTATGAAGGAGCAGCTAACGGAGAAGGAAAAGATAAGGGCGGCAGTGGAGAAAGAATAATGGAGAGAGATGGAGAGGGTGGAGAAATGCACGGGAAAAGAAAGAAAAAAAAGGCGAAGCGTCGAGGGAAAGAAGGGTTGATAAATAGCCGGAGATATAGGTAAAGTACTTCATGCCTCGGGGAAGAAGAGTGCTCCCAACCCACCTTGCGCGAGATTTCGCCAGACCTTGCGTATTTGTTCGGTCTTCTCTCTCCGGGCTAAAGTGAAACAGTTACACGACACATATCTCCACTGCGTAAGCAAATGTGCTCGCGGGTCTAATTGCGAGTGCATTTCGCATGCAATGGGATTTTTTGTTGCCATAAAAACCTTTATTTTCAACCCGGAGGTGCACAGTAAAGAGCAAAGAGCCGTTCTTATTCTTGTTAAGCGTTACTTGAGAAAGGAGTGAGTTTTTCTCCACCACCGACGCAAGACTGAGGCATTATATTGTCATCCCGTGGGTCGTTTTCAAACGGTTAAAGCAAGAGATTTGCAAGAAGTACGTTCAGGCGACTAATTACGAGCGCATTACGTATGCAGTTAAAAATTTTTGGGGTGGTGTAACGTTTAGGTTGGCTAAGCAGAAATAAACAGTAAACTGTAATAAGCCAACATTATGAAAGGCGGAATGTGCCTCTTGCTTCTTACGGCAAGATTTGGTCGTCCCTTATCTTCCATAACAGTCGCACAGGGAGTAAACAGTAAGTAGGGCTCCAAAAGGCATTTTTATACGGTTCATTAATGGCAAAATGCATTTACATAAGGCAATATGAAAGTAACAATAGTGTTATGTACACGAAATTGGGTGTAATAGAATAAGATATGACATTCGCTTCTCTCCCCAATTTTCATCGAAAATATTCTGCTTTTCCACGCAATGGCTTATACCTCAAATGTATACAAGTTATGTTATTATAATATACTGTAGCACTTTGATATTGAAGTTTTTTGTAAGTAAAGTTGTTTTCGACCATAAAGAAAGCACTCAAATGGTAATCAACCGCAGTTTATCTTATTTATTTCTTATACAATTAACAACTACATTTTAAAAAATCTCAAAAATCTTCAGATATTCCTCATAAAAGTCCATATATATATATATATATATATATATATATATATATATATATATATATATATATATATATATAACACGAATAGAATAGAATAGCAACATTTAAAAGGACACTCACACGGTAAGTTGTTCGAGCTTTCGGCCCTCTCAGAGGCCTTCTTCAAGAGAGTCTCTATTGAAGAAGGCCTCTGAGAGGGCTGAAAGCTCGAACAACTTACCGTGTGAGTGTCCTTTTAAATGTTGCTATTCTATTCTATTTGTGTTACATTGTGTCAGCCCATTGTTGTGCCACTTGTGTGAGTTTTTACGTACAATCGTATATATACATATACATACATATATATATATATATATATATAAGACCATGTTACATTGAAGAAATAATAATAATAATGATTATGATCATTCTGTTTTATGGCAACACCGTAGGCCACAGAACAAAATAAACGCCGTTAGAAGCGTCAATCTAAGGACAGAGTAAGTACAAAACTACTAGAAATTGTAAAGCATTCAACAGTATAAAATGAAATAGAACCTCAGAATAAACAGCTTTAAGCATATTTTCCTGCTTGCAATTGAAAATAAATTTAAAATTACAATACCTACCTTTCGGAAAATATGTTCAATTATTTTGATAAAATTAGTGATGTATTCTAAATTATGGGTGAGAGAGCCTTTAAATTAAGGAAACGTGTATTGAAGATATTCATAATTTTCCCATTCCAATATACTTTTCTTCACCCTACCACAATATTTATAAATTCCATAGACAGTTGCGCGAGTCTCTAGAAAGATATAGGTTGAGAAAGCACAATAGTACTAGGTTTTCTTGAAGTAAACCCGTTTCTCTAAACCTGACGTGCCATTTACATTTCCGTATTAAAAATAGAATTCCTCAACAGCCCCGGGAAAGAAAACCACGTACTTTGATAGAACTGTTTCCTGAGTAATGAATCACAAAACACATTGTAATTCCTGTTAAACATAGTTTAGTACTGCACTACCTTAACTCATTTAGGATTCTGTAAAAAACTTGGTACTGCAATGAATAGGAAATTCAAAAGTCTGTTGTCATTTTTCAATCAGTTTTTCAAGACTCAACTGCGTTTGGTGGCAGTTACAGATCTCAGAAATAGCCACAAGTTAATATTTTCCACCGTGGTGAATAATTTTGGGCACACTGAAACCAATAATAATTATTGGATTGCGTCTTATATATCTAGAATGTCAATAGCTATGAGAAATTAAAATTACACAATTAAAGGGTTCACTAAATATAAATTGACAATTAGGATCACTTCTTCCCTACCTTTATAAATGTTATGGCTTCTGCCACCTCCTGTTGTAGTCATATGGAGTTCGAATAAAAACTATTCTACATCTTTACAACAGCAAATGTCATCCTAAATAGCTTTGATTGTTCATTGCAATGAAACATAATGGGATTTGATGGCAAATATCAAGAACTAACTCTCATTTGTGGAAAATTATTCCACTAGATTTAATCCCACTTTAAGCATGTACTTGTACGCTTAAAGATTGAAAGATATACCATCCTCTATTTCCTAAGGTTTTCCTAATGGTCCCCCGCGACCCATGGGTAGATCGATTGATTGATCGACCACAAATTAGATGGTCACGCAAAAAATATTTAGGAACGGAAGCGGGGGTCTTGCCCTTCCGCATTAACAAGATGTTTCAGGCGTTAATTTGGAACGAGATTTTTTATAAAAAAATATTAATGATCCAAAAGAGTATAAAAGTACCATCGTGTACCCCGTAAGGCCGAGCTTCGCTCAGTAAAAAGTAGCTCAATGCTAAGTAGTAGATTTAGGGGAGGCGACCGAGAGCTGAGGTCATTTGCGCCCTAAATGTTAAATACACTGGACATATGAAACGCTATATTTTGCATTTTATCTCTAAAGAAGTTAGGTTTATTCCGCTGCAGCCTTTGAAGAATCTGTGCTTTCCTGATGAAAGAGGAACTTTTCCAAAAATGAGGATTCAGGATCGTTGTTTTATTAGATACATAGTTCATGTTATCGTTACTATTATGATTGTGTGTTATATTTCTTACGCTAGTATCTTTATGTATGCGTGTACATGCATGTCATACTCTATATAGTATCATACACACACATATATATATGGACAGAGAAGAAAACAAATGAGGAAGTACTTGGTATGGTGGGCGAAGAGAGGGGTTTGTTGGGAGAAATCCTATGGAGGCAGGAAAAGTGGATGAGGGGGGTATTGACCGGCAGCGGGATGTTGAAGACTGTAATTGAGGGGAGAATGTTAGGCAAACGAGGAAAGGGAAGGAACAGGATAGGGATGTTGGACGGGATGAAGGGAGGGAGAAAGTACTCAGAGCTGAAGAGGGACCTGATGTAGAGTAGGATGTTGTGTTTTGCTAAGGGTCACAAATTATTTAATTAATAATTATGTCCATCCAAACAGCCTACCTTAACCGGTACATTACCTAATAATAATGATAACATACTTGAATAAATTATCATCACAATTCTTAGGTACCAAAAATTAAGAGCAATATCATTCTGAGCCACCAGGAAATGGACATATATCCCTAGATGTCCTTCGTAAATGTACCACGGGGACACTACGGAGGCTATAGTGGCCAACGGGATGCGCAATCATTAGTTTTCTTGACTAATAAAAACGACCTCTTTGGCGGGACTCATTATATCCTATTACATAATTACTTACTGGGGTTCTTATTAAATTTCATGCCAAGCGTGACTGGAAGGCAGGTATAATGTGGACGCAGTGGCATTATTTCAAACCAATAATCATTATATTTTTTTGTTATTTTTGTTTCCATAGAGATCATTTTGTTCTTTCAATGAATAACTTCAATTATTTTCTTTTTTATATCTGTCCGGGACATTGGCAAAGGGTAACATTGTCAACGTGTTCGAATGAATCCCAGTACCGAAAGCCCCGTTTTTTCGTCCGCGTCACAATCGAGGATTCCCAGCGCCAAAGAGCGAGTGGAGCCCCGCGGTCTTTAGACTCTTTCATGCCCAGGGTCACCCATTTTACGACAGGTAACCTTCCTTTTTTTCAAGCGAGGGATTTAAAGTATATTCAATCTTCCATGCAATTTGATTTTCATTTAAATATCAGGCACTCGGATGAATGATGAGGGATCACAGCTTTTTAAATCAGAAATTTTATATCTTTCCATTTAGCCTGAAATACTTTTACAAATCTGGATGGATATAAAAAATAATTAATTGCTCGATAACTTCACTTTGTAAGCAAGCAAAGGATTTTCAATTTTATCGAAAACCACAGAGTACCGCAGCTCCCTACGCTGAGCCTTTTAACGTAAACTTTACCTATTTAACTTTGATCAATAAACAAGGATTTAAAAGTTTTTAATTGGTTTGTGACCTAAAACTTTTTTCAAGTAGAGTGGGGAGGATTTCTAGGAATGCGGGATGCATTTGAACCATAAATTTGAATTTCCGGACGGCGACCCAACTTTTTAAGACCCGCAAGTGCAAGCAACGGGATGACTTATTTTCGCCTGAGATAAAATGTTTTGGCGGTAAAGGGGATTCTCCCTCAGCCAGGCATCAGTGGTAATTGGCACTAGATGTACCCTTCCGATATTAAATCTACTTCAAGTGGCTGAAACATCTATCGCGATAGCCACTCTGTGTAAAAGTTCTTCGTCTTTATCTTCCCGAAGATGTATTCAAACGTATAAATAAAAAAAATCGAAGTTGAGGAACTCGTATCCGAGGTGGAATAGTTATTCTGAAATGAGGTTAGTAACTTCTGCTTCACATCGGCAAGTGTTTGTAGCCTCAAGAATAATTATCGAAGCTTCGGATTAATATGGGTATCAGATGCACGCTAGGAAACCTGGTTCCATACCATAATGTGATGCAAATTCTTTAGCAATAAGCCTGCTCTCATACATTGGGCACGCAAAAAACATTTCGACTGTGCTCGTAACAACGGTATTGCTGCGATTAAATAATCATTCAATTATGATTAACTCAATTTAGCATTTCGTTACCAGTATGCATGTGAATATTTTACCTGCAAATATTACATTCAGGAGGATAATGTATCTTAAGGATATTAACCCATTTTGAAATTTAATTAATTGTAATTACATTTCAAAATGGGTTAATATCCTTAAACGAAATGCAGGTGATGTGATATGCAAAATAATTTCATACTTACTTCATGGTACATTGAAATAAATTAGATTAATTATAGAAAAATCTTGAGAAAATTTCAGATAGCATAGTTGAATGAGAGGATATGAATGGATAATCCAATATGGAGTTGGTAAGTTGACCAGAGGTAATGAGAAGGTCACACTCCCTTAGGAAAAGGTATATTTAACACCGCTTTATTTCTGTTCGCGTATCCTTACCTTTAAATGTGACCTTTAATTTTTCTGTTCATCTAAGATTTGGATGATATAAAGAAAAGAGCAAATAATAGACTGGAGAGGAGAGGGCACTTGCGACGGAGAAACGATCTTACGGAAGAACGATGAAAAAAAGATCGAGTGACTAATGAAGAAGGCCAAAGAGTGGGCAAGGAGAGAGGGTATGAAAGACACAGAATGGTAAAGAAAAAAAGAAAACGAATTTGAAACCATCAGAGATAACATTTCATTTTAAATCTTAATGGAAGGTGCTATGGAAGAGGAGATCCGTAAAGGGAAGCAAAGGAAAAAATAAGAAAATGGAATTACGGAAGACTTCAATACGGGACGCGACGAGGGAAGACGAAATTATCAGGCCCCACGATGGCTGATTCAATCTAGACCTAACGTTGTTTATGTTTAACGATGTGGTGACGAAACTACTTGAAAGGATAAATTAATTTTAGCAATTTTTTCTACAATAAACACAGCGTCTTCGTACAACTCTGCAATCTTTAAAGACCTCATTGCCGAAAACATTTCAAAATAAAGAAAAGAGTGATGCATAAATTAAAGCTTCTAAATTCGTGAATATTTAATTATTTTTTCACTTCACTAGGATTCGAAATATATGAATGATTTTTATACCAATATGAAATAATTTTAATAACGAATATTAAACCAGTACGTGTGATTGTATACGCAAGGTTTCTTGTAGCGTTCCCCTAATTACCGGCGAAAATGGATTACTTATGAGCCTTTATTGAGGGCATATCACCAAGTCGCGTAAAAAGAACGAACACACATTAATGTATTTTACGGTCGGTCACTCGATTTTTATCCTCTACTAATTGCGAGAGGTTCTTCTTCTTTGCTCTAAATTACACGTATTTACTTATTCAATTATTCGCAACTCCTCCCTGACTTCATGTACATGCAATCTAATACGCCTATCCACTTCTTTACTTTACCCTCATTACTCTACACTTTCTCCCTTCTGTCACGGTCTTCAAAATTCCACTATCTTTCATTTTTTTCATCTCCACTTTCTCTGCCATTTTCGGATTTACACTTGAAACTTCCTCTCTTTGACTACATTAAAAATTTTCATCACTTGTATTCCTCTCACTCCAAATTATTTTCCCCGTGATAAAAAATATACGGTTTTAAAATGTGGTGAACAAGAGGTGAACGCACCACAGAGCAGCAGTGTCTGGTTAGGTTTACACGGACTAGTTATTACCGCAGATTGACATTTGATCATTAGTGGTGATATTATTTCTCGTTAGAAAATACGGGCAACCGCCGATAAACGGAGGCACCCATCCAATGAGCCCGTTCAACCCTTCCGTGACTGAGCTTTCGCCAAGCCATACCAAGCGGGTCGAAATGGCATTTCCTTCTTACATTTGCCATCTAAGTGGAAAGTACCTAATTCATCGCAGTCCTGAGCAACGCGCTCACATCGAACCAACTGCCCGACAGCTTCTGTCCTCTGGCGACGGAAATTGGAAGCAGTCCCGGATGAGAAGTCGACCGCTGAAAAATGTGCCGAGCGAGAGGGGAGTTTCCCTAGGAGGGGGTGGGGTGGGATTGAGGAGAGCCGAGGCGATGGGGGATGCTGGAGGATACAGAGATTCCAGGAGGTTAAGGTCAGGACGAATTCGGCAAAGAAGAGAATGGAGCGATGCTTAAAGGACGAAAGGAAAATCCTGAAATGTAGCTCTCTTTCTCTCCATCACTTCTTTCTACGGCAGGTCTAAAGGGGAACCATTTTTTATTTTCGTTCAACTGATTGCCGATCGTAAAAGGTCGGGAGTAGGGCGAAAAATCAATTCCCCTGAAATTTCTTCGGTCGAGTCGAAGGGGCGCGTAATGTCCCTCCAACAATACCAAGACCAACAGCGTAGAAAGTCGACCCATGGTAGGAGTGACATTTATTTATATCGGCAACAAGGCCTGAAGCGTATATATTCAGGATATGATAATAAAAGTTGGGCGGTGTCTACATTCAAAAGAATTGTTTCGCTTGCAAATTTCTAGACGAAATGGAGATGGATGTCGATAGCTGAAACAATATGATTTCCTCCACTTCCTGCGGTTATCCTAGCCAATAAATCAGGAGCGCAGGTTGGATTTGACTCTCTGGAGAAGAGGGGCACTGGGCTTTTTATTTTTGATACCAGAGGCCAGCCGTTTTCCAATTCCCTTGGTGATGATAAAATAAACAATTCCTGCTGCTTTCCTAGCAATACTCATATAAAAATATATATCCTCTGAGTATGTATTTACAAAAATAGAAATTACCTTTCATATGCAGCGTGCTCATGAGCATATTAAGTCTTTCCTTCGTTCTTCTTCAGCTTCAATAGCCTTTTTAAAGGTATCACAGTTTAGATCTGGTAGATATCGCCGCAAATTGGAAAACTTGTACACTTAATCAATCATTGGTTTATTTTTAAAGGTTGACATCATTTGATTTCGGGGCAAATTAAAAGGAAATTACGCATCATGAAAATTAGAGAAGGTGGAGGATTCAAGGATATGCCAAATCAGGTCGGTCATATCCCAAATATGCCAAATAATATCGGTGAGGTCAGTACGTCAACGGCCAATATCTCGGAAATATTCACCATTTATATAAGGCACATGTACTAAGGTAATAATAACCATTTTCCTCCAGGAAATCGATTGAGAAATTTTGAGAAAGGCATCAATACAAACAAAAATCACTAAGATTATCATTTTAGCGACACTGCCAAAAATGCAAATATATCACGCAATCATCAAATTGTTCTCCGAGATGTTTTTTGAACATATGATGCAAACCTACGGCTATTGTAAAAAGAGAGTCATTACATATACTGGAAAACATACACGTCGGGAACCACGGAACCACAGTCGGTGCAGGGAAAAGAACTTGCCCCCACTAATACCCTGATGTGTAAATAACACAATTTGCCTCTGTATTAGATAAGCTCTACCCTCACCTATTATACAAATCTTCGGCTTAATTACTGTACCTGTATACGTATTTAATGCAGCCATCACCTTTCCATTTCCAAAAAATTAGCAATCCGATGTTTCAGTCTCAAAATCAACGAACAATTGTTGAAAATTGGAATGTTAACCTAGAAATAATTCTATGACAGAAAAGTAAATAGGTGATACCGATAGTGAAAAGTCTTATACTTCATTATCAGAAGACATTAGCGCATAAGAATCTTTTAGTTTCATAGACTGGTCCTACTTCTTGATTTTTTAAGGTGACTCATAATTTAATCAAAATTTAATAATGATCATTAAAGTTGCTAGAGAAATTTCACGATCGGACTAAATGAATGTGCACGTGAATGAGTGCGCATGGTTGGCTTAGACTATCAGACTGCGAACCAAGGATTCGAGAATAACTGTGAAAAATTCAATTTGTCGTAATCAATCCGTGCGGATTATTTGGAAGCATGCGCACATGATGCCATTTTTCCAATAGGGCTCTCGAGATAATTAACAGGTCTCTGAGGGGCTCGTGTTTGTGGGATTGGCTGATGCCGGCTGGGATTGTGTGGCCATTGGTTTCGCCGATGTTCTGTGGTCCGGGTGCGAAATGGCTCTGATTAATGAAATCCTTGTAGATTAAGCCGCTAAAAAAATAAGTCACCCAGGCGCAAAAACCAGGTGCGAGGCAATAATTCATCGAGTTGGTCAAATGAGTTGGTTCCAGTAGCGTTTCTCACACACGGTACACATGATATCGTCGAAGAAGTTGTTGAACATTTTGCAGTAAGTGGTTTGGAAATAATCGAAATAAGTGGGCCTTCACCATTTTGATGGTAGAGCACCACTAGTTAAAATTCAACGTTAAACGACCCCCAGCCAAGCAGGAGGAAATGAGTTGATACTAGGATGAGTGGTGTGTTGAGTGGCAGAACATTTTTTTTTTAATTAAAAGCCCAGAAGGCAAACGGAAAAGAGTGAGTTCTTTGGTGGAGTATTCTATACGAAAGAAATAAATCAACAAGAGGCTGCAAAAGTAGTTTAACGTAGGTGGACAGTTTTAAAATGACCACGAGACAGATCACTCGAGGCCTCTATTTCCACCGATGACAAAACACACACCCTCCTCTCAACCTTTGAAAGGTACAGATAAAGCAACGTTCTTTACACCCGTCACTCTCACCGATTTCCTCTGAGAAGGTCATCACCACTCAGAGTTGGGAAATTACTAAGTTAATTAAAAGGAAACCCCGGAAATGAGAGGCGGAGAAACAATAAATTGACTGCGAAGAGAGATCACTGATGCAAGAGTCCATGGCATGGTGAATAAACCAGCATGACTATCACTTGATGACTGCTTTTTCCTGTCACGAGAAATTGAATCGCTTCCAGCATGCGCCTGTAGGTACTCACTATTTATCCTCTGACATTCGTTCGATGGAGTCGCAGTGATGTGATTTTTCATCAAATTGCATTGTCATCAACTAAGAAAAGGAATAAAAATAGTACGCTGGTATACTTATAGAGCGCTACGCTAAATTTAGAGGATACATCTATTTCCTAGGAATATCATTAAAACTGTCTTAATAATAATAAGATATTGTTTCTCTGTTAAGCAATGTCACTGAAACGAACGGCATGAATGGTTGAATTTATGTTATCGGTTTTAACTCCGTAAGTTCATGGTATTAATTCCTATTGCACAGGACTTTGCGATACGAAATCCTGTTCCAAATTGGCTTTAGCTGGGCAGGTGTCGATTATTTCCAAATATCAACAATTTGAGGCATTTTCAAAAAAACCCACATTGTTTTACATCCTAAACCTATTCATTTTCAAGAGTGTGAGTTAAAAATATATCAACAGCATTGCCGTTGGCAAATTAACGATTTGAACCAAAATACATGTATCTTTCCAAAGACATTTCGAAGTATGAGTATAAAGCAATTAAAAATAGTGGACCTCAATTCTTATCCTTGCAATCACTAGTCTTTTTCATTTTCTTGCATCTTTACTTATTACTTAATTTACTTAAGAGTTGAAAATAGGCGATTAATCTGAAGATAGGGATCAACATGAGCTGTCAGAAAACATGCGATAAAAACACGTAACCTGACTAGGCAAAACATCGAGATAACAGTTTTCCTTTAATATCAGCACTTTGAATATGTTTACAAATTGGCTCAGCAGTCCCAGTTAATATTTTATACTTTTGAAATAAATTCTGGAATTCCTTCCAATTTATTAACGGAATCGGGTAAGTTGTCAAAAGAACTGGGTGCGGCATATATTCAGATAATTCGTTCCATTCTTTAATTCTGCGATTAATGAAGGTTTATCCATATCAATTTTTGGGGCCCACATTTCGTTTTGAATCCCTGGTCTTTCCTCTCTTAGTTATTGGGTTTTATAATGTTTTAACACCACCTTCCTAGCATTTTTCCTTACCTCATTTTAACAATCACAAATACTTAAATTATTTTTCCCTTAATTTGGTGATGTTTCGTTCCAAGAACTCAAACACTGCAGTCAAATTATATTTCTCTAACGCATATTTTGCCTATACTACTTTGCCTCACCGCTTTCCTTTCGATTTATTCTTGCATGTTAAACGAACCTCATAAGGATCACGTGCTGGTATCGGGACCGCATACTGCCACTCCCTACTTAATTATGGTTTAAGCCATTGACTTTTACCCTATATTATTAAATACTTCCCATTATAATCTATACTACCCAATTGAGGGCTTTGAAACCCTTGCCCGTCATCGTGTCTGCGTGTTATCCCCACGAGGAAATGAACGTGAGATTAGAGATATTACAGATAAATGAGGTAATAATTATAATTTTTATGTTTTTTTTCGGTATGAACTGTAGTTGAATGTATTCTAACGTTCAAGGCATTACCTGACCCTTTAGAAACTTAACGCGTCTAAAGATATGTCATTGAGTTCCATCGATGAAATAGAATAGCACAAATTATATCTCAGCGTCGGAATTCCATATCCAAAAGTCAGCAAAAATACTTGTTAAAACCCACAGTGAATTTTTTATTCTGTGACCATGGGTTCTAAATGCGGTATGAGGTGTATATTGGCAAGAAACACGCACATGTAAATAGATAGGGTAGACATTTGGAAGTGGAAGAAATTTATTAGGGATTTGACGAATAGATTACATCGTTTACATAAATTTCTCAAAATAGGCAATCAGGGTTTAAGGCGGCAAAAAAAGGCGCGATGGTATCGCTAATTTATTTTTTCACTGCTTGCGTTTTAATCTAAATGTTTAATATCTAAATACACGTATTTAACCCTAGCGTTGTATGCCATGAGTCGTTAACTCTATATTCCGCTTCTACCCCTTCCCTTCAGTGTAATGAACTATATTTTTTTATCAACTTATTTTTCCTCTTCATTCCATCATGATAAAATGTATCCATTCTAAACATTCATCGTAAACTATTGTAAGATTTTATTTTCAACTTTCTTTTTCCTTCCAAACATTTTTGTCCCCTAATTTGCAAATATTTTTCTAATATATTTATCTAAAATTAAATCCGTTGCAGAAAGTATCCCAGCAAGCAGTTAAATATGCATAATTCCAATTCAATCTAAACTGTTCTAATAGCTAACGGACTAACGTACTTAATTTATTTTTAGGGTAAAACCCAGTGCAGAGTTTCCAAGACTTTGAGTTATCCTTATCCTCTCTTCGTAGGTTCCGTGGTTATCGCGTTTTCAGTTTTTCCATAAATATCATTTCATTTCAAAGCTAAGAAAAACTTAACCGCATATGCATGGATATAGAAATATTCATAATATACAAGGTGTATTCGAAAAGTATCCGACCTGCGTTTTTAATTATTTTTTTATTGTGAGGATTTTGTGCACAACGAATTTGCTCCAAGAGGACAGACGATCAACAAAGAATATTACGCTGATGTTCTGAAAATATTGCGTGATGCCGTGAGAAGAAAACGATCGCGTCTCTAGTCAAGCGGTCGCGACTGGCTTCTCCATCACGATAACGCATTCATCGAACCTTGTGCAGCAATTTTCGGCGAAACACAAGATTTTACAGCTTCGCCAGCTTCCGTACAGTACCTGCGACTTTCGGATGTTCCCAAAATTGAAAATGGCGCTCAAAGGACGACATCGAGACGATTCAGAGTAATGCCACGCGCTAGCTGAAGGCCATTGCAGAATCTGCGTTAGAGGACTGCTTTAAGATGTGGAAGCACCGCGGGGAGCGTGTATTTAAATCAAATGGGAACTACTTCGAAGGATGCCACGGTCCGGATGACGAATATTAGCACCAATGCGGAGATGTGAACGCAGGTCGGATATTATTTGGACACACCTCGTTTTTATAGATATGAATGAGGCCAAAGTTGAACGACAGATTTTCAACTATCTTCAGTATTGGGGCAATGATAGTAAGGAATCCGTTTGTTTTTCAGTATGCCTTAAATTTGAAACAACTTCACAATACAAAGAGGGGACAACGCTCGTTATTTCAATTTTCTTCAATTTAAGGTTTTGCACAAATTTCAAGTAACAGAGCTTATAAATTGATGATCGACAAGCTTGTCAACCTTGCAAGACTTGTAAAAATGTTATTCTAGCTCTTTTATGAAGGATAAATACTAGCAATTAAATTCTAATAAAGTACACTGAGCTAAATTTCAAGACAGAAAGTATGAATGATAACATCTGGGGTAAATCATTTACTTTGGCAATATTTTGGAATAAACTGAGGATAATATATTGGAGGGTTACCATCGATTGTATCAGCAATAACGATATTTAAAACACATGAAATTTGTAACCAAGACGCTGAAAGTAATTAGTCAGTATAAGAATTGTAGAGTTGCAAGGGTAGGAAAGGGATGAGGATTAGTTGTTGCGTGGAGAGATTATTTTAAGTGCGAGCATAAAGAAGAATGGAAAATTATACTGGATTAAGAGAAAAATAAATTAAGCGTCTGATTTTATCGGGGAAGAGGGGAAGTTGTGAAGGAAATTCAAGACAAAATTCAAATTAAAGAGATATTGAGAGGCAGAGATAGATGGTTATTTCACTAAGAGAACGTAAAATAAACTAGCGAAAGGGCAGGAGAGAATATATTTGGGCGACATGAAGAGGGGAAGAAGTTATGAGGAAATGAAAATGGCTGGACTTAGGGATATATATATATACTATATATATTCTGAAGACGACAGCCGTGCTGTCGAAACGTAAAATAACAAAGTGTGAGTGTCCTTTCTTTGTGTCTCTATATTCTAAAAATCTACATCTGTGTTTTTATATATTTGTGTGTCGCCGAAGAGCGTTCCATTTCGAAGATATTTTATATATATATATATATATATATATATATATATATATATATATATATATATATATATGGCTGCAAGCATTGCTTAGTGAATTGGAAATTCAGTGCGACAGGTATGGGATGAAAATCAATATTAAAAAAACAAAGGTTATGCGATTTTCTAGAAAGAAAAAGGCTAAGCTTAACATTAAAATAGCAGGGCAAAAACTAGAGCAGGTAGAACAGTTTACGTATCTCGGTAGTGTTTTGGACCTACACGGTCAAAGAAGAAAGGACGTAAGGAGAAGAATGGCGCTAGGCAAAGAGGCTTTCACAAGGAGGAGGGAGTTGATGACAGGGACTTTGAGTAAGGATGTTAAGAAAAGACTCGTAAAAACTTTGGTATGGAGCGTAGCTATGTACGGCGCGGAAACGTGGTCATTGAAGCAGGAGGACAGACGTAGACTGGAGGATTTTGAAATGTGGGTGTGGAGAAGAATGGAGAAGGTGAAATGGACCGAGAAGAAAACAAACGAAGAAGTACTTGGTATGCTGGGCGAAGAGAGGGGTTTGTTGGGACCAATCCAATGGAGACAGGAAAAGTGGCTGAAGGGGGTATTGACCGGCAGCGGGATGTTGAAGACTGTAATTGAGGGGAGAATGTTAGGCAAACGAGGAAAGGGCAGGAACAGGATAGGGATGTTGGACGGGATGAAGGGAGGAAGAAAGTACTCAGAGCTGAAGCGGGACCGGCTGTAGAGTAGGATGTTGTGTTTTGCTAGGGGCCACAAATTATTTAATTAGTAATTACGTCCATCCAAAAACCTACCTTAACCGGTAGATTACCTAATAAATAAATATATATATATATATATATATATATATATATATATATATATATATATATGTTCCTGTGTATATATATATATATATATATATATAAATAACAAAGTTTGACAGCGACAAAAATGTGAGAACACATAAAAAGATCACTCACACGTTATTTCTTGAACATTTCGACGAAAATTCGGCTCACCGGAGAAATTCAGTCTTTATCGGAAGAAATAGAAGTTATGACTGACGAATGACTGAAGGCTGTTACTTCGACGAAATCATAAATCATATATATATATATATATATATATATTTATATATATATATATATATATATATATATATATATATATATATATATATATATATATTGTAATTGCTTTCAGACGTCGTCAACATTTGTCTCGACATGGCAGATTCTACAGGTATATCGAAGCAAATCTATTTGGGTCTGAGATATTTCTATTGCTAAGGTTAATTGAAACATTTAATCCTACCTAGTCATTTTCAATGATTTTCGAAAAATGCATACCGGCTTATGATGAATGAACTCAAATTTAATATGCTTTTCATGGAACCGCGTCCACAGGCAACGAATGGGATGTAGAGATGAACACGAGATGAAAACAAAGTAAATGAAGCCTCAGTTGCTAAATGTGGTCCGAGTACTCTGCAACTAAGTCTGTCATTAAATCTGTGTCTCCAAATCCTCCGAGAGATCCTCGCATTCAACTCGAGCCATACTCCCTCCCTCAGATGATCCCTTCCTGAGAGTAAACGGTAATGGTAGTTAGGAGAAACCGCGAGTGGAATCCTGGGAAGATCAAATAACCTAGTCCCTAACAATGGAATCCACAGGTGACGGTCAAGACCTTAGCTTATGACAAGAGGCATTTGAAGTAAAAAGTCGATCGATAAATATCCTGTCGCGTCTGATTTATGAATTTTTTTTTATTTTGAATGTGGAGTGAGGTATTTTTGCACCTGGTCACCCTCATGTTGTCGTTGCATGGCAACGCTACTGAGGCAACCTAAGTGAGATTCACACTAAATGGTCAAGAGGAAATAGACATCAGAATTTCAATACGAACGATGGTTGACTGCATGTCTCTTACTTCCTCTTCTAAAGCTAAAGGCTATCTAGGGCATAGCACATACAGCAGTTTATTTTCAGCATATAATTCGTGAATCCAACTACGCCTAGAGAAAATGATGGAGGCAACTAGGAGAAGAGAAAGAGCATCCGAGGTACCTAACCCGGTCAAACCTGCCTCATCAGTGTCTCTCAGAAATCAGTTACACTCAATAATTCCCTATGCTACATTTCTACCTGCAGTTTACTACCTGATAAAAGACTCGCCTTTTTTACTCGCCAGTAATACCACAAAAAACCAATTAACTTGACCGATTTGACCAAAACTTACTTTCTAAGGTGAGCTTATTAGCATAGTGCAATCAATACCGTGTAATTAGGCTATTTAAGAATTTGGTAAGATTATCGATTAATAATAGAAGAGCCTTAAAGTTCCATCCGGATGTTCCATTAAGCATTGCGGTTTTCAAGCATTCCATGCAGCTTCACATGAGCTTTTTATTTAAGTTCACGGACTCAATTTTTACTAGAGATATATGCACTCATGTACGTACATTTATCATTTCGTGTAATGCCTCCAATAAGGTGTATAGGCGGGTATCGCATTTTCAAATGTGTCATATAAATTCTTTTGAACCTACCCGATGAACTTTTCCAATGGCAATTACGGTTAGTGTTACTGGTGTACCCAGGTTGTGAGTTGAGTCAAATGAGAGTAAACCTGATTAATCATATCATCCAGCCATATTTTAGAAAAGCACAGGAAGTTTCTCGAGTTAACTCATCATACCGTGGAAATAATTTGGGTTCCAACCTATAACACTGATCACACTACCATTCAGATAAAATGAGGGATAAAAACTCTGGAAATAATAGGTTTAAATTCTCATTTTTGCTCTGGCACAAATCGCGATCACAACCAACTTAGGTTAAGCTCCGTTACTTTTGCGATAAGTAAATGTAATTCCTTATTCTCGTTCGAATTTTCCTTGTAAGAACACTTGATAACATCAGTTGATACCTGCTGACAAGCATACAACTATATCCCAACAAGCGAAATCTTTTGTATGGCAATCACAAGTGTATTTCCATGCGTAACCGACCTCGATAACGCTTTTGCGTCATTCTCATTTTCGAACGTGAAATCACTCGAAGAAAGCTTCTACACCACGTTCAACTGAGAGTAACACAGCTTCTAATGAATACAAAGTGTGTTCATTTGTAACACGAAGTCAACGCACACAGCTCCTGCTCGTGTGGAGACGGGAAGAGTACTGGGAGTTCGCGAGTGTCAAATCCCGCCGCGGTACCTTCACCCCTTGGAGGAGAGGGTGAACCGCAGATCTGGCGTATGCCCTAAGGAGGATTTGGAATTTTGTTTTTCACACTTATTTATTTAATTAGTCCACAAACTTAAAAGTTCTACCAATTGGTAGTGTAACATAAAAACAAGAACCTGGAACATAAATGAGGACGTACAATCAAGCATAGCAAGTGTCATGAAATATCGGAAAGATGGAAAGAGTAGACAGAGCTAATTATTTTGAAAGGTGAGATAGTGCTTGGCTGGCGATATCGTTTGAGGACAGGGGAAGTGGATCAATGCTATCTGGAAGTGAATTCCGAAGAGGGGTGAAGAGGCGGAGGAGAAGTGGTCGTTCGGTGAGGGATAGCCTGGGAACAGGCAAACGGGATGAGGAGTGCCTAAGCGGATAGGTCGTTTTGGTGCTCTGAAATTTATGAGAGAAAGGAGTTCGGGAAAGGCATTGATAAAGTTATAGAGTGTAATAAATGAATGAACTTTAAATCTGTTTTTAGTCTACGAATGGGAAGATTACAAGCGGACAGTGTGGAGAAAGTGGCATAAATTGGAAACATGGCGAAAGTGGGCTAGTATTTTATGTTTTCCAGTTTTCCCAAAGCAATTGTTTAAGGGATTAAGATTTGAAAGGATAGATGGGCTTAAACAGCGAACATACGGGGGAGCAATTAGGGATAGGGGGCAGGCTAAGTCAGTCTCTTCCCAAGCAAGAGGCCAACCTGCCAGAAAAAGAGAGATATTAAAGAACTGTTGCAACATTAACGTTTATGAGAATACAAGTAAGATGCGTTCAATATGCTAATATATTATGGCGCGTCTTTAATTCAAACCACTCGCTAAGTCGTATATATCGGTCGTTCCCATTGTGGCGATTACGTGAAATGTCTTACGATAATGAAAATGCTGCCGATTGCTTAGGTAAAGAAAGACCATCTCTTCAGCCAATAAAAATTTTAATTTAGGATAGTTTGGCGAATCAAAGATTGGATGAAGGTTATTATTATTGCAGTAGTCGCAAAATCTGAAAATATTATAACTAGCGAATTGCATATTTGGGAGCTTACGCTCTGTTCGTTTTTTACGTTGATAACGGTATCAATTTCGAAAGATTCTTAATAACGCCAAAGCACTTTTTTAATCTCAGAATGAAAGAGGTTATTTTTTGAAAATTTGAATATTTCACGAAAATTAGGAGTTTCGAAACTTGTTGAACGGTTAACGTTTTTATCTCGAGGGCGTTCCGATGGGAAAACACTGCAAACTTCTTCAACTACCCCTCCGCGAATTAAGCCGCGATCTTCAACTTTTACTCAATACCTGCTTATGGCTTTACGTCCCGACGGATTAGACTCTTATGCTATAAATTGGGTTATCCTCCCTTTGGTGAATAACAAACAGGTTATGCTGGATGATATTTTCATGTTTATGGTCTTTTATTCGAGAGTAACTTCATGGAGTCTAAAAAGTTTTAAAAAATTCATGGCATCTTTTTTTTTTTTATCCCCAATACGTTAGGAGACACGTTATGAGGTAACTGCTGGTGCCAGGCGATTGATGACTGTCGCTATTCTGTTTGTCTTAGAAAAAATAGGTCGCGAAACTATTTTGAAAGCTTAGAAAACGAACCCTAGCTCAATAATTATATCATATTAAGAACGATTTCCGAGTAACTTTTGATCAATTTCCAAGATGATAGTTAAGATAGTTAACAAATCAATTTTCTATATTTGGCAACAGTGAAAACAATGATGCTTAGACGGCAAATCTGTCACACATTCAGCGTTACCTGAGTAGTATCGCACTATGGAAATGTATGTAAAAATACAATAAAAAGAGAAGGCGGCGATGAAGTAGTTACCTAGGTGACAAGGAAAGTGAGGTCTGAAGTGAAGGAAATTTGAAGGGGACAGGAAAAGTTTAAAGAAATACTGAGGGTTTGCGGGACGGCCATTATATGGAAGAATAAACATTTTAAGATAAGCGGGAAGGAGAAATGAAGAAAATAAACATTTGAACTGAATGGTGAAGAATAGAAGTTATGAGTAAATTAAAAAAAGCAGGAGTGTAGGGAAAAAGTTCTTTCGTTCTGTCCAGAAAGATTTCAAAAATCCTGAAACCCACGAGCGATCCAGAACTACCTACTACGGTGGACTGTGCATAATGATAGAGACATAGAGATAGAACCTTTATTTCTTGAGGAATAAGACTTAGACAATACTATTTTCAGTACCAATACAATGAGACCGAAGACTGATGAACCTTTTTAATGAAACTATTCAACTTTATTTTCATTTGAACCCTTGAATTAGCGTTAAAGTAACCACTACGCACGTCTAATCACAAAGGCGGTTGGCAACAAATATTTAATGATGAAAATGTCATCTTCTGAAAGAAACTGTCTACAATCTATCGGGCTTGCAAGTAAAGGTTGAGCTAATAGACGATTGTGAAAGTTTCAGGAGTATTGATCAAGTAGCATTTTAAATTAATGCAATTGCCGATTAGGAGTCCACTTTTAGGAATTCCAAAGCAATCAGCGTTGGGCCACAATTAAAAATTGATAGCCATATTAATGAAAAGCAAAGCATATCATAAAAGAATGTCACGATAAATCAAGTATTCCAAAACCCGAGTTCTAAATTGATCAGGAAAATAAGAAAATCATAGATGCGTGTCAATAGAATTTACTTTTCTAAGGACGCAATACGAGAAAGATAACGGCGGCATAAAAATGAATTAGTAGATAGAAATATGGCGCAACATAAGGATGAAGAAAATAAAACTGATATTGCTTTCATGTGTCAACGAGTTGGTACTGAGGAACAAATCCTTCAAAGAGTGGAGGAAGAGAGAAATGTACCTGGGAGACACTTTCCGGAAGAAAATGTTAAGTGAGACGGCAGTTTGGAGCGCAGTTGTTAACTGAAGGCCGTAATGAAATGGAATACGGGAAATAAAAACTACAAAAGTGAGTTAACGATTGATTACGAAAACAAAATAATTAACCCAGTTGCAGAGAAAGACAGCTTTGGAGAGGTGTGTGTTACTATGCCGTTATTCATGGCCACCAGGTTTCCGCTGCCTAATTTATCATTTGCTTCTCTACCATTTCTGTATTACTTTTCTATAGTCCATCCCATCTTCCTTCAATTCGAGTATCCTTTCCTCTATCCAGTTTCCCAGCCATGACCACGGTGAACTTTTCTCTTGCTTGTTTTCTCTCAAGGGTCTTCGTTAAACATTTCAATTTCCATATTATTTCCTTAATCTTCTTGTCGTGGAGTCGGTCCCAAGGTTATGGTTAGCGTTTATATCTGCACCTGGATTTCTGCTGCATTGCTTCCCTTGACTTTTGTATATCGTTCTTCCCGATATGTGGTCGCCACGGTCTCTATCTCGTTCTCACTGCATCTTCAATGTGCACCTTCTTCGCCAATTTAGCTCAAAGAGTACCTTCTCCAATAACATGTTTCTTTCATTAAAGAATCTACTGTCCTTTCTCCCGTGACATCCTATTTTTTCAGCCCAAACTCCCCTTTTCTCCATACTCGCTTCGCTCTCTCCAAATACCGCGTTCCAGTCACTCATTACTTTTAAAGTCTCCTTTCCTTTTACTAAAATGAGGACTTCTTCCAGTTGCTCATATACTCCTATTCCCTCTTCTGTATGCCGGGGTGTACACCTGAACTATCATTCTGTCCATCGGCTCTCCTTCTAATCTAGCGTTAGAATCCTCTCGCTGTACAGCCAACACAACTTTACCCGGCTTCCCCATTCCTTCTTCAGTATGATTTGCGCTCCTATCCCCTCACTATCACCTGGCTATATCACTCTTTACCCGATCGATATGTGAATAAAATACCACTAAATGAGTCTAGGAAAAATGATTATAAATTTGTATTTCTGTTTAGTATCTGGGTCATCAATACTGTCAAAAGACATCGATTACTTCCGTTCCATATTAAAAGAGAGCTGACTTCCAACCCATGATCTGTCGTTTTCCGGTAAGGTCGGTTGGTTTCCCTGTTTTCCAAGAGGCTTACTCATTAGAAGGTACCTATGCGCCAACAGAAGGCTGCGTGGTTCATCCCCTCTATACGACCCAAAGGAACTAATTGTTTGCGATAAAAAGAGCGGCATACCTCCACGGCTTTGCCTTTCTGTATTCATTTGTTTTATTTGTGCTTTACGATCCACATCGATCCAATCTCACAATGAGGAAAAAAGACCCATAGCCCTCGAGTGGCATTCACGACTCCCTCTTCCACTCCCTCCCCCTGATTCCCTTCCCCTAGGTCTCCTCTTTCAACCCCCATCCGTACTCTTTTACGCGACCCGCCCATTCCCCCTCTCCCATCATCCTCCCCCACTTTGCCCACATCGCCTCCTTCAATGCAGACGTCCCAAATAGGCCACGTGCCGCTCGCTCGCCTCTCGCCATTTCATCAAAAGCGATGCTCCTCTGCCCCGATTGGCTCTCGTAACGAATTCATAAAATCCCCCGGTGACATCTTCGCGGTAATAACCGCGCTGGAGCAAAATAAAATAGCGGATTAAAAAAAAACAAATGAAAAAAAACCACCTCTCCCGTGCACTTTGCATGTTTTTAGCTCGCCGGTGTCGCCTACACTTCCGCTCCCAACTCCTACTCTTTCCATACCCGCCCACCCCCTCCCCATCCCACCCCCCATGCCACCCCCCTCCAAACCGTACGAACCCCTTCCTTTATCCCCTATCCCTGTGGAGAGCTCGCTTCTCTTCGCCGCTTATATGCAAATTTTTTGCTTGGTTTTTTTGAAGGCAAGGGAAATATCGAGTGATCCGAGTACGGTGCCGTGGAATGGCAGAGTTACCGGACGGATAGCGCGGCGGATGAAGAGAGGTGAGGAAGGATAAGATAACGGAGCGGGAAAAAGGAGTGAGACGGCACAGGGTTTTCTTTTTATTAGCAGGATTGATGTGGGGAGGATGAGGGAAAAGTGGATAGGGGAGTTAGGCTCTTATCAATTTTGGTTCTCACTCCTGTGAGCGCCCTCCAAAATTCCGTGGTCCAGTCCACTCCCGCCCCATCCTCGTTTATTTCCTTTTTTAGCGAAGCCCTCTTCCGCAGAGGAACATAAATTTTACGTCTTCCGACGAGAGGTGAGCTCCCGAATTGCGGGACGAATACAAGGTGGCAATAAATAAAATCCAGCCGTGACCTGGTTGGAGGACTGCCTAATTGCTGTGGTAGGTGGTAGAATTTGCGGCTCGGTCCGTCAACAACCAACGTCCTTCGAGCCCGGCAGATCACTCTAAAGCCTTCAGTTGTTTCAACAAAACATCGATTCCGGGGCAGCGCCAAGCACGTGCTGGAAAGGGAAGCTCAAAGCCGCCTCCAAATGAAATTTCGGAAATGCACAATGCGTTCGGCGCGCAATGTTTGGGCAAGCCTGGAGTTAATTTCCTGACGTTATGCTCGCTTTGTGGTCCGCGTGGTGAGGGACTGCCATTTAATTGCGAAAAGGCTTTTGGGGGAATGGGGAAAGGGAAGTGTGCAATTTCATTGCTTCCTTACGGGGAGTTGGGAAAGGAATTCATGAGGAATCTTAAGTAAGGTTTATTATTGCATTATTTCAGTCATTTATATGAAGAAAGAATTTTTATTAGCCTTCATCCATGAAGATAATAATACTGAGACAAACTTCGAATGTTTGATTAATCTTCAATAAAGAAATTTTAGCTGCAGCACTATTTGAGCATTCGTTCGACCTGTTGAAAGAGTTTCGAAATATTTGGTTATTTGCCTCTGTTTACGTTTAAATATACTGAATTTTACACTCTGAAATTGTTGCATTGTAATGCAGATTCAGAGGATGACTCCGTTAAAAGTTACTGTCACGGAATCTCCCGCAGTTTCCTGGTATTTGCATTTCATGTCTTACTGGGAGAATGCTTATTAATCAGGAGTAATTATGATTACAGATAAATGGGATGAACTGGAAATGGGAATGAAAGTCGGTAAAGATTTGATAAAATCAGTTTACGAATGATCAATTTTTAGCTTGCCACTCAATCAAGAGGTGGCAACCATTGCTGAGCGGATTGGAAAGTCAGCGTGGTAATTATGGAATGAGAATAAATGCAATCAAAACAAATAATTCGCTGTTTGCAATAAATTGAAAAGATAGGTTAAAGATTAAAATTATAATTCATAAGCCAGAGCAGGTAGGACAGTTTACCTATCTCAGAAGTGTTTTGGACCAAAATGGTCAAATTATCAGGGACATAAGAAGAATAATTGGGTTCGGCAAAGAATCTCTCACAAGGCGGAGGGAGTTCATTACAGGGACGTCGAGTAAGAACGTTTAGAAAAAGCTCGTCAAAACTTTGAAATGGAGGTTTTGTACGAGAAAATGGTCGTTGGAGCACGACGTAGTCTTAGGTTGGAGGCTTTTGAAATGTGGTTGTGGAGAAGGCTGGAAAAAATTTAATGGACGGAAAGGAAAACAAAAGAGGAATTGCTAGGTATAGTGGGAGAGAGGATTGTTAGGAGAAATCCAAAGGGGGAAGGAAAGGTGGATGCAGAGCATTTTTATGGACGATACTGCTATTAGACGGGATAATGTTAGGTAGGGAGGAAGAGGTAGGAATATGATAGGCAAGTTGAACGAAATGAAGAGAGGAAGAAAGTATTCGATTTTAAAGAAGGATTTATTGCAATATTGGATGTCAGGTTGTGTTTTGTTGAGTGAGGTAGGGGAATAGTTGCTGTACCGCTAATTGAATTGTGTCCATTCAAAACATATCTTAACCGGAATAAGTAGTAGTAGTATTAGTATTTCGGGGAGACGACCGACAGCTGAGGTCATTTGCGCCATTAGGGATATACAGGAAAGGATGAAGGGTGGAGGGAAACCCGGCGTCGGCATTAGCCTACTCTTTACGAAAGGCTGGCAACGGGTCCGCAGCTTAACGTCCCATCCGACGGACGGCGTACTTGCTCAAAGTGCCCTCCACAAAGCACCTCAAGTAGGGATCGAGATACCACTGAAAAAATATTCAACACCGCGGGGATTTCAACCCGGGCCCTCTGAGTTGGAAGCCAACCGGTAGAATACCTTAAGTAATAACAATCAAGAGGAGGAAAATCGAAACTTAGCTACATCAATTAGTACTCTAAGAATCCAATCTCAAATGACCCAAGCACAAATGAAACGTAGCATCCACCTAAAGTAGCCAGGAATTTCGAACGTTTGCGAATAACAACGACGACGAACGGATTTGTGGTCAAGATTCGTGCACCCGCGAGAGTTTAACTTAGTCTACCAACTTTTCTTGACAAAGGTTTGCTTAGATGGGGTCTCGAGTACGGAAATATGTATGCAGGTCCCACAGCGAATGAGACCTCGCTACCCTATACAAATAGTTCAATTAGGACTATTATCAATTTTTACACAGCAACCAAGAAGTTCGCGGATGAAATTTCGAGGTTTCGAACTAATCCTAAGTCCACCTCCTTCGTTTATAATTCCGCACTAGTGCGAACTCAAGTTACCAAATACCGTGCGACGCAGTGCGTAGTGGAATGCATGGGACTCGAGGTGGAAGCCATCTGAGAGCAAACTCACGCTTTCGTCTCTTTTGGAAGTTATTTGAAAGGACACCACCCACCTAAAACCCCCCTCCCCAATCCCCTTACGCCTTTTAACTGGCCGCCACAGCGACACGATCCCTCGGACCCTGAAAAGCTGCCTTCCACTGGGGCCTACGTCCAGGCAACCTGTTAAGTATGCACACGCTGCCACTGCGTTAATTCGACTGGGACCACTACTCTATTTAGCACGAAGGAGCGTCAGCTCTCAGTCTCCTTTCCTCCCAATCCCCCCGGTGCCTAAACTTTTATCTATGTGCGTAAGTGTGTGAGTGAGAGAGAGTATGTGTGAGTGTGTGCTCGCGCAAAACCCTCGCCCTTAAAAGAGAGCCCGGTTCCCTGGGTTGGAGATCCCGAGGGAAAAAGGGGGATCAGATGGACGGACGGACAAGACCGTGGGTTTTTATTGCGGTCTAAATTGAGACCACGAGATCCTTCCTCCGTTTCCCCCCCCCCTCCCTCTCGCCCTTACCTCTCTTCTTTCCCTCAGGGTGCGATCCTCTGGGAGGTGTCGGAAAGGGAATCAGGAAGCGAGGGGAAGGAAAGGAGAGAGGGAGAAGAAAGGAAGGTGGTGGTGTGTCACAGGGGGGAGCGCAAGGAGGGAGACCTAGGGAAACGAGGAGGCCAAGGTATAAAGGATGCGGGAAGGGTATGCGTTGGAAGGGGGGGGGAGGGGAGCCAATTCGGCGGCGGTGACTCCATATAGCCGCGGATTCCCCCGGCGCAGTTTCTTTCCCTCCGCTCTGCCCTCCACCACCACACTCCCAGACCTCCTTTCCCGACGCAATCTCAACTCCACTCGCCATGCAAAACTCCCATATTCCCTTCCCATCTTCAATCCGTCCTCGCCGTCAAACCAAGAGAATCTACCCCTTCTAACCCGTCCCTCGGAAAGAGAGAATGATTTTTTTCTCTTTCCCCGATGCAGACAAAAAAACGAAAAAAAAAGTCTCCGAAGGTACTCCCCTACGGCTTCGCCCTACGATCGGTGTCGTGTCTCTATTTTTCCCTTGCGAGACGAAAGCCACAGTCAATATGGCAGTAGCGAAGCAGGTAACATTTATTCATGGGGATTCATTGAAAATTATTTTATCTAAATTTTAATATCAATTTTTACAAAGATTTAAACATTTTTTATGCAAATTGGGCATGCAGTTAATCGAATTTTGGAGTTGAAAACAGAGGAAATATTTTTTTCTCAAACATAATTTTATTTATCATATCCTAATTTCCGTGCATGTTTACATTCCCAAATAACGAAAATTAAATAAATGTTATTAGTTCGATTTTTTAAGGAAAAAAACATTAGCAGTTAATTTGCACATATAACGACAAATAACGGAGAATTGACAGGCGGAAGTAATGAAATAATATTTGCAAACATAATTTTTTTCTCATGCATCATACTTGAGAAAACATAATTAAAGCTTTGATGGCCCTCAGAAAATGTTTCGTACCCCTTAGGAATTTTACAATCTACGTTTACAATAGCTCTAAAATTGGACAGGTAATGGTTAAGTGAACTCGCTTACATGGAAGTGACAGTCAACATGAATCTCTACCCCTTTGACTACCACGACCATATAGCGCTACTACTAATCTTTTTCTGACGACCCAACTAAAAAAGTCATTCTCTGAATTATGCGATTTCATTAATTAGTTAAAGACTAGGCCCATTATTTTGGTAAAGAGAAGACGGTTTATTTTTATTTTCTTATTATTTGACCACTGCGGAGGTAAAAGCGCTGAGCTACTTACCGTAACGCCCGGATTCAATGACGGATAATGACTGTGAATGTACTCAGATACACCTTTGGATTCTTCCATAACTCGTTGATTTTCATAATGAACCGCCAGAAGACAGTAAAAAGAAAAATATGGACATGTGCACGCATATTCGTGCGAAGGTCCTGGAAATAGACTCTGTGTTGATGATTACCTCTTCGTTCGACTTGATTTCTTTCACATCCAATTTTCCGAGTAAAATTGAAAACAATGTACCTTGTAATATGCCTGTGACCTCATCTATTTCGCGAACTTTGATTCGTCCAACACCCAAAACCAAATCGTGGACGTGGTCAATCATTTCGAAAGTAACTTGCTGGACGTCGCAAAAGATGTTCACCATTTTTGAATGCACAGCCAGGTTAAAACTGATTTACCCTATTCAAAATAGTCGCAAGCATAAGGGCAGATGTTCCATGAACTTCATCCAACTCGGCTTTGATCCCTATCAGTATTAAGCCTCATAAATAGGTGTGTTTAATACCGCAAGAAAGTCAGTTTTTTTCATTTTTCTAGTCAAACAAAACTTTGTTGTTTCAATGGACTATTAAAATGAAAACAAGGAATAGAAATAGCTGCAACTTGAACATCAGTCAAGTGAGAGATGATGCTTTACAAAAAAACTTATTCCGATATTGCGAGCTCCTTCTCTTGGATTTTCTAAGGTTATTGAACGACCCATGTAGCCACCATAGTCTGAAACTCAATAGAAAACATCACCTTGTTGAAGCACGGCTATCATCCGAAGAGATGCGCACCATTAACGCAAGCAAAGAGGATGGGTACGGTGCTAATACCCTTAAACGTTTTTATTCGGGTCTTTAAACATCAGCCATGGGCTAGAATAAAACATATCTTAAATAAGGACGTACGTATAGAAAAATGAGTATATTGGGACAATTTCATTCAAGTTCATACACACTGAGGAGACAAACGAGATCCAATGCGATTAATATTGTTCAATACTTTTCTTATTAAAACTACGGCACTATTTCTACTGAGCATTCATGCGTACATGACGGAATACATACCTGTTTACGAAGAAATTGAATATTTTTACATTCATTTCCGTCACTAATATTTAGTTACTAGCAAAGTTTTATTTTTTAATTTCTTTTATAGAATGTAGATACCATAAAAATTGAAGGATATAACGAGAGTAGATGGCAAAACAAAAAATCATATTTTCAAAAATTTTAGATGCCTATTGTCGATAAAAAATTGCATTTAAAAAAGGAATTACAACTTCGGACATTTTCAATCGCACTCGATAATAGTAACTGCTAATATTTATAGATCAAGGTTTCCGAGAAAATTTGAATCTAACATCCACTTGGAAATTACGTTCCTAATGATAATGCACTACACAATTGTCACGACAATAAGAATTCATTGCAGGCGCTTTGCAACGAAGCATTACTTTATTTATATACCTAAAAACTCCTCCTCTATTCATTGGGGGTATAGCTCAGTGGTAGAGCATTCGACTGCAGATCGAGAGGTCCCCGGTTCAAACCCGGGTGCCCCCTGATTTTTTTTATTCTTTGAAAGACATGCAATCAGTATAATATATTTCATTTTTCAATTAAACAAGAGGGTTTTTTGTTTACCAGTTGTTTATTAAAAAAACAAGTTAATGTTTACATATGAATTTATTACAAAGCATATATATGATTGCATCACTCTGGCATGTGCTGAAAGGAGGAGGATATATTATATGACTAGGCTGCCACAATATGCATATCATTAATATCTGTTTATGTTTCTTTATGGTAATCACTACCAGTCAACATTTGAAAATATTTATATGCCAATTGAATTACAAATAACTACTCAATATCACAAGAACATAGATAAACCATTCAAAAATACTTACAGAAAACTTAATTAAATATAGATATCCACCGTAATGAATTGGTGGCACTGATGAACTCGGAAAATTACCATTCCACTGCAGTTCATTCAATTACATTTTTCCTTCATTAGTGCACTGCATAATGAAATGAGGATATTTTTATTCCTGTATGAACTTGAAAATGAAGAGGAAAGGGTTTGAATTTCATGCTTTTTATAAAACTGTACAAAAATATGGGGACAATCCATTATGTAAAACTGGACAAAAACATAAATGTGCATAAAGGAACACAATCATAAATACTCAATCAAAAAAGTTCTTCTCCAAAATGGACTTCAAATACAAAGGGAGTATTTTCATGACCAAGGAAGAGTCTCAAAGTTTTTCTGAGTCAATGATGTAAATCCTGCAAATATCATTTGGTCCATCACTTTGACTCGAGAATAGCATTGTCTGATTTCGAAACACTATTTACATCTTCTTTGAGGCAGTCAGGGGTAAGCACAAATATTGGAGCTGGAGTGGAAGGTGACGTTGGAACCACATCACAAGTCTTATAGTATGAACCACCATCTTCCATATCTCCCATGACCTCACATTTCTTTGAGCTGTCCGTCCCAGTGCACCAGCGGCCATTCCTTGACCTTCCCTTCTGTATCATGAGCATAACTGAAAGTATGCATATAATGAAGGAAGATATGACGCAAACACCCAGAAGAGCTGCTGCTCCATTGCTGTTGCCACCTCCATTTAAAGATCTACTACCAAAAAGTGGGCTCTCCTGAGCATTTCTCTCATCATTGCTATCCGACAACAGTATTTCTCGATGTTCAAGAGCAATAACCCTTTGGCCAGCAGATGATACTGGTCGGTGGCTGAAATATGAACTGGTGATTTCAGCTACGATCTTGCGAAGTCCTTCATCTTTCCTGTCAAAAGTCCCAACTTCTTTTTCCTTTGTAGATGATTTCTCAACCTCAACAACCACTTGTTTTGCTTTTACCTGAAAAATAACAGCATGTGAAATCAACAAATATGACATATATATATATATATATATATATATATATATATATATATATATATATATATATATATATATATATATATATATATATATATATAGTTAGCTGTTTATTCAGTTTGTGTAAATTGGAGGCCAGAATAATTATCTGTTGGAATGTTTATTTTACAATAATATTTCTCAACTAATGTAAATAATAATGGATCTATCCAATGGTGCACACAACTCAATAGTTCTTTCACACACCACCTAGGGTTTTAGAGGATGGACCAGCTAAGAAGAGAAGGATAGGGACAGAAAAATTACGAAGAAGAATGGACCAGAGATAGAAGATGATAAATGTAAGAAGAGAGAAAGAAAAATAAATATAATGGGTAAAGATTAAAACACTCATAAAATGAAGAGTACACTGGAAGGGATGGAGTGTAGACCACAGGGACCACATCCTATGCCCCCAAAAATCTAGAACATAAGTCCCACTGGGCCTTTCACCATTTGTAATTTTATTTTTTTGAGAATGTGAATTAGTTGGCCTGCTATTCTCCCAGATGACTGTTAAATATACAAGTCAGAGCAATTGATAGGCAGACATGCAAATTTTCTGGCTCATATGTGTACGTCCAATCGTATATGGAACTTAATTTAATGAAATGAACATAAAATATCTACAAGTATTATGAGTATTTTAAAATATCTTATATATATTATAATCAACCTGAAAGCACCATGGGTGCTAATTAGCTAATCACATGAAGAGCAGATGATTTCTCAGCCAAACAGAGGGATAAAATTAAGAAAAAGTGGAAAAACAAACATTTTTTTAATCTGAAAATTAGGTCATCTGTTAGTGGTGTATCTTCTCCAAAATAGATTCTCTCCTGAGTCCAGTACAAGCTTAGAACTGAGCCCCTAATAGCCACCCGATAACTGCTAAATACCACTTTCTCATGTATTTGGTTTCAGCTTCAATTAAAAATGCAATCCATATTATTCTTTCTTAATATGACTATGACTTCTGCAATGAAAATTCCACTTTCTCTCTCTGACTACCACTCCACATAAAGGTTCAAAACAAATAGGATTTTTTTCTGGATACTTGGTACTTGAGTTTCAGATTCCAGATGAACAAGTCATTGGATCATTAATCTTATTCTCATATTTAGGGGCTTTGGTCTGGAACTTGAACTGAGCACACCAAAGAAGTTAGCGTAACAATTTCAATAGCACTTGAAATCTGGAATACTCCTCACTCAGTAGTAGAAGACCTCCGGGATTATAGTGTTTTACAGAAACTGAAAATTTTCATCTAAGGTATAATGTATGTATATATATATATATATATATATATATATATATATATATATATATATATATATATATATATATATATATATATATATAATATAATGGAGGACATAGTAGTCCAGTTGGTAGAGCACTCTGTAACTGACCAAAGGGCCCCGGCTCAATTCCCAGTGATGCCCCTAGTCACCCTTAGTTTCACCCAAGCTGTGAGATTTTTCAGATATCACATCTTCCTGGGAAATCACAAGTGTCATAGGTAAAGAAACTGCCCCCCTAACCTGATGTGTGAATTTTACATGCCATCAGGTTCAGTACTAGGCCGGCTCTATCCTCACCTATCAAATCAACCTCCAGGTAGATTGATTTAGTGGTTACATATGAAAAAAGGGACATGAGAGAATCCTAATCTTCCATTCCAGAAATTCTAAGTATCCAGGATATGTTCAATTGGGATTTAATATCATATTTGATCATTCATATAATGTATGAGGGTGGTTTGAAAAGTCTTTTTAAAAATGAAAATTATTGATTTTCCAGGGTATTCTATTTTATTTTTCAACATAGTCTCCTTTTAGGCTTATACATTTCATCAAATTCAGCTGAATTTCATTGATATTTCCAATAAATGCAATTGTTCCAACTCTGCAAAATAGGCATAAGTTCCACAATAACCTCCTTGTTTGAATAAAATCTCTTCCTCAAAAGCAAACTCTTCCTATTACAGAACAGGCAGTCTGAGGGAGCCAAATCTGGAGAATATGGAGTTTGAAAAAGAAGAAACTCCAACAGTTTGCAGCCACAACTGCAGATGAGTGACCTGGTGTATTCTAGTGATGGAAAAGGACTTTTTTGTGGGCCAATTGTGAATTTGGACAATTCCTTGGCTGCAGGAATGAAGTAGTGTATCTGAGCTGGCCTTGGAACATCGCATGGGTTGAATATAAGCAGGGACCATTATGCCTCTATTTCACCCAAATAAAGACCTCTATCTATCTCACACAATGTTGTTTTTGGCCAAATATGAACAATTGTAACATCCACCATGAGGATAGCTTTCTCATGTCAAAATGTTGATGCAAACTCTTATGTATTCTTTCAAGGTATCTACAACATTAGGAAACTCATACATCTTCATTCTTCTATCATACATCACCATATTATGGATTTTAGCTATGACATTGGAGTTATTGACCTTAACAGGATGCCCAGTACATTAAGCATCTCTTGTGCACAGCCACTCCAAAATTTTTAAGTGACCCACAAATCACTTTAAGTAATTATCAAGTTTTTTTTATTTTCCTGAGGTGACTTGCCTTTCATGAATAATATTTGTCAACACAAAATTCTCTTTCACCTATAGCTAAAACATATAACTTTGTAATCCCAGGGTATTTTATTTAGATACCACATGGGTGTCAATGTTCTATGTCATCATCAGGTTATTTCCTTAGAATATGAATTGATTCCATAAAGTCATGCCAGAAACTACCAATTAACTATTTCATTCATTTTTTTGGAAATCACTCGACTTGCTCGATAGTAAAAATACCCCAAACAGCAAAAAATTGACTGAAATGCTTGAAACTTGGTGTCTGTTCTATCCAGGGATGCTACAAACTGGTCTCTGGCTTTGCATGGACTTTTCAAACTACCCTCATTTAATGATTCTAGATGATCATATTTCAAAAAATGTCACCATTGAATATTTAAATACTGCATAGATATTTATATGTTCAGTTGTAAAGTGCGTAGATATTAAATTGATATTATTCTGTTGTGTGGGTGATGTCTTCATAAAATATTTAAATTTTTAAATAATATATCACAAAATTATTCATTTCTCAATGTTTTATTTACTTAATTCCTAATAGATACTTTGAGAATTCATATGAAATTATGAGAGTAAAAAGTATCAATCAAAAATAATGGGGAACTCATAGATACCCATTATAGCCCCATGTTTGCTTCAAATAAATATCACACCCCTAACTTGAAAAATGTTAATTCCCCCAATAATTATCATCCAAGCAATCATATTCTTCAACAAATTTAGAATCTTGATAAGAGACATTGATGACAGCATGTGATTACATTCAAAAATTTACTGTATGGGGAAGGGGTTTAGTTCCTTTTCCTGTGGTACCTGTAGTTCCCCATAAAGTTTGGTGTGTAAGGAATGAGCCATACAGCTTGGTTATAGCTTTTTGTGTCCTAAAACACCAACCAAATTTAAACCAGAGCCTTTCAGATGGTAAATAAACATTTAAGCTACTATGCTGCTCTACTGGTTCAAAAAAATGAATAAATACCATATATAATTCAACATATGAAATAATATTTTCTCACATCCCTTTGAGAAAAACCTGTTGAAATTTAAACAGTAAATTGTGACTATGTATTTATTATTTTTTAAATAATGTTGACTTCCCTGTCAAAACCTTTGGATTCAATATTGAAAAAATTACACCAATTCAACAGCAAACTGTTAAATTTCAACTTTTTTCAACAACAACAAAATTTTGAATATCATCATTAACTGTAGACATTCAGCAGCAATTGTTAAAACTCAACAATAACTGTTTAATTGAAATAGTTTTCTGTTTTAATTCAAAAGGTTTTCACAAAGGGACTGGATGAAGTTCAGTGAAAAAAATACACAATTTGTAGTTACAGACTAAAAACTTCTTTTACATTAGGAAGGAACATGGCATGCACTCAAGGCTATGCATCCATTTAAATAGGAGAGCAAGTGTACTGTTCCACATTTGCTTAATATGAAATTTCACTGGTATTTGACTTTTTATTCCAATTTTGAAGAAATTTGATTAGGAAGTGTAAACATTCTGCATATATTGCATGCCAAAACATTGTTGTTACTTAGACTGCTACAATTAGTAGTATCGTACCATTTGCTCTAGCTGATAGGCAACATCCACTTTATTTGGTCCAATCAAGGAAAACTGGACATGGATTGAGTCGCCATCAGAATCAGAGGGGCGAGTTTCCACTTCAATGGAATCAGCTTTAACCTTGGCTCCCATTTTTGAGAGAATGTCTCTAACTGAACCAATTACAGCTTTCTTCTTCATTCCTACATGGCTTCCTTGAAATCCCAAATGAATTTCTACAGCTTCTATTGGTGTAGGCACTGAGAAAGATATCAAGAAAAGAATTTAAGTTAAATGTTAAAGAAGAAAAGATTAAACTTGCCACACAATAGCAGCACTAGTTAGATACTAGCCCTGTTAGGCCAGAGAGTACAAGTTTCTTCACATATAAATGTTCACCAATTTCTAGCAGAAACAATTGTATTTTGAAATACACAGAGAATTTGATGGCATAGATAATAGTCTAAATTTATTTGTCCAAACCTTTAAAGATAAACCTTTATGATATTATGCATTTGCTTGAGTATTAAGCCAAATGTGACCACTTTCATAAAACCAAAAATAAAAGGGAGGTCATTCAAATTGAATTACAGGGTGCGGCAACATAACTCCCTCCTGTGAAAGTGTTTTATGTTTGGAAAAAGGGAGTTATGTTGCCACCCCCTATATTTCCATCATTATTCATCCTGGCAGAATAAGATACCAAATCTTCATTATAAGGATGATTTTTTTTCTTGTGTATAGAGCTGTCACTGATTTTACTGTGTGGAATAATACAAGGCAAATTCAAAGCATAATACTTAGTATTTTTTCCATTCTGTGAAATGCTAACACTTGTTCTAACAGATAACTGTCATTTTCAATATGCAAATAAATTATTGCTGTGCCCAATCCTTATCCCCTTAAAATATACTCTTTAATTTCTCCCCTAACTTCAACTTTCTTCCAAGTATATGTATTGACTGAATAGCTGATCAAAAAATAGTATTTTCAATAATTTCCACCAAAGTTTTATTTACATCGCCAATTGTGGAAAGTGTTAATATCATGCAGGTAATCACATTGATTAAAAAGTAAATTATGCAGATAAATTGAAATTATTGATTATGCTGTTATGGACTTACTGCACTTCTGAAACTACTTAATGAATTGTTTTTTCCCCATTGTTTGAAGCATCAGAAGGATCATTGGTTTGCATCAAAGTGAGACATAATCGTCTGATAAATTATTTTTACTCATTTTCACATAGTTACTATGTATTTGCACATCTTTAGAAAAGATGGTTCTTAATAATGAACAATTTTTATCAAAAATGGCACATTAGTGAGAGACATGGCTCATTAGTCACCATCGAAATATCTTGAAACTATCACTTCATATACAATGATAAATATGATTCCCCAAATATAAGAGAAATTAATAGTTATTTCCTTTTCAAGGAGTTATTTCTTTAACCAAACAAAAAATAAATGTAAAAAATCACTTATTTATTGATTTTGAAAGTAGTTACAACAAGGAGCATGCTATTGATAAAAGTGCTACTTTGGTGCTACCATCTAAGCAACACACTATTTTGACATTAATTTTATCATAGAGTAAATCATACACTAATATTGCAGTAACCATATGGGAGAGAAAATGAGAGAGTTCAGTGAGTTCGCCAATCAACAAAATTAAGAAATGACACAATAGCACCTAAATAAACACTTTTTTACCACTTCTCACTGCTCCTTTTCTATCCAGGGCTATATTACCTAATTTTTATCATAAAATGGCCAACTTACAGCATATTTTTGTGCCTCTTTTAAAGGTAGTTGTATTAGTCAACTGATTTCCAGCTTCATCAACGCACCAGCACTCCTGATATGTTTCACCAGACATACTCTGAGTGGGATGATAACATTGCATTGGCAGAAATCTAAAAAATAAATCACAAGATATTATGGCAGTGATATTCTTCATTTTCAAACTTCATCATTACACAAATTCAAAAATTTGTAGAAGATGCCAAGGCAGTAACTTTAACAGAGTCATCCGCATCAAAATGCATCAATTTCACAGTGTAAAACCCATTCACATTGGCTGGGATTCAGACATGGATTATTCCATCAAAATCAATCTATTTTTGAGAAAATATCACAATCAATAGCACTAAACTAATGAGTAACTCTTTGTGATCATTAGCGATTACTTGTAATTTTCATAAGAAAAATAAATTGATATTTAGTTTACAATGGAATGCTGTTTTCTGATCTGTGATGTGTATTATACTGAAGAATTTCCTTCTACATTTATAAATATGATGTCATGCATGCTTACCTTCCTTCTCTGTCACATACAACAGATAAACTGCCTTCGCCTGCCGACAATTCTCCACCATTTTGTTTCATTGCCTGACACCTGGTAAGGGGCTGTCCCGATTCGGGACTAGTTTCATAAGTAGGAGTAGTAACTTCTTCAGAAGTTGGAGGCACTGTGCTTATGACTACTTCTTGAATTTCAAAGCTTGATTCTTCCAGAATCTGATCAACTGGTTGGGTCTTTTCTTCCTCCAATTCCAACCACTCATTCTCAAAGTTATGTGCTGCAAATTAAAATTATGATATATTTATTTAGCTGAGTAGGATGATACCATATTATCCTATCCTATAATCTATGCATCAAAGATGTGTCTATATATTTTTAATTTGAATTTGATACAATTGAATTTCATCTATCAAAACATTATTAGCGTATTAAACTATACCATATTTATCTTAGGAGTAGTTTCATTATTCATCAAAAAACCAAGTTTAGCATATAATTCAGTAAGTAGGGATAGAAAACATAAATACCTCAGTATGATGCCAAAGGCAAAAGAAAACAAATAATGACGTTTACACATTTAGATATGCAGGTGCATAATTAAGAATACATCTTGAATGTCTTAATTCAAACCACTTATTCTAAAACAAAATTGAGTGAAAATTCTGCCAAAATGGGAAGAAAAGAAATTTAAAAAATTACACATTGCAAGATCTTGAACTGCCAATTTTTGTTTCAAGAAACAATTACTACCCTAACCAGATTATTATAGAATAATAATACAAAAAATTAATTAAAAATTATATTAAGTGGATTAGAATGCAAACTTCCCTTTTAGAGGGTTGTAATCTGGAGGTTTTTCTGCAAAAAAAACAGTTTTTAATGCATCTAACTCACCTTTTCCAGAGCGACGTCTAGCCATATTATTAGCCACTGGTGGCTGCTTTATACACTCAGACTGCTCAAGTTTTCTTTTAGAAATGGTGCCTTTGATGGGAGTTCCAGAAATAGGATCCACACACCAACAGAGAGGAGTAGTGGCACCATCTAAGCACTGTACTGCTTCCCATGCACCACTTCCCTCCACACAGCGAGGAACAAATGTGGCTGCAATTCCAGTTGCCATATGTGTAGCAGTTAACTTAGACAACCGCTGGGCTAACTGCTCACTTCTTAGCCTTGCTCTCTCACATTTTGTTGGAGCTGAAATTACACAATGCAATGCAATATATTATAATATTATAATTTATTTATATCATATATTATGCAATATTATAATTTATCCCTTCAACTGTTTAATCATTTGTAGGAATACACATAAGTGTCAGCTGGAAATGGCATTTTTATGACAGAAGAATCACACATTTAAAGAAATTCCATTTAACTTATGTAAATCCAATTTCAAAGCTGAGATTAATCAATAATCAGCATATTTTTAGACTGCAAAAAACTTGTTACTTGCATTTTTTTTACAGAATATAGGTTGTATAATTTCAATAAATTATCAATTATTTCTTTCTTTCAGAGTTGAAGGAATATGACTAAATAGATTCCCTGACTTCCTTGACTAATTAGAGCTTGGACTTAATTCAACAATATGGCCACTTAAACTATTTAAAGTTATTCAAAATGAGTGAGCACTAGCAAATTTGTGCAAAATTGGAATATATAAAATTAATTGTGCTAATTTACAGCCTCAAGCAAAGATTATATTGCCCATTAAAAGATTATTGAATAGAGATGAAAAAATTACCTGGGCAGACTATTCGACAGGCTTCCTCAGTTTCAAAGTTGTTCAGATTTCCTCCACATCCTTCAAAAGAAAATTGCTCACAGCGCTTGGAATTGGTGTTAAAGTACCACTTCTTTGATGGTGGTTGGTAGCATTCTCTGCCCCTATCAACTGGTTCCAAACATGAATCTTCTAATAAAAAGAAAATGTCCAACATTAATTTTAAGGTATTATAATTTTGACTTGTCTTGTAATAGCAAGTCCAGGGTTTAATGAGTTCACAGTGAAAAATTGAATTTAAGTTTTACAGAATAAATGAAAATATGAATGTGTATCTAATTCATGCTCGTTTAAAAATAAGGCTGAAAGAAAAAAATATTTTAAAAGTGTACTTTGATGTTTGACAAATTCAATATCTGATAGGAGTATAATAAATTTTCAAAATGAGTGATTCATTTAAATTAAAGATTATCAATGGATGTAAAAATAATGATGAATTGATCAATCTCCACCACCTGCCTTCTCTTAAAATCAGACATGAACTTGGTGAAATAACAGCATCAATAAGTAATGTGAATACCAATTAAAATATGCCTGAATTATTGGAATAAGAAAATTTATCATGCACAAAACCTCTTATAATGTCATAATTAATGATATCATCACAACTGTATTCCAAATCAATAATTAGGGTACAAACATTTTAATCAACAGTAATTTGCCAACAGAAAATAAGAATGTACAATAATTTGGACATTTTTAATTGGTCTAAAAGTGATATTAATATATTTCTCTTTTATCCATTTAACTTTTAAAGTCCTTTATACACATCAATAATGTATTTTATATAAATATTGGGAGAAATCCAAAGTAGGCAGGAAAAGTTGATGTCGAGTATTTTGAAAAGTGATGGAATGTTGAAGACTATGATAAGAGGGGAGAATGTTAGGTAAATGAGATGAGACCATGGGGAAAAGGATAGGCATGTCAGGTAGAATAAAGGGAAGTGGAAGTATGTGGACTTGAAGAATGGAACAGTTTAATTTAGTGTGGGGAGCCAAGTTTTGTCTTATTAGAGAAAACTAGGAAAATATATTGATGCTAAATCATTGCCCATCCAAAAATTACCTCAAATGGTAGGCTACTAAATAAAAATAAGTTATATCTTATGTCCTTTTTTTCTGCTTCTTTACGCAATTCGATCATGCATTTTACATAATTAGATACTTTGGTGCCCAAGGGGACAAATAAATAAATAAGTTATCAAGGAACCATGAAAATGACTGATTCATCATTGAATGTCTTAAAGTGTATCTTCTTGCAAAGAAATAACTGAGGTGTTGGGAGCAACTAACATCAATATAATTCACCTTGTATTTATAGTCACTGAGCACATTACAATCTGAGAGGAAAAAGAAACAAACAAGTAAATTCTACTTAAATACTGCCTTCTCTGATGTATCTTGTCTGAGTGCAAAGTTTTAGAAAGATTTCTGATAATTGTGAAGTATTTTTTGCTCAATTGTTATGTAATCTATTTAGTAGATAGAGCCATGCTCAGATAATACATATGGGCATTATTTGTGCTTATTAATCAAACATAAAACTTAAAATATTCAAAAATAAAATAACCCCTCACTTGTCTTAGGACAACAGACTGCATACTCTCCAAATGGACTTAGGTGGCACTTATGAGTTGATGGACAAGCATCACCCTCAGGGCCACAAGTCACTGGTCTCAAGGAGCTGGAATTGGCTGCAACAGGGGGTATCACCAACAAAAGTGGATGGCCGCCAGAAGATACACATGGGTTAGAGGCTCTGGGTAAGCAGAGAGCCACCGGTGGGCATGGCTCATCCACACACTGGACGCGAATAGCCCTGCACTCTTCTCCCTGAGCACATTTCACTTTTCCTTTCCCTTCAACACCCTGCTCACATGGATCATAGCAAGTGCATGTTGGACAGCCACGTGAATCAGGTAGACGCCCATGGGGACAATTTTCAACACATTTGTACTTGGGACATTCAAGGTGGCCATCTTTACCAATAAACTCAACCTGAGAATCTCCTTCTGGTTCTAATACACTGGTAGGAGACTGACTTTCTTCTGTAAGAGGAGAAAACAAAAAATGTATTATGACCAGAATGAACTTTTTGCCTAGTATTAAAAGAGATGTGTGTGAATTCAGAGTGAACTGAGGATGATTTGGCCTTGTGATTTTCTTCATTCATTCATGGTCTGCATTGCATGGTGCTTCCATGTGCTGATGCAGTGATCAATAGATAGTGGGATAAAACAATTGTCTCATTGCACTTTCATTGTTTTGCTACTGCCAAGATGAAAGCACAATGAATTTCATACTTCAAAAAAATAGTATGTACAGTAAAAGTTTGCCATTTTAAACATTTGTTTGGCTTTATATTTGCCTGTTGTACTTATCATAATAACAGTAGAGTGATGAACAACAAACTTTGGAGCTGTGTTACGGCATCAAATTCTATCATTCATAAGTAGTTTGGATATCTATATACCAGCTACAGTTATTAACCTGAAGGTTGGTCTGTTAGGTGATGGTAGAGCTACCTAGTACGAGTACTAAGCCCAACTGTGTGTGAAATCCACACATTAGGGTAGGGGGGCCAGTTCCTTTCCCTGGGCAACCTATGGTTTCCCTAGAAGTTTTGGTACCCAAATAAATCACACAGCTTGTGTAAAGCTGAGGGTGCCCAGAGGTATGCCCAGGAATTGAACCCAGGTCCTCTGGTCAATAGGATCACTACTACATCCCTTATGATTTCAATATACCTACATTTAAGTTATTTACTGTAACAACCTCAATATGCAATAAAATTCACAACTCAAGGAGCCAACTATAGCACCCTGCTGCAGTTTGTTCAGCACTTCTCTCCTGCAGGCATAACCAGATGGAAGGTTATGAAGTACATACCTTTAATTCACCATATTATCTTATTCATGTGTTGTGACTATTCATGCAAAATTTGTTTTCTAGTGCCTCAAAGCAAAAATTGTACGCAGGAGTATCTAACTCCCAAAGAAGTATTAAACTCTCCCCTCAAATAGTACCCTTGAAAATTCACCTTGAATCAAAAGGAGGAGGTGAAACTATTTAACACACTCAATAGGTAAATAGTAGATCCAGCACTCACATCCCAGTCAAATAAAATTATCAAATCTTCACCCCCAAGTTCATTAACCTACCAGGTTGTTGAGATGGCATGAATGGCCCAGTTGGGCACTTGGGCCGCACTCCATGAGTTGTCTTAGTCCCTGGTATCTCCATTCCCCCAACATTGACACACCAGCACTCCTTATTTATTGGATGGCACTGGACTGGGGCAAATCCTCCACCTTCCTCAAGGCATTCAGGAAGGAATACACGTCTAGCAGGTATACCACTCTCTCTTGCTCTTTGTTCCATAACTGCCCTCTGGTGCTGGCAAGCTAATGACATAAATCAGATATAAAAAGTAAAAATAATGGAGAGAAAATTAACTGTGATTGTCATGTGGAGTGGTTCTCTGACTGGAATGGTGTAAAAACAGGATAGTAAGCCCTTTCACAATGTACATAAAAGGTAGGAGTAATGTTGCAAATCAGTTATATTCAGGCCATCAGTAAAGTACCAACTCATTTCCAGTACTTGTTGTAAATACAGTCTTTACAAATGGTCTATATTTATCTTATTCATATTTTATCCCTTCTCTAGCCAAGAATTACATATTTTTTTGGGCACAAAAGTGAGCACATCTACTTATTCATTATCAGTGGCAAGAAAATAAAATGTTACCCAATTGAAATTATGTTTGGTAATGATACAAAATAAGCATACCTGATAAAAATAGAGGTTGAACACACTGAGTGCCACATCCATTTGAACAGCATTTAGCACTTGCATTACAGTGTTGATCAGTGCGGCATTCATATTCGCAGGATCCTGTACCAGGAGGTACAAGATAAGGGCACTGCCCAGGCTTCTTCCTCACACCTATAACATAATGAGAGGTTCTTATTAACAACAAAAAAGTTTACTTAAAAAGGCACCAAAATACAAACCAATTTCATTTTCACAGTAGTTTTTTGTTGAAATAATGTAAATTCAACAAGTGTTTTTTCTGCTAAAGTTAAGGTTTTACTGGGTCATTTAGTAATTTTCTTCATTTTGTTGTTATTTTAGAGATTAACGATATGTCATAATCATCACAAATAAGTTTGCATTTCCTCCACAATGGAGAAAGTAGAATGCAGATTTTGTGTATACTTCTCTTTATGTCAAATTTGATTTTTTTCAATTTCCAAATGATACAAGTCAACCGCCACCTTACCACTCCTCATGGAATTCTCATATTAAATGTATCCGAAATTAATTTGATAGAACTGTTTCCCTTAAAGCAATATGAGTCAAAGATGGAATTGTCATTTCACTTTTATGAAAGATAATGAGAGTTCTTTTTAGTTTTCAGTTTCATGCATTGCTAAATAGTATGTCTAATTGACATCCATGCATGTGAATCCTAAATGACCTTTTTTCATTTTTTAATGCACTCTATCCATAAGGTCATTATCACATCTTCTGATTAGGTACATTTTTTCTTTGGTTGGATCAAATGGTTTTAAAGTTAGCAAAACAATTAACCATTCTCCATTACATTAAGTCTAATGGAGGTTTGTCATATTTGGAGCCAATTGTTTTTGGTGAAGTTTTAACTACTTGCGATTTAAACCACCCAATCAACTACTGTTCAGATTTTGTCCTTCATGTATATAAGTTGATGAGCATGCAGTAAAATGTCTAAAAGATAATTTTGTTGATAATCATGTACTTACAAGGACGGTCATGATTTAGAATATGGTTCATATAATAAACTCTAACTTTTAGGGAAGTTTTAAGTCTGATTATTAAAATACACCTCTTAGGTTTTGTCAAGGAGTTGTAAATATACTAATTAAACAGGGGTTAAGTACCAGAATGGAGTCAGAAGCATTGAAAATTGGTCTCACTGAATGGAATTCCACATGAGTAACCAGATAAATTAAGTGGGATAATCAAAAATTAATGTATATTTAATGTGCATACTAACATGAAGGAACTGGAGGACAGTAATCTCCTGGCTGGCATTCCACTTCTGCCAACAAGCAATCAAATTCAGAACCGCAGCGGCCACCTGGAAGACTTGCTCCAAAGCATGGATCCCTACATTCGCATTTGGGGCACCTTGTGCCCATTCTCTCTTCTTCCGTCCTGCCAAGTTCATCACCATCATCAAGAATAAAACCAAAATCACACCCCAATCTGCATGTCAGACCCAAACAATCAAGGCTCTCGCGAAGGTGAACACAGTCTTCCTTCGAAGTACCATTGCCCCTGCGCAAATGTAAGAGAAAATAATCACATATCAAGCACTCCAAATCCCTATGCTTCCCAATAAATCTGGTCAGATTTCTCCCAAGCTGATTAGATTCATAAGACAGCCATTTTTGGTAGAACATAAACGAAAATTTTCCTTCACAATTAAGTCATTATTTCATATCACAAGAATTTTTTAATGAGCCCTTTTCACAGACCAATTCATGAAAATAAATGAATGCAATATCAAGTACTTTAAAATATCAGTTAGCACTATCATACACCACATGGTGTTGAAGATGGAGAAAAAATGTAATAAAATGGAATTTACATTCTTTTTACTTATTGTCCTTCAAAAAAGCACATAACTCCATGCAAAAACTATATCTATAAAAACCTGAACAACATATCAGGAAAATTAGCAAAGAGAAAATTTTTAAGTATTAATTAATAAAATGGTATAGAAATGTTCTATATTTTCGAGCAATATCATATCACTCAACTTGTTTTTTATGAAGAAACATGTTTGCTATTTTCCAAAAAATCATCATGTTCAGAAAAATATGCATATGCTCTAAGTACTGTTTAATGATAATGCAAATGGAAAATATGATGGAGTTCACTATTTGCTAATGAAGTCTTTTAATAGCTCCAAAGTATTACAAATTCACTCTTCTGTTACCTTGTTCGTGGAATTTCCGTGCCAAATTCATCAACACACCAACATTGCTTTTGCCCATTGTAAATTTCACATTGCATAGCACTATATGTGCCATCAGTCAAATTACAGAGTGGAATGGGCACTGCTAAGCTCATTCCATCTTTTGATGCTTCCATTTGGGATGAAAAATCTCTCAAGTATTCACACACTGAAACAAGAATATTTTAAGCTCAGCCTTTTTCAGAGTAATTTCCATGTACAAAATTTTATAAATCAACATTACAGCATCAACCGTCCTTCAAATCCAGCTTAACTAATGAGGTTTTTGAACTGAGTGAATTATAATTAGGATGAATAAATTAGCAAGTTAGAAAGAAAATTTTGAACATACTTGTTGGTGTGCGTTCACTCTGTAGATCATCTTGAGATGCTTCATGATTACCTTCTGGATATTCTGACTGCTTTGTGTCATCCAGTTCATCTTTGTTTTCTTCATTAGAAACACTTGTGTCAGGTGATGCCTTCAAGAGCTTTCTTGCTTGACCTGAAAATCAAACAAAACATTTTAAATAAATATATCTGCATTAAAATCTTGGGTTAAAGCATTTAATATCAAATACTGTCATTTATTTATACATGTACAAGTTTAAAGTTAAAGGCTCGGGTAAAAAAACAAAAACTGCACCACAGTAAACTGAAAATCAAATGGCTTGGGTCCAAAAGAGAATAACAGTCTGACAATATAAGTAAAAATAAATAACTCGAACTCACAAACAGGCCTCAAAGATCCACAAAGAGGGTCACTAGAAGGGCAGTTGGGCAATGCTTGCTGAGTGACACATTCTTCATCTGGTTCACATTTGAAGTCTGAACATGGGTTATCCTCACATTCACATGAGGGGCAACCATCACCTGGGATAGCTTTAAATCCAAACTCACAAAGTTGGGCACAAACTCTGGTATCACAAAGGCTGCGAGAACCTGAACGAGCAGATCCCAAATCATTACCTAAAGGAAGAGGAAGGGAAGCATGATATTCAGAGATAAAATATGTAATTTATCCAAAGATTGGGTGAGCCTTTAAACATTATTGGAAGATATACAATGATGAAGTTAACTGTTGGAAGTCATGAACTACACATACCTACCTCTGAAGTTTGTATATATCCAATCACACTAAGGCTAATTGAAGTGAAAATAATTTATATTCCAATGTACTTAAACTAACCTAATGTACTTAAAAGATAAATTGTCATTATCTGAGCAGCATGGAAATTACATCACATAAAAGTGCAAACTTGCAAATTTGCTATTGTGAACAGAAAAAAAGTATAAATGTGCCTACCTGACAAATTCCATAATAGTAGTAAAAAAATCATATTGTGAATGGTACATCCAACAAGTCACATCAAATCATAATTTCCAGCCACTAGGATTTACTAATCAGAATTTTCTAAAATTGAATTGGCTAAAGTAACAAGTTTGCAAGGCAACATATGAGTCACTAATGTTCAACCAAATGGAAAGCATCTACTTTCTTATGGTAAAGGAAATACGTGCTGGTTTTCATAACATTAACAAAATCAGGGTAAATAAATTCTTCTATTCAAGAATAATACCGCATCTCTTACTTCACTGTGACTGTACATTAACTTTGGAAGTGTTAAATATAACTTGCTTGGTTCCTGGAAAGTCTGAATTAGAAAAAATTTTTAGATAGGCCCTATAGGAAAGATAGATGTAGAGATAAGAATGATAGTTGAAATTTAATTCTGATTGAAAATGTACTCACTTGGAGAAACTGTTTTCAGAGACATTGGAGCACATTTGACATTTTGAGCCGGTCCCATTGACCCATGCACTTTGACTCCTGTTGTAGGATCAACACACCAACAAATGAGACGATTTCTGCTACACTGCCGACGAAGGAAATTCCCAGTGGAGAGTGAGCACTGAGGGACATATCCCTTTCGATTTTCACGCTCTGCTTCAGAAGACAACAACTGTGCCAACATCCTCTGTTGTAGACAAACTGAAATAAAATTGGAAGAGAGATTTATTTCCCTGCATAAAAAAAATGTTAAGTGCTAATATGAATGTAAATTTTTAAATTTAAGTGTACTTCATATTAGCATGGTTTTCTTCTTTTTAGTCTTAAAAAATTAGAACTAGCCATTTACCATTAAATTATATGAGCATCATAAATATTTTTTATAAGTATAAGGCAGGTGTAAGAAAGCTGTAACTTTTGAAACCACGTATGTTTTTTGTGCTATCAATGATCTTTCATAGGTGAGTCAACATTTATGATACTCAACGTCTAATAAGAGCATGAAAACATACAAGCAATCAGCACAAGAAATGTGTGACTTAACTTAAACTTACACAGGTTTTTCTGCAGAGTTCATATTTGTCAATTAAGTTACTTACTGGTCATATTCTGAGGTGTAGTACAACGTTTTCCACAGGACTTTCCATGTCCACAGCATTTAAGTCCATTGGGACAGTGCAGATCATATTCGCAGAGAGAGCCTTCGCATATACTCCTTCCCTTTGAATCTAGTTCACTTTCTTCCTCCCTATAGAGTTCTCCCTCTTCCTCCTCTTCAGCAGGACAAGCTCCTTGCTTCTCCAACTGCATTGATGATGAGCAGCAAACACCATAGTCATGTCCTGAAAATATAAAAAAAATGTTGAAAATATGGAAGCATAACTACACCAAATAAGTTTAATAAATCTCTCCGGAATGTTTTTTCCCAACTAATGTGAAATTATTGTAATCATAACTAGTATTTCAATAGACATGTAACATTTTGGCAAAATAATTGTGAATATTCTGGCAATTTCTCTATGGAATAATGAATAGAGCAAGAATATTCAAAAAGTATAATGTGACAGTTCTCAGTGAGAACACTAAGTAAAATGTAGTAATGCCTATGCATAGGAAATAATAAATAGTCATCCAAAACTAACAGGGGATACAAAGATGAATTCAGATAAACAACATCAAAGTAACTTTTGGGTGCATTGGAAAATTAGCTTTTTTATTTCATATTCACTTGCAGAAATATGGAAGGTGAAAAATTATGACATGATCTAGGTAATTAGGGATATAACTTTTGAGGAAAAAATTGACTGGCTATAACTGTCACAAGTTAATCAAAACAAATTCAAAGGAACACTCACCTGATTGTACAAGGCACTGGAATAAGGGGGGACACTGAGGCTTCCCAGGGGTTGTTCCACAGAGAAATGGACGTTCTCCATCAACTTTCAATGGCGGCCCTAAGGGGCAAATATTGTCCAAGCTACGAGCTCTTTTGCCTGTTAACAAAATATACCATATGCAATAATTCAATTGATATGAAACTCTATTAATGAATGTCAGACCTTAAAACAGGTTGAAATGATTTCATAGCATGCTAAAGGTTACAATAGCCAAACAGCTAAATTGACAATATTTTTGTATGATGCAAAGGAATCATAATATAATGTGAACAAAAAGAATACAGTTTACTAAGAACAAAAATTTAATACAACCTAGATATGATGCATGATTTTCATTGGAAAGCTATTTCTTTCGCCAGATAATGCAATATGTTAATAAAGATATCATATTGATTTTGATAATGGTATGTCTCATGGAAACCAAGGTAATATTAAGATTTTTACAACTATTATTCAAAGTGAGCCCAAATCATTAACCTGATGATGATATAGCATGGTTAACCTAATGATCATATATCATCAGTCTAGGTTGTATCAATGTTTCATCCTTGGAATATTTCATTTTGATGTAATATGAAAACCCTCTAGTCAATGTTGCATAGTTCCTCAGTCATAAAATCACACATTGCAATGGAAAGTGAAACAGCTAACCAATACTTACAAGTAGGGATGGGAGGACAAGGCTGATATAAGCATGCTGCTTCTTCAAGCTGGCACTCAAGTGAACCTGGACAACTGACACCAGCACAAGGATCATGACACTGGCAGATTGGGCACCCATCCTCAGGATTCAATTCAAACCCATATGGACAGAGCATACGGCAGGTGTGACCCCCACATGGCCTAGGATCTGTAATACAAAACCAAAAATAATCATGGCATATTTAAAACTGAAATTCACAACAATTTGTGGATATTACTGGAAAAAAAGCAAAAAGAAAGCATTTGAAACCTCAAAAACCATTACTGCAGACACAAAGGTGTCATTAATGCAAGTATGAAAAGTTCATAAAGCAGTCTACTTATATGAACCCATAATGTACCTCCTTGCATTCCAACAATGATGCAGAGAGTAGAAATCCTTTTTAACCACACTAATGAGTGTTTACAGTGCATCATAAAGTTCAAAAATGGTTGATTACCACCATGAAACATTTCTATATGCATCTTTGTTCTCTGAAGTCCTTCTATTAAAATCATTTGCTGCAATGTGTTGTGGTGAGGCAGTAAGGTGGACAGCAATCAAATGAAGAAACATAGGATGCATTCTTAGGTCTATTTTCCATTACGAATGCAGCCATTATTTCTACCTGCATTTGACTTTACCAAAATACAGATATATACTCCTATGTATCCAGCACTTTTGATACAAATTTTGTTTACATAATATTTAATGTACCTACCATACACTAGGTGACTAAGTATTATTAAATATTTTACTTTACAAGTTACACATGTTAGTGCAGTTACCCTGTACTCTATTTCACATAATTTAATAATGTTAAGTGTATTATCCATGTTGGACTTCTATTAGAATCAGTTTTACCATGATCCATTAACCATGTTCGACTTTGGGTTACGGCATATAAAAGATTTAAGAAGACGATTTAGAGCTGTCTTAATACAATTCTATGCTGACAAGTTGCATACCCACAATATATTTACAATTGACTTGAAGTTTCAGACATAACTTTTCGGAAGTTACAAATATTCAATAAGTGACCAGTAGGAGGAAATGATTATTTGCACTGCAGATTTTGAGGACTCCTATAATTCTAAATACCCATTGCTTCTTGGAATAAATGAAATATTACTATGATTACTTAATGTCAACTTACTGCTGCAATTGACTTCACGTATAGATGGGGCTCTGGTGGCTGGGATTTCAAACCCTGCAGCATCCACGCACCAGCATGGTGTATCTTCTGTTTCCAAATCATTAAATTCACACTGCACTTTTTCAAATGCTCCATTCTGATCGCAACTTGGGACTCTCACATGATGTCTTCCTCCCAAGGCTCTAGCTCTTCTCATGGATTCAGACCTCAGTTGTTCGCAACCTTAGTTGAATTGGGAGGATAAATTAATTTTAATAATTCCTTGGGTAATATAAAATAGTTATAAATTAAATGAACTCTTAAGTGATTTGCATTACTGGACAACACTGAAAATGATTGAATATATGATCACAGCACAAAATTCATATAGGCAAATTTTGAAGGAAAACATTTTTGTGCATATATTTCTAATTAATAGGTAAGTATTATGATTTATTAACATATGGGAGGAAATGTCACATTTATATGACATTCAATGCCAACAAACTGCGAGAAAGAGGAAGTAATTTCATTTCCATAGCAGGAAAATATAATTAAACTCAGCTTTTTTTTGAAATGAACAAAAACAAGGCCAAAGCTAATGCTACATTAGATGATATTCCATACTTATATGTACATTATACTCATTACATAGCTGTGGGAGTGCCATGCAGCAACAGCATTTTAGGGTTTGAATTACAGCAGCATTTTTATTTCATTTGGCAGGATTTTATTGGCACAAGCAATCATACAATAATTATTAGTATTTTCTCAACGAACCCACGGTTGATGAGGGAATATTATAGATTGTCAATGTATCCCCGGAAGGAAGGGGCATTGTTACAAATGCAGTGATAATGGGTAACGAGAGAAAAAGGAATTGACTGTGTACACACACACTCACACATACACATAAATGTGGGCATGTGTTATGTATGATAATAATACTTTATTCATTTCGAAAAATGGTAGAACCATATTAAATGTCATCAAAATATAACTATATATAAAAGTGGGTGAGCAAATAACCAGATATATATATATATATATATATATATATATATATATATATATATATATATATATATATATATATATATATATATATATATATACCCTATTCTTGAGAATCTGGATACAGTCCAATTTCAACTGATTAGGAAGAGAATTATACAGTCGTATGTTCACATCATGAAATTTGTTTTAAATTGATGACAATCTACATTAAATAGCATTTAGATTCGCTTAACCCCTTCATACATGTAAGATTGATATGATACAAATTGTAGGACTACTGTCAATTTGGAGGAAAGCTGGTTAATTATCTCAAATAATTTGTTTATAACTGCAGCTATTGTTTCTCATAACTCACAAACAAGAAGCACCAAATGTAATGTAGCGTAATAATAATTATTGGTAGCAAACCTGATCATATTTTGTAAAATATAAATTAGAAAAAAGGATAGCTAAGAATTGGTAGTTATAGTTGTCGAAAAATAAAGTTGAGAACAGTAGAAACAACTAAATAGCATATTTCAAACAAGGAACTCATTGCGCTACATAAAAATAAATAATTGGAATAATAATTAAAGAGAAAAAAAACTTCGCCCCCGGGTGGGCTCGAACCACCAACCTTTCGGTTAACAGCCGAACGCGCTAGCCGATTGCGCCACGGAGGCCGATGAACCACATGTGCTTCAGCAGCAATTTTAAATAGACAACGGAAGTAGGGGGCATATTACTGAGTTAAGTCTGTTAAGATATACACTTACCTGTGAATAGTGGACTAACACATGCACGACCACATGGTGACATGCAGCATTTTTCTCTTCCTCTGCATTCTTCATCTATCGTACAAGGCCTCAGTGGCGAAGGGCAGACTCCCCATTGGTTTAGAGCTGGGCAATGTCCACCGCGGGCTGTTTGAATTTAAAAAGGAAAGAAACATTTACTTCTATGATTGACATAAGATAATTCGTCAATATTATGATGACATAATATATTATCATAATAATGCTGAATGAGGCATACAAGTACCGTAAAATAATAAGTTGGAGTTGAAATGCAATAGGATAGATTAGTGGGAAGGGTTAATTATCTGATTGACTAAAAAAATTAATTGGGAATATTATTGACTAAGGGAGACCGATGAGTTTCTAAACATAGTAATTCTTCAGAAAATGACATTTATTTGTTGACATGCGGGTAAATTCTGTGTCTCTGTCCTTACACCAAGGCTAAAATCGTTTTAATTATTACGACAAGGTGGCTACGCTTCAAGTAAAATAATCAAATTTATCTTTAAGTTTAACACAAAGACGGCAAAATCAATAAAGGATTGAGATTATATAATACAAGAATTTCAAGTTACTTACTTCCAATACCAAATAACCCAAACATCGGGCGAATTATTTCGTATGAACCGTTTCGTATAATTGACGAAATGGTTGGGCTTTTTTGAGATGCATGGCATCTCAAGAAAGCCAAGCATGCAATTCACTCATATCAGACGGTTCCGTTGACTATTATTATATCTATCGGCATCCGCTACATGTACGCAAAATTATGTTGTTGCAATGACTTTAGTAAGCACAAGGATAAAATACGGAATTTTTTTAACTGCAATTGGGGAAAATATTGTAAGGACCCGCTTAGGCGGTTCAAAATTCTGAGATCACATGTACGAGGCACTATACCATATAAGCAATCTTATTCGAATGCAAAACCGTTCTTTGGAAGCAAGCGTACTTTCTTTAAAAGTGACGAATCAGGACGACGAATGACGTTTTGTCCGAGCGTCATCGCGGCGGATGAGGGAGAAAACAGCGATGAGTCAAGACACAAGCTTGAAGCATATTTAGCAGCCTAACTCCAACTACAAAGCGAACTTTCACCAAACCGTCGAGGAGAAAGCTGTAAAAAGAAACTGATCCTTGATCGCTCACCTCAAACCAGTCATAGGTAAGAAATTAAAACCTTCCAAACGCGCATGCTTCCATTTCCCTTGTTCGTCCCTGAGTGGAAATGGGGAACAACATAAGAACCACATTCGCCTTGAAAATGATTGCCAGTTCTCGACAACAATGGGAGCGAGGCATGATATAGTGAAGTTGGTGACGACACCTTCTGGCGTCCTTCGGAATCAACCGATGCAAATTTCGATCATTTTCTGCCGCAAGCTTTCGCAACACTAACAGCAAAATTGATGTTCCGAATGACAATTAACCCTCTGGCCGCCGTCTCTTCTTACAAAATTAATCACGTTCGAAATGTTTTCGCTCGGAAGTCCTTCCATATTGGAGTTGGCTTGCCCGTCTGTGACGCCTTGATCATTATAAAAACAGATATGACTCATGACCAAGAGGACGCAATATGAAACTGATGGGAACGGGATTCCCCGCTAGAGATACAGTGGTATAGGAGCCTCGAGTGGAAATCCGCGTGGGGGTGATCGCCTCTTGTTACAATTCTACGCATGAAACCCATGCTATCCTCCTTCCGGATCTAACCATCGCACAAAGAATGTTCCCAGGATGAATTCACCGATTCAAAACACTGAAAGGTCAAAAGCTGGCTTTTTCCCTTCCCGGTTAGATATTTTCAAGTTCAGGTTTCCGTTGACGGAGTAATTATAGATTTCTGTAATCGCATGCGCACTCTGTTTACTTAAGGTTTTTTATGCCCATTCCACCAGGACCTTTAAAAGTAAGTCTCGTGGATTTTCAATTCAAGATTGGTCACGTACACACCTTCAGCATCTAAGAACGCCATTGGTCACATTATGTCAATGTTTACAATTACGTCACTATAAAACGCAATACCAAATTTTGCGGAATAGCACGTTTGAGCGTTGTTAGGCTTCCAACCCAATCATAAGCCCACCATTTTCAATCACGCATGGGAACGTGGGTGTCGTATCGTGGCGGCCATAGTAAGCGTATGAGTATTTGGAGTGTCAAGATACTCGTAAATGACCGGCAAGATCTTCAGTTCCCTCCCAGCATGCCGATATTACTCCACGTAAAACTAAAAAGTTTATTCAGTTCAAACCTTCTGCTCTTACGATCCATCATTCAGTGAGTGTCTCAGAAATAATTTTACACTGGAAAAGTTTGAGAATGTCCTATATAATTATATTAAGGATTAATCGATGGGTAAGTGGTGTGTTTCTGAAGTACTTACGACACTAATGGTGTTCGGTTTAATAGCGAGGCAAAACGAAGCATAATTTTGCTCTGTAAACAAATAAATTCACATTCCTTTTCAGTCTCCTATTAAGTTTTAGAAGTACTTCTGGGGAGGAATTTTTGTGTAGGTGTGCATATATTAACAGCCTTTTGAAAAATTTCAGATACATCATTTAACAGTTTATAAGTGACAACATAGACGTGAAACATCAAGCTAAATTGTTGCTTTTATAATTCCAACCTAAAACACCATTCAACATTAAGGTAAAATGCCAAGTAATGATAGCCACGAAATGAAAGATTTTCACGAATACCTCCATAAGTAGTAATTTATCATTAAAATATTGTTAAAAGATAATTGGGTAGCCGCAAATCTTTGTTACCATAATTCGTAACAAATTTGAAATATTTATTCGCTGTGGTTCTAGTGCATTTCCCCTGTATTTCAGCCGTCCAGATGTGACTTAATCCTAAATCCGACGTTGAAAACTTGTATGTGTTGACACTAAGAAAATACTCTGCATTTTCATAAACTAATAACGAAACAATGCCATTTCATTTGAACTATGAAATCAACAGACGAATAAATTGCATAATTTTCAAGTCACGCATACTTGAGACAACATTAATTCATTTTTAATTACTACTCCTTCATCATCATACAAATGTCATTATATATCTTTTGATTTCAAAAATGCAAGACCTGAAAAACGACGTTTGTTCGTATATTTCATTACACAACGCAGAAAATAGGTTGGAAAATACACTGATAATTGTTTGTTTCTTTTCAAGTATCATTTAATTCGGAGGGGAAAATAGTATTTTCTCTCACAAGAGGAGGGTTTGCACATTAACGGGTATTGACGTTGGTCAGACCGGCGAGTTGAGGGGGAGGGCGACTGAGGCTCCGGTAACGCCATCCACCCGCGCAATATTGCGCAGCAGCACCCTCATTGTTAGCTAAGCCTTTGTCGCACGTCTGTCTGTCTGAGCAGCATATTATTTTGAAACGACGACTAACGAGGATCATCACGAAAGTACAATAGGAATTCGACGGCTTGCTCTTAATGGTTTTAAAATAATAACCCTCGAGACACGCTCCTATTATTTTACACTACATAGATAATTAATTTAATTGACTTGACCTTCAAAGGAGGAGCCGTGCCTTACAGGATGTCTCTCCACGCTTCGGATGACACGAAGAGAAATTCAACACGACTTCCGTTTTGGGGTGGATTTGAAAACATGAACGTTTCACCTGTTTGTGAATGCGGGCGCAGTTTACTGGTCGCGGAGCTCTCGAAAGGAGATGGATATCATTTCCGAGACTATATATATTTTTCCTCTCTTCAGCCAGATCATCTCCAGAAATTTCGTATTTCATTCGACCCAATGGAAAATCTAGCCCAGTTGTAACGCAATCGAAGGTCAAAAGGAAAAGTAAAGACAATCAGTTCCCACAGTGGTGCGGAAAAAAAGGAAATGGGTCCTGAGAGGGAATGCCCACATGACTCCGCCATTATCTCCAGCACAACAACGCATTAGTTCCCAGCATTGTTACGTCATTGCCAGTTGTCGTTACGAAACATAGTACCCGATGAACGGCCTTGACAGATGACAAAACCGATTTCGTAAAATGTGCGGCATAAATAATAACCCTGCAAACCCATACGGGTAGAATGCGTTCGGCTATGCATCGGAAAGTGATATACTCGTACTTGTTCGTATATACCTTTGAAAAACCCATCTAAAAATCAAGCGGTGATATTTTATGGTCACCATAACTTCGCGGAAATCCGAACGGGAGCCACAAAATGGACACCCTCTCCAGAATGTGCGAATTTCACGGGACAATGTTTAGAGCGAACTAAGTTCTCCTATGAAAATCAACCACCCGTTTGATTACTGTAAATGGTCAATTGTCATGGCATGAGATTCACAGCATTTCCCACCATGACAGAACTATTGCAAATTTCATTGAATAAATCATAAATTACCCGGAAAATCTGTAAAAAATTAGCTTAAATATCTGTTTTAGCCTTAACAGATGCGGGATTGGAAAAAAAAGTATAGATTATTTCAAGTCAATGAAACAATCTCCCATAAATGTCAACACAGAGTTGGTAGCCATGAAAACTCTGAACTGGCCAAGTGAGAGTGCGTCTCCCAGAGCAAAGCACTGATATCGGAGGACCATAACGACTTAATTCAATTGTGATTTTAATTTCAATCAATACATAGCCTCCGAAAACCAGCAGCGATTTCACAAATTTTGATATCATAATAACACAACTTTATTTATCTTGCGCCTTTTACTTATTTTTCAAATCCTTTTCTGCGCCGTCTCATTTTAATGCTACACTCTAAAGAGGAAAATCTCCGAGTAAGGCTCGATTCTTCAGCGATGAGGCAGGAGTAGGCATCTGAGCAACAATATAAAATACCTATTTTTTTTTTAACAGCGTGGTTGATTTTCTCCTGATGAATCACTATAGAAAGTGCATGAGTATTTGACGTAATTCGCGGAAAAGTGGTCCAATAGCGTGTCGGACGACCTCGGAATAGCCGTGCAATGCAGTGGGAGGGGAATAAAGGAATAAAACATTAATTATTGAGATCAACGTATGTAATCAACATGAGCTCACTTCGACCGCAATCGGTGAAAACAACACGGAGATCAGTGGATCACAGAGAATCACGAAGAATTACGGAGAACATTCAGGGGATCAGTTACACTTCAAATCATCGGAAATCACTGAGTAAATAGCGAATCCACGACTACAGGATTTATTCTGTCATATCATCATCATTACATGATTATCGAAATCATATCCATCGTTCATTGTACACACCGCCCTCGTGTATACGAGTATATTGTGAGGTAATCTACCGGTTAAGGTAGGTTTTTGGATGGACACAGATACTAAATAAAACATTTTGTGACTCCTAACAAAACACAAAATCCAAGCATCCTATCCTATATCAGGGATATCTGAGTACTTTCATCTCTGAGTACTTTCTTCCTCCCTTCATGCCGTCCAACATCCCTATCCTGTTCCTTCCCTTTCCTCGTTTGCCTAACATTCTCCCCTTAATTACTGTCTTCAACATCCCGCTGCCGGTCAATACCCCTTCATCCACTTTTCCTGTCTCCATAGAATTTCTCCCTACAAACCCCTCTCTTCGCCCACCATACCAAGTACTTCCTCATTTGTTTTCTTCTCTGCCCATTTCACCTCCATTTTTCTACACACCCACATTTCAAAAGCCTCCAGTCTACGCCTATCCTCCCGCTTCAATGACCACGTTTCCGCGCCGTACATAACTACACTCCATATCAAAGTTTTTACGATTCCTTTTTTAATATCCTTACTCAACGACCCTGTCATCAACTCCCTCCTCCTTGTGAAAGCCTCTTTGCCTAGCGCAATTCTTAGTAAACTTCAAAAATTCTTCGATAGTAATTTTATATTTTCTGAAAAAAATTAATTCCAGCCGAGTTGATTGAAACTACTGGTCTTTGGGGAGACAACGATTTTAGCTATTTCAGTCAGCCCTTTGCCAAACTAAGGTTCCGATCGACTTCGGATCAAACCGACCTGATTGGCCGGATTAAAGAGCTTTTTAACTTCCAGAGCAAACGAAAAAATCAATAAGTCAATATATTTTATTTTATCAATGCTCGGTGCGAATCTCGATATTTCCTTCATCCTAATTTCAACCATCAGCCTTCCTTTTACAGCTTCCAAATCAGGCGATTCTTCTTTCCTCTAGACTTCACTTTCTCTACCACAAAATCCATATCTCGAACCATTCTAGCATGATTTTCATCAACGTAAAGCCAAAACGCATTTGATATTAAATCGTTTACATCCACTCAGTACAAAAATAAAGTAGCAAGTATTCCATCAAATAACTGACAAAGGAATAAACCAATTGAATCACGAATGTTGCCATTTTTCACCATTTTTAAGGGGTTTTATTTTGTGGAATTAAATTTCTAATGAGACTATGAAATCGCATAATTCTAAAAATATATTCTTTTTACATCAGCAATCAATTAAATACAAAACGAAGTTTTAATGATCTTCATTTAATTTTCCGCAATTTTTTATCTTAACATTCTTGGTGACCAGTTCATAACGCACTTGAGGCACTTTTCACAGAAAGGCATTGCTTCAAATCCGTTCTCTTTTTATGGCCGCCTCAAACCCCGAATAAAGTGTTTTTGATGGGTTTAGATTGGGGCTGGGTCTGGAGAGTGCTACCTAGTCTAAAAATAGATAAAAACGAGGTAGAACATTGAACTACCTTCTTTAGCAAGAGTAGAAGTAACAATATTTCTGATTGTTTATGCTTCACTACTGAAATTTGGTAGTTAATTAGAGTATACTGCTCTCTTATTTCCATGGAGTAAGAGTCTTCGAGTCAGGAGCGTGTGGTGGAACATGGATTTCAGGTAGTAAATTTCAGAGCAGCAAGAAATGCAATTTCGTCGCATTTAACTCGCGACAAAATTTCGATTGAGGGTGACTTCAATCGGGCGAGTTTCAAAAATGCTCAACAACTTTCGACAAACTCTTCATGAAAAGTACAATTTCGTTCTTGCCCACCTGTCAATAGATATTTCCGTTCGCAAATGTGGGAAATAAGGTATACTATATGTTTAGACTCATGCTCCGCAGGTCCCGAAGGCGTCTCTTCTAAACTCTCACAAACCTCCACTGCTTAGATATTCAATTAACGTCGTGAAAGAAGCGTCAGCCGCAGTCAGGTCCAACGCTTATTCACACACGGGCACTCAAAAGACACCATGCCGACTGGCCGCGGAAGGATATATCGTATAGCCGTCTGCAAAGAGAAAACCCATCTTGATTTCTGAAACTTTGCCAAGAATGTATTCAAATTTCGCCCTTGTATTGCAGGAAGTGCCTGGAACGTGATTCGAAAATTGTAACTTCTTTCCTACATCTGAAAAGATCAAATTTTGAGAAGCCTTTAAAAAATACCTAAAATCTCACATAAACTACCATTGAAGTCATTCTAATTCATAAACTAAGCAACACTAAACTATGCAGCTTTAGGAGTCTATGACGTTACGATTTCACCGACGAAAGCATCAATAGGATTGATACGACTGGAACAGAAAATTGTGAACATCGCTGTTTACGATGACCTTTAAAATTCTCCAGACATCCACCATGAATGATATTAATGTATAATTTGACCTTACGATCCACAGGGCGTTGAACATGCGCACGGTATATCTTAAAGAAGCTCTCTGGAATGCAGTCAATGAGGTATAACAAGTCGGGATGAGGATTACGATTGTTCGATTGATACCATGATTAACATAAACACGCATTCATTTGGCGGAAACAATGAATAAATAAATATAAAAAATGCTGCTTCCATTGAATATTATTCTACCTACCACAATTAAAAATTAGAAGCTCCTTACACCTGCGAAATTAGGGCCCATCTTAAAACCATAATGTATATTTTATGTTTGTAAGTGCATTCAACATGAGAAACATGAATAACAAAATCGATATTGAACTATCTACGAACTATGAACGAGTGCCAAACTTGCGTTACAAATTAAAATAAAATGGTTTTGAAAACGAGATATTTGGGCCACAGTTTGAATATTATAACCGAAACGATCACGAATAGTTCTTCAAACAGATTATTCTCTGATGGCCTGACAGTTCTCGAAATATGGCATTAGTTCAGATTCTGAGTACAGATATTTTAAAAATATTTTTTCATGAGGGACCCTATAGAATTTTTGAATATTTTTGTGAGTAAAAATCTTCTAGTCATTATTTATTTCCAAAAGATGTTCGGTTATGCTTCTAATGCAATGCTAAGAAAATTCCTAATATTGTCTCTGCTGAGCTTTCCGATCCTTCGCGACACATCTTTTATCGACTTCGGAGTGACTTTTCGGAGTAACGACGAATTATTGTCACGGAAAGACGGAGCACTCTGTTTTCTGGGTATAAAATTCCCCACTTCGATAGGAATCTTTCAACAACAGATGTTGTGCCTGGAGGCCGCAGAAACGGGATACATTCTAGTCAGCGGCTTACAGATAATATCGTTATGAAATGTTTCCTTGGACAACTGATGATGAGCCACTTCACCAATGGAAATTAATGTTAAATATTTATCAATAAATGCATTTCGTATTGATGTAACTTTGGATGGATTTCGTTTTGCAGTAAATTTAAATATGGATGTATTTAGTTGCGGATGTGAATAGTTTATCCATTTTAATGGAATAAGTATTACGCTATCAGTTTCACTTCCAGAGATCTTTTCAATGATCCTTTAAGTATAGAAGAGGATTTAATCCGTCCCTCACGATCACCTGATATGAATAAAAGAATATTCACGACTAAGAATGCCACTAATCTATGCCTGACATGGCTCATTCATTGAAATATCGAAAAGCAGAACTAATTATGTTCTCACCGTAAATTATATATTTTATAAAAGTTGCATATATTAGGGACTTCAATGGCTTATCTACAGGGGTAATCTAATAAAATATTCACTAGAGTTTCCAGAAATAATACGTTCTAAATAGAATGGTTTGAGGCGTCACTTTGTGGAACCTCTGTAAGTCGAAACCTAGGTCGTGTTTAATAAAATATATGTGGAATAACTAAGTATTTCTTTTCCGATAATACATTCTGGTTGATGGTGAGGTATTCGTGGAAGGGGATATCACCTGAAAATATAAATGTCACAGCTACTCACAACTATGGCTTAAGACAACTTTCTCTAAGCCTATGAATAGTTCTGCGAATCATTACAACTTTCTAAAAGTAAAACGAATTTATCCTAAAGAGAGACAGGAAGCTGTACCTCTGCAGCTTTTGCAAACAGAAAGTACAAACGAACATTTTAAAACAAAACAGATGAAAAGGTAAAACCTAGAGCATGTAAATAATTACAAAATCAAAAAATTGACAAATAACTGGCTTCCGATAAAAACAAACTTTTTTTATATTTACTTCCAGTCAGTTTCTTAGCAATCAAAAATGTCAGTCCCATTAGCTCGTCCATGCTTTCTCGGAGATGTATCATAATTGCGAAACTATTGCACGAGATCTGTTACTTCACGGTGGGGAAGATATCCATCGAGTGGAATGGGTGAAATGCTGAAAGTAGATAAACTCTTATGGGAAAAACCGTCAAGATTTTGAAACAACGTCTCCTTTGTGAGGTTTGACCGATTTAGTTTCAAGCGGATGAACTTATGAAAGGTGTGTGTACTCATAACAATCTTCAACAAACGCAGTGAAACCGAGAAATTTAGAACGAAGGAGTATACGAAAGAGACCGAGGCTTCCTCCCTCGAAAAAAAAAGAGAGAGAGAGAGTCGAAATTATCCATCCATTGGTGTTATCTGTGAAGTCAATTTAGCTCTGTCCTAACGTTCCACATTCGCTTCATTTTCTTACTTCTGTTTCTGTGAACCAATGGAAACTAGGTGCAAAAAAATATGCACCTTTATTCACACGTGCATTCCTAGCTAATTATTTTGACGGAGGTGTTTTCAGCCGGAAATGACAGAAGTGGAACACTCAAATGTATGACAAACATTTTCGGGAAAATCGACGTTTCGTGACCCATTTCATGAAAAATATCGACGCCTGGGCGGCCATTATGACGAAGCAAACCACCAAACAGAAACTTTCTTTTTCGTGTTGACCACCTCCAATAAAAAAAGCGTTCATGTGTTATCTCGTTAAAAAGATATAAAATATGTTTCCTTGATTTTTGGAACGTTTACATTTGGATATTTATTCACGCATTCACTCTAATTAAAGAAAACTTTAAATGCAAATAATTTATTCACACCCTAAGGCTTCGCAGTGGCCAGAAAATAAAGAATACGATGGATTAGAGAATAGAAGCTATTACTACTAATTCGAACCGACGCCAATTAAACCAGAAAATTGATTCGCCTAAATGCCTAAAATGAAACCTATGGATCACTATGAATTTTCATTTTTCGATCTGAAAACAAAGGCGTCGTATTTCAGTGGGTAGAGCGTTGGTCTACTAACCAGAAGGGCCGGGTTCAATTCGTAGTAGACCCTTACCTTCACAGAGGCTGTGTCATTTTTCTGTTACCAGATCCTCATACTAAAAAAAAATTACAGGTGGCACAGGGAAATGAATTGTCCCTACCCAAATGTGTAAATTTCATCCGTCGTATAGGGTATCGTATCATGTGAGCTCTACACTCACCTATCAAACCTAAATTCGGGTGGATTATTGTGATTTAACTTAAAAGTATATAGCTCACAAGTAAGTGAGATAGGAAAATCCCTAATTTGAAATATTGCTTCGTAATTCATACTTATTGTGGCTACTTCATTCTGTATGCATTTGCACATTTATCGGAATGATTTTAAGAAAAAATAAGCGAGAGCTGTTGTCCGCTGAAACCAAATTGTTGCTCAAATCAAATAATTCAAGTGTTTTCTCTTAATCCAAAGGTTAAGCAAATACTTATTATTCACATTTTTCGATTAGAAAATAATTTCAAAGTTTTTTTATAAATGTCAAATTCAACGCGCAATCCATAAATCAAGTTATGAGACACTTAAGGTTCAAGATTGAATATAAAGATGGATACGCTTTTAAACTGTAGCATATGCTGAATTTCAATGTTTGTAAGGTTGCATTGCAAACTTGATGGTTAAATGCAAATGATATTTTTATACACAGCGCTTGCCTTAAAGTAGCTCAGCAAAACTTTTCAAATGTTTTCTGAACCGTTGACATTATCCATGGATAACCTAATATTAAATTGACGCTCTATTAAAAAAGGAAGAAGGGGGGGGGGAAAGGTACAAGGATTGTTGAAAAAAAACAAGAACACGCAATCTCTTCCTTAGCGTAGCTACCGAGAAAAAAAACCGAGTTTCTTTCGTCAATCGTTTACGTTCGTGCTTTGCCCCAAAAGCCTCGCATCCGCTTCGGAAATTCCAACCCTTCCTCTAGGCAGGAATAACCTCTCAAAGCCGAGAAAAACGACGACGACACGAGAAAAGGAGTCCAGAGGAGGGTGAAGAATTCGTCGGACGTTTTACGATGAACACGACTCAAGTCTCAAGAGAAGTGAAAAACCTTGCAAGAAAAATATCGAGGGGCATTAGGTGGGGAAATGGGGAGGTGTGTTCAATCTGTTCCGAATATCATCACGGGATTACATTAAAATGTTAGGATATCTTGGTAAGAAATTGTTCGTAAGATTATGCATAAACTGTCAGAGTTAACACGGCTCGCACTGCTTTTGGAAATGATGAGAGAGAAGCCAAACCATTTGCAGCAAGATTTTCATAAACCTGATTTCCAATTGCAAGCGCGCGCGCGCTACAGCCGTGGGTCTGAAAGGCTTTTATCAAACTTAAATATGCCATGAGTTTACCTCGTGCCAAGCCCTACGGCGTGAGAAATCACATACCATTTAGGTTGAGAGAGCCAATAACTTTCACTGTGCCATCTACGCCTTCCCATAAAGTTCCGGTATCCCGAGAAGCACAAATCACGGAGTGAGTGTTGGAGGCATCGTACGGATTTGAAACGGGGAACTGCGGTAAGCTCTACCCACTAGAGGGCGACCTGACCGAACCTCTATGGGGATAAATATAAAACCATTAGTTATACATTAGTTACGATATATTACCCCATAATAATTATTTAGCTTGTCACTTTGCCATATATTAAAACCAGGTTTTCGCCGTAGGACATTCGCTGAAACATTAAGTCAATTGATTTGCTTCAGAGAGCACAATGACGAGAATTTTCGCCCGTTTGGGCTCGCACTCCTTCCGTAAACTAAGAAGAGCGATAAAGACATCACTAATGAGGGTCAAAAGAAAAGCAATGAGGGAGATTAAAAGGATTGATTTTTCATAAGAAGGGATGGAGAGGAGAGGGAGATGTTGAAAGACTGACTCACTCGAACTCACCAGACCGACCGCCCCAACAAGAACCTCCACCCAACGCCGACCTTCCCACGTCTAGGTGCATTTTCTAACGGTAAATGCGTCATTCATCCACCCCCCACCCCCGGATGTCCCTACTGCTGCCCCTTCCTCTCCGAACATCGCCGGCATAAAACTCGGCGAGGAGAGCCGACCTGCAGCGGCTCTCCCCCTTTCAACCCTCCTCTTTCGCTCCCTCCCCTCAGCTTTCCCCACCCCCACGGCACGGCACATCCGTCTCGACGCCCCCTTCCACCAGCAATATCCCGCTAGACGCGATCCCCACACCCCCGGCAACCGCATGACACAAACCCCCACTAGCCCAGTCTCCGCATCCCACACGCGGCCACCTACATAAGGACGCTTGTTACGCATGGATGTGTACACACACACAGACGTCGAAACCCTAGACATTTTTTACGTGATTCCACCAATCTAGCCAATGTCATATTTGTCAAATGAACCGATGCATGCAATTAAGCAAGTTTTTAGCTTCGCCACCATATTTCTAGAAACAATCCGATTCACGGTCAAGCTGACTGTTTTTATTTGAATTTGCACACTACGCAAATCTTCAAATGTTTTCCTTTTCCTAATGTTAATGAAACGCGATGTAAGCGAGCAATCGTATTTGCCAGTGAGAGCATAACGGGACGGATAACGAAAAAAGTAACAGGAGTAATTGTGGGGAAAAAATGATGCGATTGGTTGCGTATTTAACACCGTCATCAAATTACTCAAGTCCCATTGCAGTTTGAGTTTAGTAACCGTGCTATTACAAGCAGGACTGTCGAATGCTGGGAACATGGTCCAACCATTAGCGAAAGCAAAAGAACTTGTTCACAATATCCAGTTCAAAAATATTAGGCTAAAAATTTGGGGCCACAATCAAAAGACAGTTACTTCCTACCCAAGTGGGTAAATGAGTCTAAATTGTCTCACGCCTTGGGAAGTTTTTCCAGAAACTCCCTTGCTAACGACCATTGAAGCCCAACCTTTTGTTCAAATGAAAACCTGAAACTTGTTGAGATGCGTAAAATGATAAGGCGATCGGCATAATTCGATTTTTTTTCTCATTAGCATGACAGTATGAAATCAAATTACCGACTGATCGAAGTTCTCCACCGCTCTGCACTACTCGCAGACAGATATCGGATAAATGTTTGGTCCTCGAGGACGAATATCTTTCTTGGTCTAAATGCAGGTACCCGAAAACACGACTTACGTGCTCCTACGGCACGTAACAGTTGGCTGAAGACAAGAGTAGAGGGAATATTTAACGGGTTGGACTACGGACTACCCCCAGATAATGGCAGGGGTGAAAATAAATATACAAGTATAAACAGGGGGAACATTGACCTGGGATCTGCCTTAACCAACCAGGGACATATAGTTGTTGTCCAGGATGTTATGAAAATAATAGACTCTAAACCCACAAGGCTAAATCTTGCCGGGTTTCCTGCCGAAATGCCTTCATTCAAACGCACGCTCGAAGGGCGAGGGAGCCCACCCGGCCTCTCCGGGTTTAAGGTCGACAGAGCGCGGCCGCATATTCGTACGGTAGGGGGTTGAGTGAAGGGGAGGGGGACAGAAGAGCGGAGACCCGTTACAATCTCCCCAGAAAACACAGGCGTCTGCGGAGGCGTGCTCGCCTGCTCGCTCGCTTCCCGAAGCGGGCTGGAAAAGAGAGGGCGCATGGTCAGTAGGCCTGTGGGTCATTGTGCGAAAGGTGCGAACCAACCAAGCTGGGTGATCGAATTCCGTGGGAAGGTCGCATCCGCGACGCCCACCAAGGCGCAGTCCATTCACGCGAACAATAGGTGAGGGGGAGGGGAGCGACGCAGGGTACGCATACTACTACTATTTACGAGTTCAACACTCGCGGGGATCTTTGGCCGAGGCCTGAGGTCCCTCATGGGGCGGCCGGCTAGGTTCCCAAGGGTGCGGACGTCTTTCCCGCGGTTGTTCCCCTCTTGCCATTCCCATGAATAATGGAAGCTGGCGTGGGAATTTCAGGCAGTCTGAAGAAGCTATGCTCTTTTGTTGACTTTTTGAGGAGACAATGGGAGATCCATTATGAAGCACTTAAGGGTATTCCCAAATTTTGGAGGGCCATCGCGACAAGCGTGTGCATAAATATATGCACGCCGTTTCCCTGAACACTAACGGAGGGTTAACGTGGAAACCCCCTCTGAATGAATGGGAGAGGTTTCCGATTGATAATCCACTAACGCCCTTGGGAGGTGAATAATTGCGCCTGTATTGTCTCGAAATGTATTTAACTATGATTTTAATCTCTCCTTCATCAAAATATTTCATCATGAAAATTGCTATTTATTTATCATAGAACGTTCGCCAGGCGGCTGAGTCAAGTTTGCAATTCAGGGATAAGAAATTTCAAGTATTTTCGACCCTGAAATTAATAAATGCCATCCTCATACGAAAGTAAACGTCTACAGCAAATAATTCTCATTTATCAGTAAGAATATTATACGACTGATACGTAATATTACCGCATATAATTACTTGCAATTTTCAGTTACCACTCTCTTGACACATTTTTGTTTTTGAGACAAGTTAAAAATTTACACAAGTAATTTTTCCACGAAGGATAATGGAACAGAAGGATAATGGACACTGTCCGACCGCGGTAGGGGTGAAAATATTCAGTTAAAAATTAGTCTGGTGTTTATTTACCCCCTGCCACACACCCAATCAGTGGCTTGCAGGGTACTAAAATATCAAAATATGCATAAACATTATATATACATATATATATATATATATATATATATATATATACATATATATATATATATATTTATTTATTTATTATTTGCGTACATATACATACACACACGTGCATATCCTATCTAAGGGCGCCCCGGATCCAATAGTTTGACAAATTCCAAAGAAACTGCGGGAGATGCCGCAACAGTAACTTTTAACGGAGTCATCCGCTAATGTGCATTTCAATGCAACAATTTCAGAGTGTAAAAATCATTCGCCTTGACTGGGATGGGACTCTAAATCCCAGTCAAGGCGAATGATTTTTACACTCTGAAATTGTTGCATTGTTGATGGGACTCTAATTCCCAGTCAAGGCGAATGATTGTTACACTCTAAAATTGTTGCATTCCGATAGTTTGGTTAATTAAATATGTTCATCACCTAACGTAGTTATCATCTACGAGTATAGCGACATTTACCATTACTTTTAAGCTTTTTATGAAGCCCGTGTCAATCTAAACTCCCATCAACGTAGCATTTCACAATATTCTCTTCCAGATGCGACGATTTTCCACAATTTTAATGCTCCAGACGAAACTTTGCCAATTTTTCTCACTACTTGAAATCACAATTTTATTACAGAATACCTCACATACCACTGAGAACATAACTCACGTGTGTTCTGAAATTCGACTTGAAGAGTGAAAAATTGACGAACATCGCGACCAGGGTTGTGAATGTATTTCTAGCATTAAACTGCCTTAGCATCGTTCTTAGACTAACTGATAGATTATATCATGATTCGCCATATCTCTTGATAACTAATGTATTTTTCAATGATCGTCTAAAAACATCTCTCATGTCAGTCCTTTCCATTTGGAACTTCCGCTGATTTACAAGGAGTATGTCAGCTGAAGTCGACAGAGTAGATAGATAAAAATGAATTCCAAAACAAACGATTAATATGGGGGAAACTCTACCAAATTACCGAGTATCGAAACTTGAATATGCTCGACCAATTATGTATTCAATACACCAAACTCACGATTTGTTTTTACAGCAAGTAGGCAGTCACTTTTTAAGCGTGCACGTGCACTGATCTAAAAATTCCAAATATTACGTTTTTCAAAAAAAACTCAAAAGCACCTTCGCGGCCCCATTAAGCATAGTGGTGGGGGAGGGGGAGGGAGGGTTAAACGTCACAAGTCATTAAATTTGTTATGAGCAATTCACTCGCGGCTCATCCGCCCATGAACTATAAGCCTCTCACGACTTCTCGATATTTCATCATTTCCCGCATGGGAAGCGATGAGCGACGGTCACAATTACATGAAGAATAGAAGTGGGGGCGAGGGGGGTGGAGGATCGACCGATGAGCTCATTGACGCCATCAGCACCCGGGTTGGGGGTAGGCAGGATTATTGGGGGTTAAAGGAAAGATAGAGGGAAACCCAGCATCATAGTTTCATTACCTACTCTTTTTCAAAACAAAAGGAATCACGCAGTTTGAACACTCATACGACAGACCGAGCAGAGAGTTTCTCTCTTCTCCTTTTCCCATATCTTTCTCTCTCATCATGCGACACCTCGGTAGGCATCGCAATTCTAAATACGGAAAAATCCATCGTCACCGACCTGATGACCTCTCTCAACTTCTCCTCTCAGGAAACCAGTAACAGTCACCGCACCGAATCAATCCTATCAATGAGAGATTTTAAAAGAGTTAGAGCAAGTAGCAGTTATTCCCATCATTGCTATTATAAGCCCCAAAGGAAAAGGCTTGAAACAAGTGAGAGAGGCCGATAGCCGATTGTCAACACAGGTCTTTTCTACGCCGATTAAGAGGGCTATGCTCGTACATGAGACAGGATTTGTCAATTACTATATGACGGTCGGATGAGACATACCATTGTGTGACCACCTGCGTCCTGCGCGTATCGAATCAGTCGCCTGGTTCACTCAACCATATCTCTCTTTTCCCAAAAATAAGAGTCGTCACAACATGCGGATGGATTCTTTAGAAGGAGATCTCGGGAAAAATTCCCACAATTGTGCTTTCCCGGCGAAAAAAAATGAATTACAGAGGGTTCTCGAATAAGACTGAGAGGATTCTAATAATTCTTTAATCAGCTGATAACAAGTCGAACTTGGAACGGAATTCATTCCCCAGCGTACTCGAAAGACAATTTTTAACTCCCATTCGCTAGAGGCATACCTATAAACTCCGCGATTAAGCACGTAATCTTTAAAATAATCAATTCATGAAAAATACCCTAAATTGAATTTAATCAATCATCACGTCAATCCCGCCAATTTTACAGTCATCCCTTCCTACTACCATTATCCTCTGCATTTTTTAACATTCCCGTCCAGAAAATTCTATGAAGACCATTGCACTAAGAGTATAAATGAAAATAGGCTGGGAATCTGTTGTAGATCTAAAAGAAAACTAAATTAACGAGTTTCTCTTGAAAGAAGACGACTAATTTAAGTATCAAAATATAAATGAAAAGAGTATAAAATGAAAGTCGAATGCTATTATCCTAAGGCAAGTCTCGTTGGGCAAACACACAGAGTATGCAAAAATAGCTTTTAGCCCAACATATTTTTAACATGGTCGTAATCCTGACATTGAAGAATAAAGTTAATAAATTTCAAAAATAAGTATTTTTCAGGGCAGATAAAGTATGCTGTTGGAATAAATTGGAAGCAGAGAGAAAATATGGAAAGAAGAGATATCAAGATCGATAACGAAGTCATATATAGAAGGGAGAATATACTTACGCGCGAAAGTAGGGAGAAAATAATATGAATTTAAAGATTAATTAAGAAAGTTAGAAAGCATTCGGAGAGGAATAATGATATTGTTTTCGACAGAAGCTATTTATATCGTCGCTTTAAGCTGAGATTTGGATAAGTTTTTTAGAAGATCATTTTGCTGTGTACTAATTTCTAAAATGATTTCCTTTCTTCATAAATATAAATTGACTAACCTTAGACGTTGTCACCATTTTAAAACTTAAATTGAATTGAGTAAAGCTTTAGTTATCAGAATAACTTCTCGCTCATAGGGTCTTCTACTTTGGCCCAAAAGCCTCCTACAAAGGGTTTTGGGAGAGGCCATCGGTCGCGTTCTACGGTGCGCTCTGTAGGAAGGGAAGGTGTGTTTTGAGTGTGAAAAGTTTTGCAGCACTTAAAAACTAATTTCTTTACTGCTTTAAGACACCTTTCAGAACTAAGCGTTTCGTCATCCCCGAAGAAAATCATAAATCCGAACCCTTGTCTGATTAAAACTCCTGCAGATTCTCTTTTCTTCTAAGTAGTGACGCAGGACGCTGCCGTAAATTTTTAAAATTCAGGTAAGGTAAGAACACCACATCACTTCTTCATTCAAATTTGCCTCACTCCTGCCTAACTAGATGAACCACGACGAGTGGGTGAAGCTTGGGAAAAATAAAAAAATAATAGCGAAATGTAGCCTTATACATCTCATATATATATATATATAACATATACAAATAACAAATTGTGAGTGTCCTTTCTTTGTGTCTCTATATTCTAAAAATCTACATCTGTGTTTATATATATATATATATATATATATATATATATATTTTATACAGGTATGGGATGAGAATCAATATTAATAGAACAAAGGTTATGCGATTTTCTAGAAAGAAAAAGGCCAAGCTTAACATTAAAATAGGAGGGCAAAAACTAGAGCAGGTAGAACAGTTTACGTATCTCGGTAGTGTTTTGGACTAACACGGTCAAAGTAGTAGGGACGTAAGGAGAAGAATTGCCCTAGGCAAAGAGGCTTTCACAAGGAGGACGGAGTTGATGACAGGGACGTTGAGTAAGGATGTTAAGAAAAGACTCGTAAAAACTTTTATATGGAGCGTAGCTATGTACGGTGCGGAAACGTGGTCATTGAAGCAGGAGGATAGACGTAGATTGGAGGCTTTTGAAATGTGGGTGTGGAGAAGAATGGAGAAGGTGAAATGGACAGAGAAGGAAACAAATGAGGAAGTACTTGGTATGGTGGGCGACGAGAGGGGTTTGTTCTGATAAATCCTATGGAGGCAGGAAAAGTGGATGAAGGGGGTATTGACCGGCAGTGGGATGTTGAAGACTGTGATAGAGGGTAGAATGTTGGGCAAAAGAGGAAAGGGAAGGAACAGGATAGGGATGTTGGACGGGATGAAGGGAGGAAGAAAGTACTCAGAGATGAAGAGGGACCTGATATAGAGTAGGATGATGGATTTTGTGTTTTGTTAGGAGTAATAAAATATTTGTTTGGTAGTTGTGTCCATCCAAAAACCTACCTTAACCGGTAGATTACCTTTAAAAATATTGAAAATTGCATATAAATATCATTTCAAACTATTTTTCAACCTTATTATCATTTCCATGAATCGAAGCATCAACTTAAAAACACGGAACAAAACGGCTGGATAAAATCTCTTTCTTATTTATTATAGATATTTATTATGGTGATTCATCACAGCTCGCGACGCTTAATTAACCATCCAGCCGTCCCTGGAATAGGAGGTTTAATAATGCGAGTGAATGAACACGAGTTTGTATGATACATGTACTTACACGGCAAAAACTCGAACTCTTGAATCCGTAAACGAGAAGATGGCGAGACCCGCTTTGCGGAGTTCAGCGACAGGAAACACGGTAAAACGAATCGTAGAAGGTGTTCGCCAGCAGCGATCTGCCATCCAACAGTAATGAGCTCACGGTTTATAGAGACGCGGCCGCTACTTGGCAACAGGTTTCTTTCGTAAGATTCAGCGATGTGCATGCATGCAACCGTTAGATAAATGGACTAGAAAAGTAAGTCCAAGTTCTAATCATCAGTGCATAAAAATTTGGCCTGCAGGCGTGAACATGTTTCCAGTAGCACAGCGATGGAGATGTGAGCAGCATTCAAGCTAACGGAGTTTTTATGTAATGACCCCAGTTTTTCATAACTAAAAAAAAATTAAAAGTACTCCCTCCAACGTGAGCTTTGATTCTGTTCGATTTCTGGAAAAATCGACGCACTATGGAAAATAAACTTGACGAATCAACAAAATAACTCAGGCCTTCCCAAAGTGAGGCCGAATCGTCACGAACACAGGCAGCCATGAGAGACATATTATTTTATTATGCGACATTTCCTGAGAAACAGCTATAGAAACATGAAAAATCACATCGTTTTCGTGGATCGGATCGTTTACTGCAACCCTTTTTCTCACACCGACTATTTTACAAAACATTCAGGGAATACGAACTATTTCTCGTGAGAAAGTATTTAAATGCGACTCATTTCGTCTCTTATTTAGCGAGGTTAACTGCGAGACAGAATTCATAATTGGATCGACATTCCGCGCTATATTACACGAGGAAAGAACCATTTCCCATCACTCGCCCTTTGATTTAGGAGTTTCTCATCAACCGAAAAGTCTCACCGAGAGTATGGGATGGCTGACGCCATGTGGGATACGAAATCTTTCGATGTCGGTCGCCTCAGTCTAAGGATTATTATTTAGGAGTTAATGGATGCCTGGCCATTTAAAATGGAAAAGGAACTCGTAAAAGCTAAGTTGCATGATAAGTTAAATAAAAAGTATTGTTAAAACTAAGTAACCGTAGGAAGATAAATTCAAATGCGTATTACATTTTCACTAGCATGAAACAACAATTCTGTTTCTTCTCGGAATTTGTAAAATTGATCTTTTGCTGACGTCATGCCACTTGCTGCGTGAAATACGACAGAAACGAAATTTTTGTCGAAACAGGATACAAATTGGTTAAATCAACAGTTGATGATATTTATAGAAGTTTTTCTCAGATATTTTTGAGAAAATTAGATAACACCCAAGTTTCATGATTAAAGAAGTGGCGTTAGGGGAGCTGAGGTCATTTGCGCTATTGGGGATAAACGAAAAGGAAGGGTGGAGAGAAACCCGGCGTCGTCATTAGCCTACTCTTGACGAAAGGCGCCTAGGGGTCCACTTAACGTCCCAACCGACGGACGGCATGCTGACTCAAAAGTGCCCTCCACCAAGCACCTCAAGTAGGGATTGGGATACCACTGAAAAATATCTGCCGCCTCTGGGATTCGAACCCGGGACCTCAGGGTGGGAAGCCAAGCAACCACTGCACTTTCACGATCTTCATAATTAAAGAAATGCCAAAACGAATGAATAGCAGCTAAAGTAAATTGTTGATATCGTGAAAGTTATACTAAAACTTTACCTGGCCATTCACCAAAGATAAACTTCAATGATTAAACCCGACTTTTTAATAACCGCCACATAAATAACTCTTTTAAGAGTACAGACATTTTAAAATTAAAATATGAGAATATTCCACAATTAAACATTCAACGATTAAGTTAATTTATAATCCTATCTAGAGAGTTTACATTAATATTTCAGCCAATCCAAGCATATCTTTCAATGTGTGAGAGAGCATTAAAAATTTAAATGAATTCCCATTTAAAAAGCTGCCCTCATTACGTTCGTGTCACGCTGAGGCACACGAAAAGAGTACATGAGGTTCAAAAGTTGCTCGGAAAAACAAATTTTGAATTAAATATAAATCTTCTCTCGCGGGATAAGGAAATAAACATTTCGTTGGAACATCTTAGACACGAGGTGAGGGTAACAACGCAGCACCATGAGTCATAAACGAAGCGCCCTCCAGAGCAGTTTTCCCACGCTCGTTTATAGAGTGGGTGTTACAGGCTGAACGCTTCCCATCTTGATTACACAGGAGTAAACTTGAAGTGTTTGGCGACGCGATTCTTGATTCGGTTCCCATAATCCTCAGGAACAATGGATATTTCGCATGCACGCTCACACAAATCGAATGAAACGACCCGCGGAATTACGGCTCTCCGCTATAATGTGGTGACACTTAAACAAGAAAACCAGACAATTGCAAAAAGTTTAGAGTAGAACGGCTCATAATGTGCTTGATCTTCATTTACTAGTGTTGGAAAATAGTTTAACCTCACAAAAAGTAACTGCACACACTTAGAGGAGTCCTCTTTTCTTTTCTCATCTTAGAAAGTTGAAATGTATAGGTCATTCTACAAATCAAGGTGTTAAATTCTTGGAATACAGGCTCCGCATTTATGGACATTCAATATATTCAATTTTAAGTGGCAGAGTATAACAGGTTGACTTTTTATTAGAACGATTGGCATTAACTAGGGAAGAGAAGAAGAATAAGCAAGTTAGCCCAACAAACGAATGTTTTCCAGGCCACCCTTGACCTTACGTTGAAAACAAGGAAATCATCTCCAATGTATGGTCGCTCGGTGAAATATCTTGACGTTGGATGGTACGTCAAACTGTGTTACCCTCTGGCGCATTTCGATAAGAGTAGGGTAATGCAGACGCCGGGTTCCTCTCCACCTTTCCTTCATTCCCAGAATACACGTATACTACCCCTACCAAATTACTCTCCTATCCCTTCTGCCGCAAATGATCACAGCGGTCGCTCACCTCCACTAATAACTACTAATAGTGCGGTTCAAATACCTGTACCTTCATAACTAATGGCATTTGAAAATTAATCACTAAATCCATAATACTCATTCATTGTAAAAGGTGCATTAGCAGTTATTCGACCAGCCCGTTAAAAGTAATTCTGCGGGTATAATATAAAAAGGAACAAAATAAAGTAAGTGCTTGAGAAATGGAAAATAAATGTATCGATAGACATGTCATATGTTATACGTGTACTTGAACATATGAACAGACTACGATTCTATTGAATATATCGAGAGAAAATGACAACAGAATAAATCAAACAGTTTCGTGATGTCATTTTCGTTAACTTGGGTCATTAATTGAGGTTTATATATTTTTATTAACATCTTTTATGTTATTTTTCTTTTTTCTAAGAGAAATTTGTTAGTGTCCACTGTTTCTATTGTCTAATAAACATTGTGATATTAAATAAGATGAAAAAACACGTGAGAGTGACAGGAAAATCAATGAATCAGAAAGGACGGAGATGAAGGTCCGGGACGCGGAAGTAGAGGGTCGGAATCAATTCAAGGATTTTGCCAAAACACTACAGATGTGAAGGAAAACTGGAACCTTTAAAAGTGTTCGAAGATATGCAAAGATGTGACACTTTCCTTGAAAAAATAATCCTCACCTCACTTCACATCCTCAAGGATTGCGGATGTTTGCTCTTTAATGGCATTAGAGGAGCTGCCAAAAATGTTGCTACACTCAGATGATCTCTTTTTCCAATGGTAAAAATGGCGATATGCCTCCCCACGCGTATTTTCGCAATGACTACTGCCTACTACAACTGGCCACTTTTTCTCCGACATTCTAACAGATGCAACGCCTAGCAAGGGAATCTCACCATAAATTTGAATCTAAGGATTCCTACGGCAGTAATTTTATTAATATCGTTGAATCCATAACGGATTGAAATTTGCCAAAATTAGGCCTCATGTTAGTTTCGGTACGGTATATTTCAATATCGACAACATTTGAAAAGCCGATCGCTGAAAGTACTCATTTTAAACAAACTACGAGTAAAATATTTTTAAAAGACTGCCTGAAGTGTTCGAAATTCTGTTTCAAACGACATTATTCTCGCTGCGATGGAATGACCGAGAAAAACATTAGATGGAGTTGCGGTGTGATCATTGGTAATTGTAAATTTTTATTGAAAAATTAGAACAGGAAGGCCTAAAAAGCTCTTCGCTAAAAATAAACCCCTCTCACTGCAGTTTATGGATGACTCTTTCATTCTATGGTCATATAGACGAGAAACAGTTATTGCATCTTTGAAATACCTAAATAGCCAGCATACCATCACAAAAAGGAAAAGAATGTAATCCTTATGTAAAATAAACCCTTCCTTTATGCAAAAGCAAGACGATAGGGAAACGGCAAGCTGATTCCCGGGTAACAAAGTACACTGATCCTTCACTTAATCGCATGTCACATCGCCTTCCAATTCAAAAAGTATCCGTAATTACCACGCGGTTCTGGAGTGTTGTAGAATTACATAAGATCCAACGACATTAAAAGAGATAAAGAGTAGAATCGAAGTTTTAATCCACTGGCCATATCAAATCATTCACCGAAGGGTATAAAGAAAGAAATGGCAACCCAAACAAGTGTGTGACATTACCGGTACATCGCCGGTACCACAACTGAAGGCATAGGAATGCACCACTGATTCAATTGCGAAATACTATAGAAACGCCACCTCGCCTTCCGTTGACAGGCCGGAGTGCCCGGAGATTGGGCAAATGATAGTCCAAAAAAGTATGTCCCTTAAAGGACTTATCATTCGACTATAGATGATACTTTGAGGAATAGGTAGATTAGTGCATGAGGCTCCCCTCTCCCCCTCTCAACCGGTCCTCAGTCTCTTTCAAGTGTGAATCAGAAAAATGTTGCGTATAAAATATTTGCGGGGATCGGGATTGGTGCGGTGGCTATCGTACTGGCTTCCCACCCAGAGGGTTCGGCGGTGTTGAATATTTTTCAGTGGTATCTCGATCCCTACTTGAGGTGCTTTGTGGAGGGCACTTTGAGTGAGTACCGTCCATCGGATGGGACGTTAAGCTGCGGACCCCTTGGCGCCTTTCGTTAAGAGTAGGTTAATGCCGACGCCGGGTTTCTCTCCGCCCTTCATCCTTTCCTGTCCATCCCCTATGGCGCAAATGACCTCAGCTGTCGGTCGCCTCCCCTAAATACTACTGCTACTATAAAAGATTTGCGTGTATTTCCGTACTTCATTGTCAATGGCCACTTCAACGAGACAAGATCCGAGGATGTTTACCATAGAATTTATGAGGATCCTTTAAGTTCTATTTCACCTCAAACCGACGATAAAACCAATTTTTAGATCTCATTACGGCCTAGAATCTCAAACAAAATTCGAAAATAACAAGAATTTTACAGAAATTTATGATTTAAATGCATAAAATCTTCTTCATTGTACCGTTCCTTTGTAACAAAAAATACTATCATCATTAATATTTTTACATTACTAGTGTCAAGTTTTTAACATTTCAATGAAACAGAATATGTCTGTGGATTAATTTACCAATCGCTGAACTGATGTCAATGTGCAGAATATTTTCGCGAGAAATACAGCGATTCTCAGTGAGATGCGTCTTTCCCTGGGCTGCTATCGTGTTTCCCTTGTCGACATCGCATTATTGAATCAAATTATAAAACACCTTCCAAAAAAATGTTTCAGTTTAAAACAATAAACAATCGTCTCCGTGTGTCTTTTTGTACCGTGGTCCTAGAACAGAAAGCCATCTTTCTGGAAATTCGATGCCTTTTAGATTTTTTCTACTACTCAACCATGTTACCTTGACATTCTCCCTCAGACGGCATCCAACTCACCGAACGCCTCTTATCGAAATGATGGCCGAAGACGAGGGACCTTCTACAACTACGTCACAATAATACATTCCTTATAAGAGCGTAGGACCTTCTTGTTCCTCACTGCCACGACGCGTAACAAGGTGCGTTTCGTATCTCCACGTCAGTCGTTTCGGTTGCTAGGAGGCAGTTATACATGGAAAATACTTATTCTTCGCAAACTTTCTTGAGAAACTATTAGAGAAAATATCGCTAGAGCTTAAAAAAACCGGTCTCGGGAAAAACGTTTATTGAGCACACTCCTGCCTATACGATAAATGCAATAGTATCATGTGGATTAAGGTTTGCTAAAACCTTCACATGGCAATGCACATACACACGCACACACATGCGTTAAATATCATATAATTTTGGACAAACAAAAGAATAAAAATTACGCAACACTAGAATCAACTCATTATACAAAGTAATCAACCGAAAAATTTGTGGAACACATATATTAAATGCGGGATTTTTGTTGGACTGCTAGACCTTTGGCCTACTCTTGTGATTTTTCAAGCAAAAAAGTTATATAAATTAACAGCGAGCAAAATCAGCCCTCATCATTTCGGACGTCAGTATTTATTTCGAAGACTTGATGAAGAAACAGCTTTAAAAAAAACTAAATGCCCGCGTGTCCACAGTGAAAGTTGCACATCAGACGTGTGGGGACGCGACTTTTTCCGGAGAGCTGAACTCAAAAAAACACTTCTATTGCCACGTATTAACTCCATCAATGACATTTTACTCAAAATTCGTTCGTAAGTTTGATATAAATCTGACTTCGTCAGCTATTAGGGTTGAAAAAATGATTACCGCTTCAAGGGGTTAAAAAGATTTAGTGTCAATCAACAGAAATCGTCACTAAAGAAATGATTTCTGTTCCAAAGCCACGGTGGAGGTGCGGAAGCCTTCCGTCCTCTCTCTCGGGACCTTTTACGGCAGCGTCTGGGGTCGGGCAAGGCTGACTACCTGACTAGTGGGTTTGGTGGCCCAAGAAACGAGAGAGGAACAGGGAGTTTTGTGAGTAAAAATCGAAAGATTTGTTGATTTCTGTCAATGTGAAGGGATCATTCTGAGCTCCTTAGCCAAGCAAACATATTTCATTGAGCACTCCTCAAAGCAAGAAATTCGCTCACATCTTCCTTCCGAATACTTTTCAAAGTAAATCTCTCTCTCTTGGATGCATTAGCGCTTGCACGCTAAAATAGTAAAACGGCTGGGTGAACACTCACCGGCGGAGGCACTTCCTACGGCAAACGCGAAAAATAATACTCCAAGTTGCCACCGCGTCGCCAGCAGTTTTGTTCGGACGCATCTCTCCTCCTGGAAATAAATGTATACAGTCATTAGTTCAGCGTGAAAGCCATTATTTCAGTGTTCTAGTATTCCATCAAGGATGATATAAAAATGAAATGAATACACATAAATTTAGAATTTAAATTACTTGGAATTTAATTAATTTTTAATTAAAATTTAATTTAAAAAATTCTGAAACGCTTGAATCCCTATTTCGGAAAATAAATTTAGCAAACTGTCACTGTTCCAAAAATAATGAAATATTTCCTATTTTCAACTTTGTCATCTATTGTGTAAAGCAATCTAAGTTTTTATGCAAAATGAATACATTGTATGACACTACTGAAAATAATAATATACCACATTGAAATTGCCGATTCATTTGCTGCAATTACTACATATATTGGAATAAGTATCAATAATGAAGCAGACCACCATTCATGTATTGTTTCCAGAAGACACTCAGCAAATTTGTAAGTGACCGAAAGAAAATTAATATCTTGCTACGGATCGAATGAAGTAAGAATTTGACGATAAATAATAATGGCGGCATGATTAGTAATGGATAACTCTAATATCAAATGACATTTCATCAAGTGCGAATATTTTGTGGTTTGTAAACACCAAATCGTGTATGCCATTTCGACAATGTTCTTGTACATGTTCTGCTAACAGCAATTATCTCGAGATGGTGGGAAACTAATTTTTCTGACGTGATTCATTAAGCTAACGCCGACAAGAAAACTTCTCGAAGATTCAAGAAAATTTCTCATAGATTTAAATTGCCACTTGAATTAGAAGGCATTTTAAACTTCGGAAATATTTTCGATGGAAATTTCGTTTCATTGACGTTGCTCTAAATCAAGATTCGACATACCGTCAACCTTCTTTCGCATGTTCCAAAGCCAACGTGGAAAACCAAGGATCATTGTCCGAAGAAGATAAAAAGGGTTAAGATGTGCACAGAAGACCAAATAATTAAAATCCCAATTAAAAATTCATAACATCTAGTAGAATTGAGAATAAAACATTGAAAAATCAAGACCAGAATCAAATAATCCAAGCAAAATTATGGAATTATCAATTCTTCAAATATGCATTTTCAAAATTACCAGGTTCAATGCCCTCCAATATTGATCTATAATATAATTTGCGGCAAAATGAATTAATTGATTACTATAGGAATACATATGTACACTAATGTCACCAATAAAAAATATTTCACGTGACTTTAATGATAGTACTTTCCTTTTCCTAAATTCACGCTCTATTTCGACTTCATTTATTTATTATTTTATTCCAGGACAAATAAATAAATATTATTAAATTGATACCAACTTTTTATAATATTCACTTCAACAAGACAAAAATAATAGAGCAAAAGTTACACGCAGCTTGAAATTTTTCTCTTTGCAGTAATCAGCGTGTGAAACTATTTAAGAAATTCCTGTGAAAAAGCAAGAAAACTTCATTGATGTCGCGTCAAAGTATTCTAAGGGGTCTCGGCCGATCATGAGTTAACTAGATGGTCAAAAGTAGCTTAATGGTATCCGAATAAAAAAATTGATATTTTCCCAAATGATATGGATTTCAAAAGGCCATATTAATAAAAGCACAAGCATCCTTTCTTAATTATATCGAAACAAACTTTGTGCTGTATTTATTATCCATGATTTATCTCATATACTAGTACAATGGAGCATAATACATTCCTGGAAGTTGCCTATGAAAACATCCAATGAATATGCCACCCAATGTGAATAAATACTCTGGAATGAAGAATAATCTAGGCTTCTAAGGAAATTACTATAATTACTAAATTAATCTACGTCTTCTTTTATTTTACAGTGCTGGTAATTAAAGAGGCGTGTAAGAATTAGCACATAAAATCGATTTACCAACAAACTTAAAATTTTGAAGGCCTATTTTGGGCAAGTGTTGAGTTTACATTCATTAAAGTTAAATGTTTTAATATGAGCAAAGAAACTGGGGGAAAATTTGTTGTCCCTGAAGCCGGCTTAAATCCTAAAACATCTACATATTTTCCTCTTCGTGTTCTGTAATTCATAATAAAATCACAACAAATGCCATAGGAAATATGATGATAATAATGGTGATAAATTGATGGCGACAAATATAGAAACTAGCATTTTCTAGTGATACGTAGATACGTTCAGCCATATTCATTGGGGGAAAATCACTGGCCCCCCATGCATATCAATAACTCTTGAAGCCTCCTCGCAAAATAATACGCTTAAATTCCACAATCTCCTTCTTTTGTCAGTCATATACGCACTCAAGGACAATTGGTAATTTCACAACTGCAAGGTCAACTGCCTTTGACAGTAATCATCAATTTGGTAAATGGTGCTTGTAGAGATGAAGAGTAATACAAGTTTCAGATGAAAACCCACAACTCACACTTTGTTCAAAAGCAAGAGCTATCACCGGTGCATGAGAGGACATTCGTAAGCTCTAAAGATTATAAATAACTGATGAATCTTAAATTCGAAGCCGCACGAACGACAATACGCAAAGGGTATTCCAAATACTAAAAAGGGCATGTTTCGACCAAACTCAGTGATCCAAAGGATTATCAGTGCTGCAAAGATAAGAATTTAATGGCTTAGCCAAATTAATATAGTGCCATGTGATTTTCGACTATCTATATAAGTGATCATTCATGGATTTGGTGACAGTTCATCTTATACATTTCCATGGACGTAAAAAAAGTACCCTCCTCCATATTACGATGCATCATAATTTATAAGGCACAAATTTATCCAAATCAGTATTTATAAATTAATATCGGAGTGATCATGTTAAACCAAAACATCACACCCTGAAACGTATAAAACAATAACTAATAATTTTTAGTCAAAAATTTGCTGGTGGCGGGACATATTTTTTCTAAAATTTGCAAATGTTAACAATATATATATATATATACGACGATTTTATTAATATATATATATATATATATATATATATATATATAAATAAAATAATAATATAATATAATAAACCAATATATATATATATATATATATTGGTTTATATATATATACACAGTAATCAACCCGAAGGTCGGTTTAGTAGGTGATAGTAGAGATCACCCAGTACGGCGTGTGTCACCCTATACGGCGTGTGAAAATTCACACATCAGGGTAGGGGGGCCAGTTCCTTCCCCTGTGCCGGTTATGGTTTCCCAGGAAGATCCGAAAGATCCGAAAAATCACTTCAGCTTGGGTGCAGCTGCAGGTGCCCAGAGTTCCTTGCCCGGGAATCGAACCCGGGACCCTCCGGTCAGCAGTCCAACGCTCTACCCACTGGACTACCGCGACCCACATATTTAAATATATATATATATATATATATACAGGTATATATATATATAGCCTCTGTTTTGTGTGTATATATATATATATATATATATATATATAAAACAGAGGCAAAACAGAGCCTCTGTTTTGTGTATATATATATATATATATATAAAACAGAGGCTATATGAGTATGCAATAATATGGCATTGGAGAAGAAATTAGTTGAAGGGATTAAGTCCACTGAAATAACCTAAAATTGAGCTTCTTTGGACTTTGCCTAACACGAAAAGAAACTGTGATAAGGGTACCCTTCTCCATAAAACGCCAACTCCATGAGAAAGTCTGGAAATCGTAATCAAGATAACGGTGTGTTTTTCTTCGCCTCACACACTTCTTCACTGTGAATTCGGTGAAACAAAGCTTATCATTTTAGTTTGTTCCAAAGGTCGAAATTAAATTTCTAATTTTTTTATTCCGGATTCCTATCTTAGTTTTTTTAAGAAAAGCTTCTGTCTACAATACAAAGCTACGTAAATGCACAAATTCAATAATAATGTATCGTTCATTCAGAATCGCTCATGATTACGGTAAAACTGACCTGAACGGAGTTCAAATTGTTTAGGCCAATAGATTATAACTCCTAATTGTAGATTTAATTCATACTACGGTCGAATATGAAACATTTATAAATGTTTTCGCGTGTCTAGTTACGCCTAATCCTTTCAGCAATGGAATTCCATCCAAGTGTTTGGGGTGCGGCGAAATTTCTAGTGCAAATAATGAGCAAATAGCACGTGAATATCTGAAGTGTATCATCCCCCACATATCAAATGTCTCCAAAAGAAATCCGCATTTCTGAAGGGTTGAATCACGCGGTTTATATCAAACAATACGATCAACATTTCCGCCTTTCCTAGAACCACGATCTCTCCTCCTCTCGCAATCGCCTGCATTCTTCCGTGCGTCTACTTCATATTTGACCAGCACTCCCAACAAGGCAGCGCGCTTTCACCAGCAATCACTGGAAACGTTTGAGGTCGAAGCTAATTAAATAGCACGCCTATCGCAATACCTCAGGAGTTCATAACTCTGGAGGTCCATTATTGAAATAGAAAGAAAGACTCGTACTTTCTCCATTGCTGCGGATTACATATACAAAGTCTTCCAACCAAACAATCTTCGAAAGTATATTTTGCTAATGTAGACGAAAATTATACGGTGAGTATGCTTCCAAATTGCGTTTCCAAGTTTAACATCCACGGCATAAACACCACAAGAAGTATCACGAGGATCGTACCAAATGGATTAAAGTTTTGCTGCCGACCCGACCGGTAATTCATGGTCACGTTAAATCAACAGTTCCCTCTTAGGTATTAGTAATTTATGGCATTAACATTCTGATGTGAGCTTTTTACTTAGTAAATAAAAGCCAACAGGCACAGCGCGGGGAACGTCCTCGTGTACTTCTACAGAATACCTACGTGTATAGATTGAAATTTACAAAACTACCAATCTCTGCACAGCCATTTTTAATGCCCTTTCGGAATAATTCAGTAGATTTCCAACGAAGTGGGTTTCATGGTAAGTAATGCCTTATAACAAATGAGAATTAATAATTTTTTTACATGAAAAAAACACGTTTTAACATTCAATTTAAAAATGATTGCAATTGACCGTAGTCTTCGCATCACGGATTAATACATGTGAAATGACACCGTGTTTTGCTGGCATATTATTAATGACTGTCGTCGAAGTGCCTGAAGAATAACCCACGGTTGAATGGAAATTGTTGGCGTGAGACACTCTAGAAGACACAACTATTGATACAAGCCTACTCTTGTCAAACGTTGTAACCACTCGAAATGGCGACGCCTAACCCTGGTGCTAAATACCAGCGCTTGTTGGTGCAGCAAAAATTATCCACTTCATTTATGACATGAGAAGACTTTCAATGAGATAATCTTTGTCATTTTTTTCATAATTAATGAGAGGTCTTCGCACCATCGACGACTCAAAAGAAAAGGCTCTTCAAATGAGCAGAGGAAAACTTCGACTCACAGAAAACTTGACAAGGAAGACATTCGATTCAAGCCCTCAAACGCCCAATGCACTAAGATTCTCATTTTAGCAATTTCATTCGACGCCTTGAATTCACGCTGCCAGCGATTGACATCATTTCAAAAGGGAAAATTATCCAAAACGTTTAACGCACCACGAAAATGATAGAATTCATGAACAGTAATTTAAGATTTGAATATGCTTGTAATTAAGACAAAAAAAAGCTGCCAAAATATGTGATGGTATAAAAGTATGCCTCGTCATAGCAAATGGAGAATTCCAATCGATTCCATCTTGAAAATGAGTTAAGAGTACACCCAACGTATCCCTAGGTATCCTTCGGCATTCTTTTGGGGAGATTACTGAAGACTGCGTCGACAATCGCCAGGAATAACCGGTAAATATAAATACCTTGGTCTAAATGGATTGCCATTGATGGCGCCACAAGTCTCAACGGCCTAAAAAGAGTCAAAAAAGGAATCCATAAACTGGTTGCAATAACGGCTGAAAGCAGCCTTGCATTGAAATCTGCCAGAACGGGAATGAATCTCAATATAACAATTAAAAAACAGCCCCCTGGGCCCACTATTTCTACTCGCTGATGACGCGGGTCTATTTTGATGCATATCTCGCTCGTTCATTTACGTGTTTACTCACGGAAATACCTCGTAGGCGCATGACTGTGTACCGACGTTGATTGAACGCACGGAAGTCAGCGCACATATTGGTTTTGCTGGAGAATTTACCCCTTCGGTGTACACAGTATTTTCCATGAAGTATGCAAATTCCGCATTTGTTTGCATCTAACCTCATATTAGATGTTATATGTGCTACAGGTATCGCAAACAGACAGTTGTTCATTCGAGGACTTTATTTTACTCTTACTGATGACGACTGTATCAATACGATTTGATTTTTCTTTTGCAGGTACAAGCATCACAGATATATTCGTAGTTATTCCTAGTCTTACACTTTTATTTATTTCAATACATTCTATATATTTGATAATTTAGTACAGTAGGTATGAACTTCCCGTAACGCTACCAGATTAACAGGCTAAACATTGTCAACTTTGAACGGCCCTTCATTTTGGAAGTAACCGAATTAGTGTAACTAAACCTTCCCACACCAAACTTGCTCTCATATCCTTATTGAGCATTGCCCAAACATGGGAAACCAGGAGACTAACAACCCCACTAGCCCCATCATCGACGAATGTTATCGTCCTTGAAACTAAGAGCGAAGACAACTTTGCTCACCAGAGACTCAAACACGCGACCTTCTGTTTTCTGGGTGGGCATTCAACCCGTGCCGTTCCGCTATCAAAAACAGTTCATTGACACGCTTCATGCTTAAATTGCTTATGCCACGATTCATAAATGATTTAGCGAGAGGTAAAAACATTAAAAAATGAGGCCCATATATTTCTTTTCACATTTTTTTTATCACCATGGTCGATCGAGCCGAAAATGTAGGGCGTGGTTGGCACATTCCCGATTTCCTCACACAAAATTTAAATTCACCAACTCCCAAAATAGCTTTAATGGATGGGTTTGCAGTTGTAAAATAGTCCTTCGTGTAGATAAAAATATCTCACAGATTTCAACCCAATCTCTCAAGGTAAAGAACCAACATCGTTGTATTAATGCCAAAAGGCAATGACCCCAGTGGCATTTCAGAAGGCGAGCGATGCTTTAATTCTTTCTTCAAACGCGGAGCAGCATGGGACAAAAAAAATTGCCCAAAGATCGATGCACCGTTAATAATTTGAACGGCTCCCTGACCTGACCAGCGATCACCCTCAACAATGGCACAAGTGCTATTTTTTGTTGTCGGATCGGAGATCCTCCAACTACATGAAAAGGGCCGTAGGGTGAGCGTGAAGGAAGGGAGAGGGGGAGGTAGTGGAGCCTAGAGTATTTGGGTTAAGGAGAGGGGCGGGATAGTCGAGCCAGTCAGTCAGTAGGGATGTTGAACGAAGGAGTCCGGTACAAGAAAGAGCGATTGGGGCCCCGAAGGAGTTGAGAGAGAGGAGGTGAGATCATTGAAAACCAGGTCACGCCCGAGCGAATGGAAGAGGACAAGAAAGAACGTCGGGTTCGAGACTAGCATCCCTCTCGGAGGCGTCCTTAGTGTCCACAGAAAGACCACGGCGCTCGCTCATGCCCCACGAATTACGCCCGTCACGCCTTCATTAACCAACCGGTGCATTTATGGAAGACCGAAAGGATTTGAGAAGGAGGGTAAAAGTGTGAGGGGAAGGAAGTAGGTGGGGCAACCCATTGTTTCATCACAATCGATCGATCTCCGTGGCGACGCTCTTTGTTTTTCAATATGGTACGGTTTGAAACGGACGTTCGGTGACATGAGCGCCCGGCTCGGGACCGACTATCCCCGCTTGTCGACATCTCCCCTCATCCACAGAAACAACAAAAAATAACATTGGTTGTGATTGGTACAGTAATCCAGCTTTCTACACTTAAATCTTCAGAACTAAATAGATATTTGGTATTATACATTCGGATCCTCCTCTTTCGACAACAAATGATTTATTTATACCGCAACAACATTCGTTTACTCTATTTTTCAATCTCTTCTTGTATGAAATATGGCTAATCGTCTTCGATGAATGAAAATATTAATTCCTGAGATCCTTATACTAGCTATGTCGCGCTATTAAATCCAACCTCAATTAATTGGAAATCTAAGAGACTGAAGGCCTTATGGTAAACACCGGTTTTCGTTACAAGAGCACTTTCTTCTAAAAATGCGTCGCATTTTGATTGCAATATTCAAATGATCACATGGAAAAGGAATTGGAAATGCTGAAAAACGATATAGCTGAACATACGGAGTCGCAGTAGGAAATCCTTTGGAACTGCGAGCCGACAAATCTTATAGCATTGAAGTTACCATACTAAACGGACAGCTGATGGCGTCACTTGGAAACATAAACAATCGAGACTCACCATTTTGCGGTTTAAATCCCCGATAAGGGCACACTTGTCTTAAAGAGTCACACGATAAATACACTGGATGGACACTTAACTAAGATAACATGGTCAACAACATCCCGACGTCCGAAGAGTTCAACACACGACAAATCGAGCGAAGTGGGAGAGAGCACACTCGCTTATCACCGCGCACCACCGAATGAGTCGAGAGGGCACGTCCGAATGACGATTCCGGCCAGCAGTCGAGCATGCTGCCGAGGGATGCCCTTCCCCTATGCTCTTCCCCCACTTCAACTCCAGGAGCCCCCCTCTTCCAGCGCACCGTTCCCCCTCTGCCTGCCCCCCCCCAACACCTGCCTCACGGATATAAGGCCTCCACTTGTTTTCTCCAATGACCGACTTTCCTCGACCGCCTATGCAGCACGGTCGGCGCGCCTCACATGTGCGTCACCGAGTCCGCGAGATTGGGGGGGAAGGGGTAAGGGACCCCCACACCCCCGTTCTCTCCATTAACCCCTTGCGAGAACCTACCCTTTCGTCTCCCCTCCCCCACCAGTCTTGGGTGGCTGATCACGTCATTAGGGATCAAGAGGGTTTCCCTGGAAAAGGAGGATGTGAAGTATTCTCTTAACATCAATTTGATCACTCGGGGCTATTTTATTTCCAATTGATTCGCGGACTGCGGAAATCTACCAAAAAAAAGGATGTTGGCTCAAATTTTTTTATCGCCATCATTATCATACGTAATATGGAAGGATTTTGGAAGTCCCGGAAAACATGCATTTACAGTTCGAGGAATTTCGTAAAGAATGCGGACACCAATTTCTCTCGCATTGCCGCCTACTTAAGCTACAGGATCTCTTGAGTACCAATGTGCGCGTTGCAACTCAACGGTCGGACGAATTGGCGCATAAAAAAATTACAATGTGGAAAATATCGTTGCACTCTTTGTTTAAAATTAAATCCTTCGACAAACTGAATTAAAATGCGAGAGATGCCGCAACAGTAACGTTTAACGGAGACATGATCCGCTAATGCGCATTGAAATGTAACAATTTTTCAAAATGTAAAAAATCATTCACCTTGACCGGGATTCGAAACCCTTAATGTCCGACCGAGTGCTTAAGCCAGTTAAGCTACCTTTATCTTACGCTTTGAAAAGTTGTTGCCTAGTTCATAAATCAACTTTAACAGTTGATTGGTGCTGAATGTTTTTCTCGGGGTTTCCGAAAAAATTTTAATTTCAAATATTTGCTTTTGTATTATTATTCATTTTTTTTGCAGTAGTCATTCGCTTCTTGCAAATATATTTTTGGAAGGAACCAAATTCTTTTAATATTTACGGTCAGAAAAGATTGGAAAATCCAGCAACGGTTATTTACTAGCACCCTTCGCGTCGTTCAAGAGGCTTTTCTTTCCCCTTGCGAACAAATATAACTCTTCCATCGAGCATTTTACGGTTTGACCCCTGTAATAGGGGGAAAAGGAGCAGTAGGGTTCTTAACGGCGATCCTTAATCCCTGATCGTAAAAATTTCTCTGGAATGCGGACTCTGGCGGGAAAACCCGCGCCAGGTCCGTGATAAGAGAAGAATGGGGGGGAGGAGGATCAAAAGAGTGTGTCCTTCCTCCCGCCATGTTCCCTGGCTCATCATTCCAGAATTTGCTCCGAGTTTCACAAATGAATGAACTCGGAACTCCCTCCCATTCCGCAGCCTGGAAAATCCTCTTAATGTAATCCTGGGAGACCCGACGTCCTTCTAGATCTTTCGCGGTGTGGGCTTTCAATTCCTTTAGGCAAGGAGTGGTCCTAAATTTGCGAAACCTTGATCCACTCTCGTTCGAAGTCCACGCTTCATGAATATCTACGAGTTGAAAACATTGTATCACACTTTGACATGCTTCTCTTCCCCCTTGCTTGAGTATTTCAACAGTACTACAACCTTGGGCGCTGTTCGAAGTAATTCCTAACGTTAATTCCAAGCCGTGTGGTTTTAGAGACACAAATCAAACTTGAGTAGTGAACATGAACTGCACAGGGAAAGGAGCAGGATCCATTACCACATGGGGGCACAATTACATGACGCGCTGGGCATAGACCAGTTCCCGTGATTCCGCCCATATTTCGGTTCCAACCCAATGTGGTTACGTGAACTGGAACGTCAAAAACTGTTTCATTTCGTCAAAACTCGTTGTTTGGAATAATCAGCCCCTAATTCCTTGTCCTTCAAGCGTTGCAATCCCAGCGGTAATCGACGTTTTCGAAGTGGATGATCAGCGACAAATCATTAAGCGTTCATGTTGACCGATAGCCTCGCTCCACCTAGCAGTCTTTGAGAAAGCATGTATATACCATGAGATTGACAACAAAAGTGCTCTCAAAAGAGTTCTTTACACCCGCAAGCGAGTTTTTTTTACGTATTTTGGTGCTATGAATCACATAAGTACCGTTATTATGGATATGTATCACTTATACAAGTTTAAGAAATTCAAGATTTGCTTGGCATTGCAATCAATTATTATGTTTATTGTTTTGTATCCAAGGTTACGACAACATTTCTGCAGTGAAAGAGTTGACATTTACTTGTAATTTCTGGAAAATTTTCTTGAGGTTAGTCCTAAGTTTGCGAGGGGGGAATGAGCACGTGCCACGTAAATGTTACATCGGTGACAGTTAAGCATTATACTACGGCTTTATTTTTATTTTCAAATATACTATACTGATATCGAAGTAAAGTTTTCTCTACAGAAGATTCTATAGCAACCTCAAAGGAATAAAATCTTAGTTAAAATACTTTCTTTCATGACCATGGTAAACTTATGCGAGTTTATTCATCAAAGTGTGACCAGTACGCAAATCAATGAATGCTATCAAGCCCACACCACTTAATTAAATTTTGATTTCAGAGCAATATCCCGCTTACCGATTTGCGAATACTATTCAAACTTAATCTTTGCCACCTGAAAATGTATGAAAAATTATGCAACAGTTGTTCTTTGCGAGGTGCGATATAGTTTTATAGTTTGGAAACTTAAACTGCAGTGAACACTACCTAGGTAAAGTCTCATACTGCATTGAATTATTCGCTGTAACCTTTCCAGTATAATGAGATGAGCTGATGATGCAATTTGTGATTGGCATCTATGGCACAAAACACATTTACCCTTCAAAAGAGCCTGACCTTTAGGTCTGGACTAAAGGGAGAATGAAGATTGATTATCAATTTACATTGATTTTCGCAAGAAATTCAGCAGCACCATCTGCGATGCGCGGTCCTGAATTATCCTGGTCGAGTATCCAACCTGTTGCTATATGTAAATATGATCACGTAATTTTCCACATTGTAACATTTAAATTGTCCACACAATTCTACTCCGTGAAAAATAATAGTGTTTTCATTTAATTTTTCTTGCAATCGCTAAAGGAATAGAAGTAATCTTCAACCCAAATATCGATTTCCATATTCCGTGATGGTAACTAAAATATTTTGTAAACCAGAAAATTTCGCTGCATTTAGCTGAGGATTTCCGGAGAACTACCCGGGTTTTTACTCGAGACACCCTGATAAATAGCCGAAGGTTCTATTTCTTGGCCTACGTCACATTATTTACATCATTAAAAACTGGAAATATCATAAAAATTACCTTTAAAGTGTAAATTACCTAAAAATTTCAATAAAAATTGAAATGGAAAAAAACTAATTACAAAGCTGCATTGAAAAGGAACAAATCGTAGGGTAATAATTCATAGTAGAATTTTACACATGTGCTGCATTGCCAAATTAATTTGTTATGTACCACCTTCTTAGATTTACTTTAAGTCAGTGCTTCCGAGAAACAGCAAATATCGAGCTCAGAAAATTTTGGACATCATTGATTTGGAGCAAATATTCCTACATTTTGTGTTCTGAAGCCCATACAAGTGCTTTTAAAAATAACTATGGGTCTGTAGATGGCTTCGGCGTGGATTTCAATGCTTTTATATTGATGGATTCAATAGATACGAAATATTAATAAATAACATTATCTTTACTTTGTCCACTCAATATAATTGATGGTTTCTGGCGTAACTTTATGGAACCGATTCATTATAAATAAATGAAAGGACTAACTTTGTAGTTCCACACGAACGATTCGAAGTAAAACTTCATCATCAGGTGAGCTCTCTACATTTGTAGCCCTTCTTATATACAGCCAGGGCGGGGGTGGGGTGGTACCGTTCGTGTGGAACTACAAAGTTAGTCCTTTCATTTATTTATAATTTGTCTACTCAGTCGAACAGTTCATTTTCTTAACTTTGCAAAACATGGTAATTTCTTGCGGCAAAATCCTATTTAATCGTTTCCTCCACAGCCATTACCTGGGCCGGAGCAGACAGGCGGGCCCATAAACAGGGTAACCCTGAATTTTGGTAACCTAAACGAATACCAGGTAATGATACGGGTAGTTACTGAACAATCAAATCGTCATTAAGGAGGGAATTCGAGGTATTGTTTACAACGCTCTTGATGAATAAAGACTACAATTCAGCCCTGGGGTTCCAAATGAATCTAATCACCATATTTTAGTGCCTTCTCGCCCATGTAAATGCTGGCTTAAATAAAGGAAATGGGTCGCGTTTCTTAATTTTCGCCAGGAGCACGGGAAAGGTGCAAAACGAAAGGGAAAGCGAGGCGAGACAGCAGGGAAGTACGCGGAGATCCGGCTCGAAGGCGGGCGGGGTTTTCCCGTTATATCGTTATAATGAGCCTCCCCGTGACCCAATGGCATCGTGGCTGGAGTAATTCGGGGAGGGAGAGAAGGTGAGGAAGAGTAGGTTATGGAGGACACGCCGTGTCAAATTCCTGTTCATCCCCATTCGTATAACTTAGCAGACTTCCCCTTCTCCAAAAGGCTGGTTCCATAGCATACAACTTATTGATATCAGTTGTGTAACCTGTGTAGTCAAGAGGAATCGGAAAGAGGGAATTCCCTTCTTCCGAAATTCAATCATATCAGAAATGCATACCGTCACCTCCTACAGGTTTAAGCCGAGCAAAGATGGATGGAAGGGACAAGGGATCCATCCCTCCGCTACTGAGGGTTCCTCGAGATGTGTCATAAGCTTGTAAATGACTCCGCCGCACCGGGGTTATTGTTTAATTATAATAATAATAATTATTATTATTATAAGAAGTAGTAGTAGTATTATTATATTTAAAACGCACATGTGCAGTTAGATGATGCCAGGTGGCACTCAAGTCCCAATTGTTATAATCAAACTTGTTTTGGAAAAATAACATGACATTTCAAACCCAAAAAATCCCCATCTCCTTAACATCAGTTTACCAATTAACAAGAAAATAATCATAACTAAGCTGTTGCATACAACTTTAACAGTACATCGATCAAATTATTACATAAATTGTTTACATCTTTTCTTGAAAATATTTACCCTGTTAGGAAAGGGCTCGAATAGTTTTGCAGGTAAACTGTTGCAATAAACAATTGTTTTATAAAGAAATGAAATTTTTTTATTTGTTTTTGTGCCCCGCATTTTACCTTGAATTTGTAATCATTCCTCCATATAAAATTTGGATGTCTCGCCTCTTTACTTAGTTTTGCCCAAGCTCTCGCTCCCTTCATTCCACAAAGTCTGTTTATTTTTCTTCTACTTTGTCAAGGTCCGCAGCCTAGCGTTTTTAACATTTCAGTCACACTATCCATCCTCCTATGCTTCCCCAGTACATATCGGGCAGCCTTTCTTCGTACATTCTCCAGTTTTGTAAAATGTCCTTCTTCTTGCGGGTCCCATACAAGTAATGAGTACTCTACAACTGGTGTTACCAGGGTTTCATACGCCTTTTCCTTAGTTGATCTAATTCTCCCTAAAAGGTTTCTCATTCCCCAATGAAGAAAAGCTATCTTAACAATGTATTCCACATTCAGCCCCCCCCCTAAATTCTTGGTTAAATATACACCTAATTAATTACAGCTATCACTTCTAGGAATGATATTCACCAAGAATTTTTTAGTCCATGTTGGTTCCATTTACCTTGTTACTAAAATTGATGGATTTGCATTTGCTAACATTAATATCCATCCCATTATTTGTCACCCAATCCGCCATTTTATTAACGGCCCTTTGCTGAGGGTTATTGAGGGTCCCCGCAGTACAAGGTGCGGGGTGCACAAGGCTGAACAAAGTCGATCACATTCATAAAAATTATAGCCTTATTAAAATTGTACAATTGGTGTATGTGATGGTTCATACTATCGCAAAGTTTTATATATACTATTTAATATTTTTTAAAGTTCACGTCTGGCCTACATCCATGAATGTCTGTCTGTGCTATCACCATAAATCAACATCCATCACATTTACTTTCGGGGGATTAACAAATGGGCACGTTCAAAATTCGCAGGTACTCTCCGTATTATGTTTGTATGACGTGAAACTTTTTTCCTCATCGGAACACTTTTTTGCGAACCGAAGAGTATTAACACAGTTATTCTGTTATAAGTCATTCAAACTTATGTACCCATGTTATGTGTTGGAATAAAACTTAATCTTTGAAGCAAAGAATGGGAAAAAAGGAAGGAAATTGTGGGGAAGAGTCGTTCATCTTTCGCGTTTCCACAGTAGATTTCAACTTGCAGGTGCTTACGGTTTGTTTTTTTTTCGTCTTACTATTCGTGGAGAAGAGGGCATATTGAATCGTCAATGGTAGCAGCCATTTAGGCTCCAATTTTTATGGAAATGATATTCTGTAATTATTTAAACCCTTCAATGAGTTTGTTTTCTTTGAAATGTGGCGAAACATTTGGCGTTAATTGTTTTGGTATAACAGAACGGTAGCTTCGCCAAATGTTGTTTTGACAACGAGTCAATTTCAAAGTTTCTCTTTGAATGACTATATAAAGACGAATTTGAAAGGAAATGAGTCGGAAATGGATTGTATGCACATGAATATTTGTATAAAGAATTCATATCCGCGGATTTGGATACCTATTCAATGAAGTTTGTGGGTAAAATCTGATTATTTTGTCATCCACGCAAAGCTGACTTACAAAGAAATTACACCTCGCACGACCGTGTCCTGAGATTATTTCCTAGTCATTCTCCTTTCTTTTGCCTTTTTAATCTATCTGTTGCATGCAGATCATCAATGAATATGATGAATCCCACAATTTCATCAGCCCGTTGCATGAGCTTCTTTTCTCGATTAATTTCCAAATTACGAGCTACGTAAATCGTACTCAACCCTATGTCGATTGCACAATATCCCTGATTCGCCACTTTTGAATCTCCCGTGCTATCAGTTCATCAATTTTAGGCATTTTTCCATGCTGCCAGCTACACCTGGTAAATGGTGGTTTTGGGGTCCATCGGACCCCTAATACGGCCCCGTTCATTTGAACTCCGTGTCTCAAATTTGAGGAGTACGTCCCGAATACCTGTGACCTTGCCTTCGCGCTTGCTGTCGTCTCTCAAGTTCACGCATGCGGCAAGTGTATTCCAAGATTAATATTCTTTGAATTTCAAAGAGATGCCATTTTCGATGGGCCGATTAAACGTTTACAAGGCCGCAATCGAAAGTTGCCAATAATTCTCCGTCGTGAGTAGCTTTTCCGGCAGGTAACCACATATCATGAATATGTATGCGTGGCAGTGGTTTTATAAATTGCCCCCAACGAATGGGTTTTCTGTTTTATCAATGGTTTAGATTTTAAGGCAAGAAATGATTGTAATAGAAAACATTTTTATGCTACGCGCTTTGAAATTTGTTGAGCCAATTTCAGGCATTGGTGAGTAACTTTAAACCGTTTACTTTTGTGTCTATCTTTCAATAGCAAACTTTAAAATATTTACGCATTCAACGTTAATAGCGTATTTTTTTGAATTTTAGTGGTTGGATCTCACGGGGAAACTAATTAATGTTATTACGTACAGAATATTTACCACCTATTATCACCGATACCAAATATATATATATATATATATATATATATATATATATATATATATATATATATATATTGTTTCCACCGCAACCGTTTGAGAACGACAGAGAATCGAGATCAATGTGATTAGGTTAACCGCTAGCGCACGCCTATGCACTGATTTAAAAAAAGCAAAGAACATCTTAAACGGGCAGCAGTCCATGCGGAGTTTTTATCACTTACACCTTAATAATTAGCACTTTCGAAATTTTTTTAATAAATGCCGGTAGTTTTCACATCGTTATCGGTTTACATCACAAGCCAAGTTTCTTTCTGTATCCTGCCTCGTAGATAAGTACGTTGACTGAGAAAACTACACTCAAAAGTAATTTTTTAAATTTAATACCTTCACGTGGCTTTGCACAGCGAGAGTGAAAGCTTTATTAGAGATGTCGTTTTTTTATCGTCGAATTTGATGCACTTTAATGCAGATTCCAACCCAACCAATATTTCCAATTTAAATTAATGCTCATAATATACACCATGAAACATTCGCAGAGATTATTTTCAGCATCCCATGACGGTTACGGGTACAACCTGTCTGAAGTGCAGTGAATGGATTACGAATGAAACTTCTAACATGTGACCTTTATGGATTGGATATTTTTTACACGGTGCACTGAAATATTTGAGTTCACACCACAAAGGCACATTAACATGATTAAAAAGTCAGTGGACGTTCTTCTCAAAACCTTGAGTAATCTCATTAAAACGTCACTTGCCTCTTCAAGTTATCTTTCCTGGTTCCTGATGAGTGTACACATATTTGGTAAGAATCTAAGGATGCATTTCGAAAAATTCATTCGATGATGGTACATCCGAAAATATATTCGAGGCTGACATCAAATACTTTGGTATACTAATACGTAAATGGACTGCTGACCGGAGGGGCCCGGGTTCGATTCCCGGGCAAGGCACTCTGGGCACCTCCAGCTCTACCCAAGCAATGTAGTTTTTCGGGTACCAGATCTTCCTGGGAAACCATAACCGGCACAGGGAAAGGAACTGGCCTCCTACCCTGATATGTGAATTTCACACGCCGTCGGGCTTAGTACTGGGTGAACTCCACCGTCACCAACCAAACCGACCTTCGGGTTGATTACTTTGTTTATGGTTTATAATACGTACATGCCTTTTATACTTCCAATTAGAAATAAAGCGTAAGTGTGTACCGAATAGTAAATACGGTACAAAGTATTTCAGGTTAACCTCGAACTGAGAATTTATTTTATTCTCTTATTATTTATAAATTATTTTCGCACCTTTTAGTAAATTACCACAAGCAACTGGAATCACGACATGAGTGGAAAAAATAATTTAGATAAAATGAAGGATTACCTCATGAATCCACGGCAGTACGAAATGGGGCGTCGGCGTCCTAACCTTTTCCCTTCAAACGGAATAAATTTCAAAGAAGCATACCAACGAGTGTTTTACAAGAATACGTAATATCGGTAGGCAATAGAACCGCTAACTTTCTAATGCTGTATATTGTTGCCATTTGAAAAAAATGTGATATTATTAGGTATTTCATTGGGAAAGATGGCTCGGATCGGTTACGGTCAGGCAGATCGCTCGCTCACTGTATGGATCTCCCTTCCTCTCTCAGTGTGACGTAAGGATTCAGGGAGTTCCCAAGACTATTATTTTCGCAACTACCGGGGCGGATGTCAGTCAATGGAAAACTGTGATGCAACGAAACTGCAGTTGTCCCTTTTCCAAAAATGCGAGTTTATTTCTATGAATATGACTTCAGAGAAAAAACACGAAAAGAGAACAGCTTAAGCAATAGGTCTGAGAGTGAACACTCTACCCTACGGCACTTAAAATAAAAGGAAGGTTAAAGGTTAACCGTGTTGAGGCCGTAGTCTAGTGGGGTCCAGTTCCTTGTCCTGTGTCGGTTATGGTTTCCCAGGTATATCTGGTACTCGAAAAATCACACAGCTTGGGTGCAGCAAGAAGTATCCAGAGAGGCTTGCCGGGAAACGAACCCGGGCAGCAAATCCAATGCTCTCCCCCTAGACTATCGCGGCCCTTAATTATAATACATAGTAAATATAATTCCATGAATATATACGAGCGATTTCGAACTAAAGATCTATATTAATGAATAATTCATATTATTATTAAAACGCACATGCGCAGATAGACAATTTCAGGTGGCACTAAAGTATTAAAATCAAACTTGCCTTGCTAAAATATCATGACATCTCAAATCCAATCAATATCACAAAATATAATAAATAAAATCAGTCAGGAAAAAAACCATACACTTAAAGGAAATTTCCAAACCTCAACCTCTAAAACAAAAAAAAGAAAATCCCCATCTCATCAACTTCAGTTTCCCAAATCAAAAAGAAAAAAATCCAAACTAAGCTGTTACATAGAGTTTTACACATCTCTCGAAGGGGCAATATTATATGATCTACAGCACATTGCATGGCTTCAATCATCCAAGGATTTGTTTGAATGTTGTGAAAGAGTATATGCAAGGTTGCCAGCCTTTTCAGCACTAATGCTAGTTGCATTTTTCCCTGCTAACAGTTAATGGCACAAGAATAGTCAGTTTTGGCACCACCATGCCACAAGCATAGCAATTTCCCTAGACCCAATTTCACTCTTATAATTCTTTCAATATCCTTTCTTAAGAGATTATGTACCACGACAGCCTGCCTATAGTTGCCAATTTTCTCTGTTTTTCAGCCATTTTTATGAGGGTGGAATTACAAGGACCGTATAAAAAGTACCGGTAACAATTTTTTCCTGGCGTGTGCGTGAAGTGATGAATTCAGACCGTCGATTAAGTGTGTCCATGATCACAGATTGTATTGGCATTGATAAAATGACAGTGCACACCATTATCACAGAAAATTTGGTGTTGCAAAAGATCTGCAATAAACTCGTCTTGAAGGTCTTGATGGACAATCAAGAGCAGAGTCGAGTGTCTGCTTTCAAAGACCTTCTACCATGGCATCAGGATGATTCCCTAACCCCCTAACAGTCCCAACGTGACACCAGCAGGCTACCTCCTATTCCCAAAAGTGAATATTGACAAACGTTCACAAGAAGAGAGCAGCCTTTTCTTCACATCATCCTTCTATACAGAACACTTACTTGATTTGAAATGACTGCATGGAATCTTGAAGTCATTTGATACAAAGCTTTTATCATTACATTCTTGTTGATGTTTGTATGTTTGTGTCCTTATATGTTGCTGTTATACGTGTCACCATAAATTGGCAATCCTACTGTATGTGCACAATTTTTACTAAATAAATAAATATTAACAGATGAGAAGGCATTATTTTGTTTTTCCATCAGAAAATTGATATCGATTTTGAGGTCTTCTTATACTCTAAGAGGGTCCTCCTAAATGCTTTCACCATAAATAGTTGCTTTGGAACATGATACTCCAAAGCTGTAATATTGTTTGTTTTTTCTGCCTCCTGAGTCACTAATATTTTTAAGTTCATATCATAACTTTGTTGGATTTCTTTCTTCACTTGAGATTCCAAAGGTTTTTTCCCGACATACTAATATTTTCTCTACCCGTTTTAAATTTATAAAAGCTTAAGGTTCAAGAATCATGGCTACAAAAATACTGATGTAAGAGCTACTGACAAAAACACTGATTAAACAACACATATGAGCTACCATACTCATAACCACCACTGAGATCAAAAGGCAAAATGTATGTGAACGTGCTAAAATTTAGCCTTGATCAATTATTTTCAAAATTTCTCTTCAATAAGCTTTCCCAATACAATGATAAAATGTAGAATCATAAAAGTGAACATCCAATTCATTTACTAAGAAGCGATTGTAAATTGATGTGCAGAAAAAATGTAGAGACTGCAACACTAATGTTTTTGAAGCTACAAGTTCTCAAATGTAAATAGAATGTGACCCTCAGAGGTACATATACACTGGAGGAGAAAATCTCAAATTTTATTCAGGATAAGATGATATCAAAAGTTGACCAAAGTGCCAAGATGATGCAGTGATAATTTGAGGAAGTAAATTTGAGCTGTTTCACTTCATGGGGTTAAGACATTGGAACGTATGAGAAAGGAGTATGTAAACAGGAGTACATAAGTATTACAGGAATAAGTACGCATGAGGAAGCAGAGTATGCTGTGTGGGACATATAAGAAAAGGATAAACTGCAACTTGGAAACAAAGCAACTCGGAGCTGCTTTATTTTTATTTCAGTTGGACATAAGGGAGTGCAAAAATTAAGAGTAGATAGGAAGAGGAAGCATCAGTAGCTTAACTGGCTAAGGCATTACGCTGGATATCAAGGGATCCAGGTCCGAATCCTGGCCAAGGCAAATAATTTTTACATATTTAAATTTTTGCATTGTAATGTGTAATAGTATGACCCCGTTCAAAGTTATTGTTGTAGCACTTCCGGGAGTTTTTTTTGAATTTGTAACCTTAAGTGGAAACAAGATTTTTAAAACAAAAAATACATAACAATTCATTTACAAACAAACATATTGTTAATTAGAATTGCCTACCTGGGAAAGTAGGCTAGCCTTTTCCAAAACATTTTACTGAATTTCAAAATAAATTAAACAAATCCATACGTAAATCCTCGATTTTCATAAGTATTCAGGAGACTGAGGAATCAAACAAATTTTTTCTAATGTAAAAATATTTATTGATCTGAAACTTAGCGTTAATTTGACAAACATGAATACATGGTCCAAAAATTAATAATATCGTCAACATAGAGGCAATTTTATCACAGTCGTACCAATGTATAATACAAAATTTTCTTAAAAATTTCTAACTCAGAATGCTGTTAAATAATATAACAACACATTTTATATAAGTACAAAAATCAATAACTAAATGCAAACCTCTTGACCCTTTATATTCTACATTTATTGAAGTGGATATGACATTTGCTACTGTAGGCAGCCAGGCATAAAAGGTTGTAACATGGGCTCATGTATTTTAGAATGTAACTGAATGGACTGCAATGATTGTGTTAACAACTATTTTAAAACAGTACAATAAGGGTCTCACAAAATATTAATGGATATATGTCAGAACAAAATTTATCGCCCTTAAATGCATTTTTGATAAAATTGGAAAAAAATTTATGTAAATTTAAACGAGTTAGACTGAAACACAGTACAGGTTACTCTTTATTAACTCACACAAAATAAAGGGTTTAATAAGAGATTTGCGCAGATCATAAAATACTACATCCACCATATTCCTAAAGTCATTAGTACAATAATGAGGTCATTAAATAGGTAACTTTGTCCAAGAAATAACATTAAACATAAAGATCATCAACTAATCCCACAGATATTGAAGCAGATTACTCAGATTTACTAAAGAATTGACCTCTTATAAAAAGTGTTTTGAACTATAACTGGAATAAACATAAGTAATCCAGTCCAACTTGAATAAAAATACTCACCTTTATGTTAAATGTGACAAATCTATCTCAAAATGAAAAATCTGATTAGTCATTAACAGTGAGAAGTCAATTCTTGATTAAAATCATTTAAGTTCATACAAGAGAAAACTAAAGTTTATCTTCGAGTCTGATTAAATATCTACTAACAACAGACCATGCATATAAAAATGTGCAGTTTTTTTAAATGGGGATTGTCACTTATAAAAACATTTCTTTTGGCCTCCTAAGAAATGGAAGCCATAGAGAGTTAAACTACGGGAAGGGTACAAATTGCATAATAGATTTTACTCGTAAATTCTTTCATTACATACAAATAAGGACATTCTTCATTTAAAATACACATTAATTAAACAGCATCTAAGGATAAAACAGCAATGAATTGGATACATAATCCACAGCTATTATTCCAAATAGGGGTCAATTCCCTGAGCAAATCAATTAACTATTGCGGAAGATGCCATCATATTGACTCCACAAGTACCATCACCACGATATAGTCTGTAGTAACCCTGCAAGGACACAAAAGATAACTTTTAGGACGAAAAGATTCACAAAAAGATTACTTCATTGATATATTCAAAAATGAAACTAGGCATTAAGAAACAAGCTTCTGAGCATTTACCTGTTCACCCCATCTACTACCCCAGCTATTTTTAATGATCCAGAAGGGGAATGTTTTGTTAAATATAGGATATTCTGAAAGGAAAGAATAAGATAAAGAGAATTAATATTGGCTTACCTGCTCCCCCCAAGAGCTTCCCCAGCTATTTTTAATGATCCAGTATGGTAAAGTTCGGTGTAGAATGGATGTCCCTGAAAAATTTTATGGATCTAATTTTGAAATTATTATGACTAATTGGAGAGTCAAATATTCCTACCCCACTAGAATTACTATTGCAAATTTATAGTAACTCTTACAAGAAGTGAGTCAACTAATTTCATTCATTCACTCAATTCAGATAATTCACGGTGACCTAGTGATGCCTAAAAATTAACTTCAGAGAAAAAATTAGACTATATTGGATAATAAAGGAGAGCTTTTTCTGAGCATTAAGTTTACAACCTGCAATCAGGAGGCAAAATTTTAAGAGGAGAAGAGAGAAACGCACACTATTGGTTTCTCTACAGAAATGAGGGGCAAACTTTACGAATCCATGTAATTCCAAAAATTCCTATTCAAAAGACAGCTCTTAATAATTTAATACTAATCCAAACCACTACTAAATATGACCCCAGGTTCATATATGACCCTAAACACTTCCCCTGTTCCTTCCTCCACTTACTCTAGTGTGTTATAATTGGGCATATTTCCATCAAAAAATTGTAACATGATTGAATTTAAGACCCCTAAATTCATTTCTGTTAGCAAATAGAATTCTGAATAGCAACAAAGTTAATCAAATGAATGTTTTGAGATGACTATATTCAGAATAAAATAAAGAAAAGAATGGGCATAACAAATAAATGGTAACATTGATTCAATTAAAATTTAACTGATAAAACTAGGCAAATGGATATTCTGAGAAAAAACAGCCAAAAGAAATTTAAAAAATTACGCATGTACCCATTTAAAAATTACATGTGAATTGTGTGCGCACTAAATTCGTTGAAATCAGATAACTGGATTTCATTGCAGAGTTGGCGAGATTCAGTAGCATAACTAATAGGGTGAAACCTCAAATTTACATTTTTGAAGGGATCAGTGAACAAAAATGTAAAATCAGGGATAGTTTCAAAATTGAGTTCAGGAGGTAAAATGTTAAAAAATGTATTTTTATGTTTTACAAATGCAATATCTCAGGGGATTTTTTTTTCAAGAAGAAGACATTAAAAACGACCGATCAGAATTAATAATTTGAATGAAACTTAGACCCAAAGATTAAAAGTGCAGAAAGAGCAGAAACCATAATTGAAATGGAACCAAATCTAATTAAAATGAGATATTACACAGACAAATGTCAGCCAATAGCTTTAGTATTATTTTAAATTACTTAAAAAAAACCACTTCAGCTGGAAAACAAAGACTTCATGTGCTTTATGCAGTCCAGATAAACACCTACATTTAGACCTTCATAAATGATATTTTTAAATAAATGCTATGAACAAATGTACATTATATAAATATGTAAACCTTTGAATTATGAATGATGCCTGAAATGAAATATTATAAAAATCAGTGAGCTATATTAATGGAGCAGTGAAATTTTACTAAAACTACACGTTCATAAACGTAATTTTGAGGTTCTTACTGCATTGATTTATATGTACTCCAGTCCAGACAGTTTAAAAATTACAAATTTGAGAATTATGTCATTTTGGAGTGCTTACATTCAAGTTTTCAAAATATTCCACATTTTAAAAAACCTTTAGAGGAAACAGTTAAAGTTGCCTTTCATTCATTTAATTCCTTCACTCCTCACATACCTCATGCATGAAAAGATTTCAGGTAAAAAATCAAGGTTAAACCAACATTTACAACACGTGAACATATTTTTTTAGATTGCAATCTAAAAACTGACTTTTACACATCAAAGATACCACTGTATTTGTGCTGAGGCAGAATGAGTTAATATGCAAAAATTTAATTTTTGATAAATTCATAATGAAACTCACTGTGAACACCAAATCCAACTATAAGAACTCCATGGTCTAATTCCTCAGGATCACACAAGATCTTCCAAGGATGAGAAACACCCCCCATATAAAACTAAAATGGAATAAAATAATTTATTAGCACTTCAACCGACGTTAGTTTTCTGAAAGGCAATGTATAATTTTTCCTTTTCATAATTTAATCATGAAGATTTCAAAATTTTTTCATCATAAACATTAAAACCACAACCAAATTATCACTTCAATCACAATTCAGCGAGTGACCTCAATGTAGCATTGCTCAAGCAAGGAAATTCTAATCATCAGTACTAAAGCACAAGACTCCATTCTATTATTGTTGATACATTTTAATCTATGTATCTAATTTCATTTGACCAAAGAATATACTTATATTTGTAAGTGAAGGAAAGCATGAAAAAAAGAAAATTGATTTCATTATTTATAATATGCATGCTAATCAATGTATCTCTGATAAAAGATGGCTACATATCCATCTCATTACATGAGCGCCCCTAACATATAGCATTAATTTAGCGAGCACGTAAAATGTTACTGAGACGAAAATTTTATAGAAACAGAGATTATACTTTACCTGCATTGCATTGGCATTCAATGCAATTGATATTGGTCCATTCTTGAAGAGCCACCGTGCCATTTCATCCTCATTAGAGGAAATGTTGAGGGATCCAGATAATGTTACCAACACTTCAGATTTATTGAAATGGCATTTCTCATTCTCACCATCATATGGGTAGTCTTTCTCACTTTCCAAACCACCAATTCCCTCAATAGCATGGTATGCCTGGTCCATTAATCCCCCATTACAGCCTTGATCTAATGAATCACAGTCCACTAATTCTGTGAAAAAAATGTATTTATTCATTAATGTCAAAGATATCAGACAATCATGTATTGGCAGCAATCTCCAGACTTAAATTTAATGGTTAACTTAGTCCAAACTACAGAGGGGGCTAGTTACATTAGGTTCCACAGCCACATACTCAACCAAACCCAGTCCTCCTATAGCCTACTGATCAATTAGCATGATATTTTGAAGGAAAGCAAAAGTAGGGTACGACAGATCCCAGTGGAATGTTAAAAAATGTCATTGAGTTTTAGACCCTACAAAAACCTATTAATTTGACATTCATCATATCTGAACCAGCTTCTTAAGAAAATCTGCATGGTTTCATAATCTGGAGAAATCAGGTCAGAAATAATCCCAAAAAACTGAATTTTGCAACATTTTACTCTTTCAGATCATTTAATTTGGTGCATTTATGATTTGAAGCGCACTAAGAAATTCCTCAACAAGGTACGAAAGGCAGACACTTCTGCAAAAGTATTATAATAATTTCATAAGTATATTTAAAAATAATTGACAAAAGTATGTAGCAACATCTGCTACATACCTTTGTCAGTTATTTCGGTTATCAACTTGTTTAATAACCGCTACTAAGAATGCAATTTCAATATTGATCTCAATTTTTTAATACATGAATAAAACAACTATCACAGTCACAGCAGGCCACCATGAGGAAAGTAAACCTCAAACATATCACATAAAATTCCTGGGCTATAGTTGACAATCTTCTTAATGATTATACTCAACTGCAACATGTGTAATGCTCAATCATGGATCATTTTAGCTAACATCGAACCCAGCGGCTATATTTATTACATTAAAAGATCCACCAAACCTGCTCTTTCTATTAAGATATTTCATTATTGAGATGCAATGACAATAAAACTCGTGTATACAAATAGTATAAGGCTTAAATTACGGATTCATGAATTCATACTTAAAATGTTAATGTAATTCAAAAGAGGAATATAAGATTCATTTCTAAGATGCCATTATCACTGAATATTTAGAAATGTGAAAGACCTGCCCTTAATTCGTCTATAACCACATAAATTATCCTTTTAATGGAATATATAATTACTTTTGAGTGGCAAAATTCATAACTCAAATATTTAAAGAGGATTAAAATTTGGGAGGAGATTCCTTTGCTATAAACTACAATGGCTGATGGAATGAGTTGGGGTACTTCTGATGAAATAGTTTTCAATCGACAAGTTTGCTTTTCCTCCTTTTTGATTTTGAAGTTACAATTGTTAAATTTTAACTGCACAGGTATTCCTGTAGTTGCATTCAAATGCTATGAAACAATTTGCAAAATGTCCTTTCCGTCACTTTACCTACTCCATCCTTCACAAATTTAATGTCATTACAGGTCTATACATGACGTAAGTAAGCTATAGGTATTTTTGAACTGGTTTGATGGTTTGAGAAATGGAACACAGAAGGTTGATGATGAGCAGATAAATAAGATGGTCCTAGATTACAAAAAATTGAAAAAAAATAGATGGACCTCTAACAAGCAAGAAAAAAATTGAAGTTACCTTGCTCAGAGAGGGAGAGAAGTTTTCCATGCTTAAGAGCATATTGGCCCTCAACATTTCCAGTCACTGAGAAAGCCCAGCATGATCCACACATTCCCTGAAATAATAATTTTTTAAATATATAAAAGAAACTCGCTTTATGTAAGAAATAATGATAGTGGCCGGTAAATAATGAACATCCAATAGCACTGAATGGAATGATATAGCATTAGGGTTCTCTAAAATATCACCACAAATGGTCAATTATTTTGGTGATTTTCGCTATAATGTGCAAGCTGTTTTTTGAACAACATGTATATTAATATTTCTCATGCTCAATCAATGACATCAATAAGAGAATTTGAGAACAGAAGACGTAAACTACACTGGAATTACTGAAAACCTTTATAAAAGGTTAATATACCTCTGAAGTTTGTAGTCTAATGTAAATTTGTCCTTTTGAAACATGAAAACAAAATCTAAAGAGTAGATAAGTGAACCACAAAACCCAGGGGCTCCTTTCTCCTTTGAAAAAAGTGAAAGTTCTGCATTCTTAATTTTATCCCAAAATCCCTTTCTGACTCACTATCCATCTTAATTGATGCTTGAAAACCCTGCCTCATTGCATTGGAGGGTTTGCATGTAGATGAAGTTTAGTCCATTCACAGCAAACTCACAGGCAAATCATAAGCCATGGTTAGAGACAAAAAGCATTCTTGAGTAGCAAGATGTAAAATTCTTTGGTTGTACGTATATATCTTGAATAAAAATCATTCACTATAAACCAGAGATCCAGAACATACTTAAAACTAAAAAATGGAAAATTATTGGGGTATGTCTGGCTCTTTTTCAAGCTAGATTGGGACAAAATGTTGAGTTAGATGTTACACAACAGCAGACACTATGATATGATCAAAATAGTAATAAAAACATCCCTAACTATTGCTTTAGTAGTGGTAGGCACATATTCTAGGTGTATTTCACTAGAACTAGGGCACTTAATGTAAATAAAGGAATATAAAAGATATAAAGTCAGTGATTTATATTATGTTTAACTCTCCTTTTCCGGAAGAAGAACAGACTGTAAGAAACTTTCTTATACTTTAATTATATGATTTTAACAATGAATATAATTCATAACTATTGTAAAATATTGTCATCATAATACTAAATATTGAACAATCAATGAACAATATTATGAAACCATTCTACAATTCTGCAAAACATAGGAAGGGTACATCTGAGTGATGCGTTTGGACATCCCAGGCTGAACAAAATTTGTATCCCATTTTCTGGGTACCAGGTTTTCCAGGTAAATCATAAGTGGCACATGGAGAGAAACTCCCCATGAGCACAGAAGAAAAGATTACAGGATATTGAAATTCAGTTTCAGATCTTCCTGGACTATATCAGTATTGCCAATATTTTCCTGAATATTTCCTAAGTACCCCGTTTTTCTCAAATTTCCCTGATAGGTGAACACCCTGTGTTAGACTCTAGACTAACACTTATTCCTCATGAGTGTCATTAGTAAGTCCTTTTAGATGTTAGGGTTAATTAAGAGACATACTATAACATTTAACCCTCTTAGTGCGGCGGGCCGATATATCGGCTTTTATATCCCTGGCGAAAAGTGCGGCGGGCCGATATATCAGCTCTTGCGTAGGCTATTGTTTAAATCGCTGTAACTTATGGTTTTTTCTTTAATAATTTATGGTTTTTGTGCTATCGATAGGGTGAATTCCATACAATTATATAACACATTTTTTAATTTTTTATTAGTAATTTTAATTGCTTTTCAAAAAGTATAATTCTTACTATAATTTTAGGTTCAGTTTTGTACATGTCGGGATGCTCAGCCTAATTGTCTGCTTGCTTTTTTTTCTGAGTGGTCTTTCGACTATGAAAAGCCACTGAAAGGCTACTAATCTGTGTTCATCTGTAATCTCTTGAATGTGTTATGGTGTCCTGGTGTTGATAACCGCTTATTCAGACTTTGTTGATACTATGGAAATGAGAGCACTGCTTTGTTATCATTTTGGTGTCTTGCCGTCCATCCTATCTAATCATTTGTGCCCTGTGTATTTGAATACATTGTCAGTAGTTCTCCATGAGTTAGAACTTCGTTTTTTTCTGCCTTTAGATTGTAAGCACAATGTTGCAGTCTCAAGGTAAGGGGAAAAGTCCCAATTTGACTCAGTGAATTCAACCTTTTAAACAAAATTGAACTTTGCAGAGGCTGACAAAAAAATTTGCAATTCACTGGTTTTTCTTTATTTATTTATAATATTTTCTACATGTCTTTTTCATTCTTTATTATATTTAAATATCGTAAATTTATTGAAAAATGTTTTTAAAAAAATATTAGTATTGTGTCTAAAAATCGAAATATTATTGCTAAAAAAATATTCTTCAAATTTATAATACTGTAATAATTACATTTATTTTTCAGATGATGTAAATGTAAACCATCATTATTAACTACAATATTTTATTTTAAAATAAAAAAACTGCATATGGATATCTAAACAAATAACTTCATAAGGTTTTTTTTCCTAAGGTGATACATTTTCTTAAATTACCCTTCGCACTTCTCACTAGTACCCCTGGAATCCCCGCCGCACTAAGAGGGTTAAATACTACCTTGATCAAAAAGTTCCCGGAATAACCACCGTGTGGAGCTCCCATCGTTCCGATTTGAGTTCTGTTTTTTTTTGTTAAATTGGTACATCTGTTGTTGATATTCCCTTTAAATCTTAGTGTCATAACTTGACATTTGCAAAAGTTACGTAGCCAAGAGTACATCTATCTCTGTGTGTGTTGGCGATTTTTTACAATTTCAGAAATGGATTTAAATTTGCAACAACGAACTTGTATTAAATTTTGCGTAAAAAACGGATTTAGTGGCGCACGGACGTTGGAAATGTTGGAAAAGTGTTTCGGCAACGATTCTCTAAAAAAAAACGGTCGTTTACCAGTGGCACGAGCGGTTCAGAAGTGGTCGTGAGTCAATCGAAGATGATGAACGCAGTGGCAGACCATCGACATCGAAAGTCGGTGAAAAAATTGATAAAGTAAAAGAAATGTTGGTCAATAACCGCAAATTAACCATCAGAGAAATAGCGGAGGACTTGAACATTGCCTATGGATCCGCCCAAGACATTGTGGTTAATGATTTGGGTTTCCGTCGTGTAGCAGCAAAGTTGGTTCCAAAAGACCTCAATTTCATGCAAAAAAGAGACCGTGTTGACGTCGCAAAAGACATGATTTGCGAGGCTGAATCCGATCCCACATTCATCAAAAGGATCATTACTGGAGACGAGACGTGGGTTTATGAGTACGACACGCAATCCAGACATCAGGCAAGTGAATGGCGTTCACCAAATGAGCCGAGACCAAAAAAACCACGTCGTTTTCAGTCAAAAAAGAAGGCAATGCTGACGGTTTTCATGGATTACAACGGTGTAGTGCATCATGAATTTTTGCCAGAAGGCCAGACAGTAAACAAAGAGTATTATTTGGGCGTTATGAGACGTTTGCGTGAAGCAATTCGCCGAAAGAGACCAGAAATGTGGGCAGAAAACTCGTGGATTTTGCACCATGATAACGCACCGTCGCACAGTGCTATCATTATTCGTAATTTTTTGACGGAAAATGCAACAAATACCATCCAACAGCCACCGAATTCACCTGATTTGGCTCCCTGTGACTTCTTTCTGTTCAATCGAGTTAAAAAACCATTACGGGGAACGCGTTTTAGCAGCCGAGAGGAAGTAATGGAAAAATCGCAGGAAGCACTGATGGACATACCGAAAACCGAATATAAAAAATGTTTCGAGGATTGGATCAAGCGCTGGCATAAGTGTGTTGCAGTCGATGGGGATTACTTTGAAGGGGACAATATAGATTTAGATGAATAAACTTGTATTTTTAATTTTCTGAATAAATTCCGGGAAATTTTTGATCAAGGTAGTATGCCCAAACTCTTAAACCTTTGTATATGCAGAAATTGTAATTGTTATGTGGTCCCCACACAATAATAATCATATTTACTGGCTGAAAAGAGTGCAACACAATTTTTTCTAGTACGGTTGAATCCAGATTAAGGAGACCAATGGCTGACATAAATTACAAAGTATTCACCTGTTGTTTTACTACCTGTTTATGCACATAATTTGATTATACATTTTCCTAAATGGATAAATTGGTGCCTGGATGGAACTCTTTATGAGCTGAACAAGGGAAAATGAAAATACAACTACTTCACAAAATCTGTGATTTTTATGTAAAAGCCAGTCAATATCACAAAGGAGTAAATAATTCTAATTACCTGGTCTTTCACTTCAGTCACTACATTATAATGCCTCCAGTCAAACTCTACAGGTAGCTTGACTTTGGGTATCGTGGCCTTTTTCATAGGTATATCTAATTTTCTTGCTTTTGGGTCAAAACCCAGATGATGCTTCTTGAATTCTTTGGCTGTAAATGAAACACATACATCATTTCATTACAAAATCTAGAATCATATGAAGCGGTGATAGTAAGAATATTTTGAAGTGAAAATATGAACAGCATTTAAAACAATGCATCACATCAAGACTTGAGAGAATATTGTAGCAAGATGCATCATATCAGGCTTTTAAACATGCTATCATGAAAAAATGATCAAATTAATACCAAAGGTGCTTTTAATACACCGTCTTTGTTCATGAATTTCCAGGCTTTCCTTTAGATTTTCTAGGCCAAATGAAAATTCTGTTAATGCAACTTGAAATGATGAAAATGGGTCTAACTAAAATTGGCAAATGAAATCTAAATAGTAGGAGATTTAGAACAACTTTTACGTAGTCTCTTTGAATAAATATTAGTAGGACACACCAAATGCAAGTTCCTTATTGGTACCTCAATTGACAGCAAAGAAATGCATACTCTAAATATTGATCCATGTCTTACAAAAATTATACTAATATTTTTTAACTTAAGATCAAAAATTTACTCCCACTTAATGCAACTGCAAAATATTATGTTGACACTCATCTAATGGCGCTGATATCAGACTTGCGAGGTTTACCTGTAAACGCACCCAATTTTACCACCAGTTGAACCAATTTTAACCCCTCGTGTATGCAGATACTGCAAAACTAATGTTTATGGAGAAATACTTCAAAGAAATGTTTGGTGCCAATGATAATGGTTTAGTGAACAAAATTCTACTTACAATTGGGGAATATTGAACACTTCATTGTTTCAAAGGTGAGAGATAAACCACATGCCTTCAAAACAAAATCATGAACCCTTAACTGAGAACCACCATATTTCAAGAATTACTCATTGAAGATGGTGCATGAATGACATGAGACTTCAGAGAATAATTCTCCCATGAACTAAAACACATGAAATTGAGTATAACAAAATGGAACACATAAACTACATTATAAGTTTGAATTTTCAGCTTTAAAGACATTATTTTATCATTGGTATTGATTTAGCATGTTTGCTCTTTAATTTTGAACCAAAAATAAATATGCACAATAGTAGACATATCATTATGTTTAGGCAGAAAACTACAACACTGAAATTTCATTTTATCATCCTCCCCTTCCCATCCCTCACTCATTGCTAACACATTCCTTCCCTTTGCTTTTTTTTTGCCCATCTCATATAAAATATCAACCCCCTGCTGAAGTGGTACATCCAACTTTCTCTCCCTTCAGTCAACCTCCACTCTCCTTCCCTCTTCCCCATCTTCTCTCCCCACCCTCCCCCACGTTTTGCCTACATCTTCTGTACACCTCTTAGTTTATATGTCTTGTACTTGAAAATGACTATATGAGTTGAAATGCACATCATTTCAATGCAACAATTTCAGAGTGTAAAAATCATTTGCCTTAACCAGGATTCCTCGATGTCTGGCCGAGCGCTTTAGCCAGTTAAGCTATCGAGGCTCCATAGCTTCACTGGCTAAAACACTTGGCTGGACATTGAGGGATCTTGGTTTGAATCCTGGTCAAGGCAAATGATTTTTACACTCTGAAATTGTTGCATTGAAATGCATATTAGCGGATGACTCTGTTCATAGTCACTGTTGTGGCATCTCCCGCAGTTTCTTGGAATTTGCACATCATTGATTTAACTTTATTATACGGTGACTAAGTGCTAAAAACTCCATTTTTTTATTTTCAACTAAAAATCTCCTTTCCCCCATGTACATCTAATGCAATAACAAAATTGGTATATTGTTCTGCAGTCATTCTGTTGATATGTGCAACTTAGATCCATAGAAATCTGGGATTAATTGTAATTGGATCCAAATCACTATCATAAGCGTATACCTATATACCTATGACAAACTCAGGTTACTGAACTTTCATCTTTATTAAGTCATGTGGTATTTCAAACATAACGTTTAACTTGACTGTAATACAAAATTAAAACACAAAAGCATACCAGAAAGGTCAGAAAACTGTGTCATTCCATATGTAGCTGTCCCTTGCTCAGTTTCCTGAAGTACCTGCACTTTTTTCATGTTAGCACGGAAAATGCGGAAACGATGCTGGTGCTCTTCCTCAGTATCATATTTCTTGTTGAACTTGATGAGGAAATCAGAAAACATTTGGCGATGCTGACCTTCATTCATATACTCCACATCCTTTTATGAGAAGCATGAAATTGAAACAGAGAAATCAGAGGTTAGAGATTCGGCATTTAAAATAAAAAACCAAATAAGTAGACACCTGGTTAGCAAGAGATATTCCTATTTTGAATTTAACTGATTGAAATACAATTTTAGTCACCTGAACATTCTTCATTGTCTTACTTAAAGTTAGTGCAGGATTTTTTCAACAGGTTTCGAATTTGTAACCTTTTCACTATGCCCAGATTTTTACTAATTTGCACTCATCAGTAGCACCCGTAACTTTAACAAAACCTGAGAAGAGTGACAACTAAACTTGGTTTAGTAAAACTAACCAGTTACAAAATTTAATTAAAAATAATGACTAATGGTTATTGCCAGCCTAAATGTTAACAGTCAACAGTTTATTACTGTTGCCACACTTAATTAAAATCATACAGTCAAAACTCAGTCTAATAAACTCTTTGAGTCCAGGTTAATGATCGGACATAGAATGAAACCTCTTCATGTCTTTACTCTATTAATATCCTTACACTCAAAACAACAAGAGAAATGTCATCCTATTAAATTACAATGGAACCTCGCTTAAAAAGCACCTACAACATCGAGTAATTCTAATAATGAGCAAAAATATTGGCCCTGAAGACAACTCGCTTAACGAATGACTTCTTGCATAAAAGGTGATGAGGAGAGGGTATTTTCCAGATACATTGCGCACCGGCTACTGCAGTTTGTCTCTAGCATCATAGCATCGCTAGTGATCACACATTTTTCCAAACTTGTGTTCAAACATATTATTAGCGATTTTTTGCGCTAATTTTAATAATAATTTGTGCATGGCATAGAAATGAAAAGTAAAATAATTGAAAATCGGGAATCAGGTGTGAGCTGGTTGATCTAGTGCACAAATTAACAATCGGTCAACATCAACGACTGGCCTTTGCTTCAAGAACACGGACAAGACTAAGCAGATAGATACTTCAAATAGAGTGAAAAGAGTATCTACGCAATGGTGATGTATTAAAAAAATCCATTATTTATTACATACAACACAAATACATGACCTTAATGTAAACAATCAATGTTTCAAATTATATCTCTTCAAACTCTTCCAAATTATAATACAATCTAGGAGCTCAAGAAAGCTTATTGATAAAAATGAGCAATTGACTACATATTCCTATTCATGACTGGGTATGTCATATAAATATAAAATGTCAATAACTTCATCTTTACTAAGAATATAGCCGGTAAAAAAATTTCCTCTACACACCTTAATCCCATTTGTCCTGTTTACAATAACTAAAAAATCTTCTTAAAAACTCTATCACAATCATGACAAAGTAAACAAAAATTGACAAGACTTTACCCTTGCCTATTTATTCTTATACTGTAGATTTCATATATTAGAATACAACTTGACTGAATATTTTGAAATTATTTCAGTAAAACAAATACAACAGCTTAAGGCAATAAATTTTAGTCAATTATTATAAGTAATTAATATGTTCGAATATTTCTAGTTGAGTGGTAGCTAGTTACCATTGGAAGAGGTTTCCAAATGATTGTAGCTCAGATCAAAGAAACTGAAAATCAGAATGATGTTTACAACTGTGATTTACAAGAGAGGTCAGAAACTGTTTATGCATCCAGAAGCCATTTTGTTCAACAGAAATATTCATTGATTGGTTCTTCAGCAGAGAAAGAAAATGAATTTAAAATTATGGGGGTAAAATTGGGACTAATTTTTGACATCCTATGAAGCATGTTTTATCAATGGAGATTCATTCTAAAGAGTTTTGACTGTAATTGGTTACCCAAAAATGCATTTCTAATCACGAACCCCAAGAAAAATACCTGTGGTATTAAAATTAATCCAGACCGTAGGAGACTTACTAAATGGATGAAATTACATTATCTACTGATAAGATTACATGTTATGGTAAAATTTGATCAATATTCATCAATGCTTGTTTATCAATCAACAGTTTTAATGGCAAAAGTTATGAAATTAAAGTTGGAATTACTACAATATCCACCATATTGACCAAATTATGTAAAACAGTACAAAAATACCCAAAATTATTTGTTTTTCTATTGCTTACAAAGAACTCTTGTTAAACTACCCACATAACACATATGAAATAACATTTCAGATTTCCATCCAAATTCTCACAACCACAATAACCATACCAGAACCCAGTTAAACCTTCATTTCATATACAATCACACCAAAACTGCAAAAGCCTGGAACCAAAGTCACAGGGACTTACCCGGTACAATAAATTACCTTAGAAATATAAAGATATAACATAAATTGACTTAAAAGACAAAAACATTCACAACTGAGAAAGAAATTAATACCTCTTGCCTAAAATTATTAAAAATAAAAAAATATGACGTTACGAGCAAAATATAACCTATGTAAAATATGGCCTCTGTACATGTCAATATGATTAAAATGTGTTTTTTCCCTGCTTAAGTGCATTTTCTGAATGCCTATATGTATATGATGTGTCCTATATTGCTGTTCAAGAACAATCCTTTGACAAATAAAAATTATTAATTTTATTTTGCACCAAATGAATGAAAAATTTACTACAGAAGAAGCACATTCTAAAGAAGAAAGAAAAGAGAGACCAATATAAATATCAAATCAGGGAAAAATATTAAAGAAAAGAGAGACCAATATAAATATCAAATCAGGGAAAAATATTAATCAACTTTCTCTAGCCTCAGATTGGCATTGTTTCAGCCTAAGTTGGAGATTTTGCCTGCAAGATTTGATGAAGCAAAGGCTCTTTTCATGAATGCCACTAAATTTCTTTGACTTCTTGAATGAAATCATGCAATATTTTGTTAAACATGCAACATAGGAAATATGAAATCAGGTGGTGTGAATACATTTTATCACCAACAAGTTTTCCTGCAGGGTGATAGTTACAGCCTCATCATTTGTTTATTTTTCCCATTCACTTAACTTAATATTAATAATTAAAAATGAAGCACAAGATGTTGCTTCCATTTGATATCTATTGAAAATTTAATCTCTTCACAGAGCAAGACACTCTTTTGCCTTATTCACTAAGTTGATTCAACATACACTGACAAATGACTTTTAAAGACATTTTTAATTGCAACTTGAAAAGCATAAAAGGATTAATTAAACGGCTTCAAGATTTTAAAATCACTCACCCTTTTCCTTCTGGCAGAATTTTCTTCACAAGTAAAGTTCGTGACGCTTCGCTTGGCAAGCCATCTTTGGTCCCATACTGAAACATAGCAAATCTGTGGATTCTGTTGAAAAAATAACAATACATTTGTGGAAGTAAAAGTGATTAAACTGTACACCAATCCTGACACTTGAATTCACTATTATATTCACTCTTATTTTACTATTCAAGGAATTACCACAAAAAGTGCATTACTGAGGAAACAATTAAAATGGAAAAATAAAAATCTTTAAACAAAAACATAAATGAAAATCATATAGGGGCAGTGATTATGAAACTGAAGGTATCTGTTTCAAATTCTTTGGAGGGAAAAAAATACTTTTTTTTTTAAACTATGATTCTTTTTCAAAATAAATTAAAAATAAAATGGCTGCCACAACCTGTAGCACCAATGGTGAGGGGAGCAATTTCACCAGGTCAACAAGAATATCCTGGCATCAATTATTTCAGCTGTGAACAAGGGAATGGTCATGGAATCAACTGTAGCACCGTGACGTGGAATACAATTGGAAACCACCAAATTAGTCTCTTTAGAAGGGGCAGCCTTCCATACTATGCAACATAATGACATTCCTCCAGGTAAATATTTCAGAGGTAAAATTGGATTTCCACTAAGTGACTAGAAGGGGGATAACTTTGGTAAAAAATGATAAATGAGGAGATGTGAAGTGAAGAATCATAACATAAGGTTGGTGATCCTGTTCCTCATGTTGATGTTTCACAACCTGGTCCCCGTGCTTGGGAAGCTGCATTGAATTTTCCACATTATATTGACACCACACAGTTATCCCCCAGTAGTTCCTGCACAAGCTCACCAGAGCCTATAAGTTCTAAAATTATACTTGATAACTCCATGGTCTCCTCTATCTAAAGCACCAATATTTAAACTGCCACCTCAAAGATGCAGAAAATCTAACCAACCAAGCCTTGGACAACACTTAGATGGGAAACAGGATTTTTAGGTTGGAGATTTAAGATTGGAAAATATGTGAATATTTGATTCCCAAGATGATAGGTAAACATTGTCAACCTTTGACCTTGGTCAGAAATCATGAGTTAAAAAAAAATTTAAAGCCTTGCTAAACTATGGTCTCATGAAAACATGTGGCTATAAACTATATGTATCTAGCCCCTTACATTGATATGGCAAACAAGGTGAAATTTGAGCAGAAAAAAGTAGATTATATTGGTGTCACCAATGATTTTTGGGTGAGTGCTTCCTTCAACTGATGATTGTATGATTCTAACCAACCATTATACAAGGCCTTTCAAAAAACTATTCGACCCTGAATTTCCCAGTACACAGTAGTGGTGCTAGGGTGGCACCACCGAGAACAGGGGAAGGAGACAGTTTTTATGCATATGCTTCATTTTTTCTCTGCCTTTTAGTGAGCCATTTGGCCACCAAGTGAGTTGCTGTCATTTCTGTTCATCGCTTTTCAATTTCTCTCAAGATCACTGAAAGAGTAATTTTGTTGGTTCGTACCTATACACCCATGACTTTTCTCCAGCACAGGAACTGCTGGACACTACTAAGAATTATCCTGAGTTTCCGAACACCATGATAGCAGGAAGACCAAACAAAATCAACTAATGCAGTCAGTCATCTTGGGAGAAATCAAAGTTATATTACTTTTAAAAATATACACAGTTCTAGGCTCAAGCCCTGGTTGAATTTCCAAAAGAATCCCATCTTAGTGCATGCTTACATCATGGATGGAATATATAATTTAAGTTTACAGGTACAGGAGCACTTATGAGTCAGTCAGTTAGGACATTTGTCTTTACATATGAGTATGTAGATCTGACTGGTGCTGCACAAAATGCATGTAAAATCAGTAAGTACAGAATCACACTCTCCACTGTAATTAAAATGTTCCTAATCATTGTTTCATCATGATGCCTGAACATGAGAAGCCTAACATAATAATCTAATATTTATCTTGGAGGAAAGAAACTACAAGATTGAAAGAAGGGATAACATGTAAAGATGCACAATGGCAGGACAGAGATGAACTAAAAACTGATTAGAACGGACCAGAGTTTTATGTATTATTCTGTCATTAAAACCACTTATGCAACAAGAATTTCAAATCATCAATAAATTTTTGCAAAAAAAAGTGATACAAAATTTGACTAATTATTTAAGCATTGAAGGACTGAGAGCTTTAAACATAATGATCAAAGAAAGGAGTTCAACACCTTGCACAATAGCTTACCACATCATCCTGAAGAGGACAATCACCTTGAGTTTCACTGTCTTTCCTGCATGATGTGTCACCTATCTTCAATTTGAGGTGTATCATTAGACCACTCACAACCTTTAAAACAAAATAAGTAAAGTAAGCATTTCATTATAGAAATTGAATGAACAATCAAATCCCTAACTCTTAACTAAGAAGAACCATAGCAGAGGGAGGTTTGAAAAGTCCATGCAACCATGAAAAACTATTTTTCAGGATTAACCATTATTATTTGTCAACATAGCCTCATTTAGGTTAATACACTTCATCCAACATTGCTCAAATTTGTGGATCCAATAAAAACAACCTGATTGCTGCAACTCAGCAAAATAGGTATTTGTTTCAATAAAATTTCCTTTCCCCCAGATATTTTTTCACATTGAGTTCATATGAGTAAGAATTGCAACCCATCAACTTCGAGGCCACAACTGCTGCAAGTTAGCAGATGCATTTTTGCATGGAGACGGAGTCTTCTGTAAACCAATCTTGGACAATTTTCTTGCAACTAAGTTTTCAGACAGGTCTAATAACAATGCACACATAGTATGCACATATAATAGTTTGAATCTTTCCCAAAATAATTATTTCTCATAAGAATATTCATTACAAATAACAAAAACCAGCGGCCATAACCTTCCCAAGAAAAGGAACTGCATCCCTTTTCTTTCTTCAACCTTCTTTGGTACACAATCCCTACAGGCAACCCATTTCTTGGTTCCAGGTTTGTAGTGGTGTATCAATGTTTTTCCATGGCAATGAAAAGATACCTGGAGTACATATATTTTGCTAAAATAACTGCAAAACTATCTAATAACATGCCACACTATTTTACTGTTGGTCAACTGCAATAAATCTCAGATCCCATCTTGTGGATACTTTTCTCAAGTCCAAATGTTAATGTAAAATATTATGTAACCATTCACTCAAAACTCCTACAGTGCATACAGAAAGCTTAGCTTCACTTGTACACATACAGACTTTCCAAAAAATTTCATACCACCTTAAAAATATTCTAATCAAAGGTACAGTTTCACCACAATGTCTATCATTATTTCTCTTTAGTCTCCTGAGGAAATTTGCCTTTCATAAAATTATGTTTGATCAAATTATGAAATTATCCTTGCTAGAATTAATTTTTTTCTTCATTTCCTTCATCCAATCATTCATTCCATTCACCATTGAAAAAACTTATTTAGTCAAAATTACTGCTACTTCATAAAACACCGTTTCTCTGCCTTATGAATGCACAAAAAATCTTAAGTTTAATATGCTCATTACATAAATCAGCAGTTCTAAAATTCACACCTCTTCTATTTCCACACCTCTTGATGTAAGTAGGACAGTAAGTATTTTAAATTATTTATCATCAATTATTGCATTCACTCCATTTTAATCGAGCTATTTTGATGGTAAACATAGATTAGTTATTAATTTAACAACTTTTATCTGGGCGAGATTGAAACGTTATAGTTCCTTCTTCCACCTAACCTTTTTACATTACATCAAAGGCAATTACATACACCCAAGCCCCAGGGGGAGGAAAACCTCTCCCCACCAACCACCAAACCAAACTACCCTCTCCCCTTCCCCCCATACACACACACACACCAGTTTCCCTTCTCCTTCTCCCAATTTACCAGCACCTCCTCCCTCCTCTTCTCTGTCTAGTATGTACGAGGGTGGACCCAAAAGTAACAGAAATTGGGCTGTGGTGGGGAGCTACAGGTAGAGTGGGGGAAGCCTTTGTTCAGCCGGTCGTATGTCAGGCTCACACCACCGGCATCAATATGCACAGCACCGTTGCTGTGACTGGATCAGTCAGTCCATGAGAGCTGTTTCAGTGAAACGACTTTTTTCATTTTGGCAAAAAATGTGAGGGCAGATCATCAAGAGCAATGCACTGCAGTGAAATTTTGTTTCCTGTTGGAGGAATCGGCTGCGGAAACTATTGTAATGCCCAAGGCTGCTTATGGGGAAGTTGCCCCTAGCAAAACCAGAGTCTATGAGCGGTTTACATGTTTTAAAAATGGTGAAATGTCAATTGAAGACCAACCCCGTTCAGGCTGCCCTTCAACATCAAGAACTGATGGAAATGTCCACAAAATAAATGCCCTCATTTGTGAAGACTGTTGTAGAACCATTGATCAACTCTGTGAGATGTCTCGAGTGTCATGGAGTCTGTGTGTCATCTTTGGCACACAGGCGACTGGTTCTTCCATCATGACAACGTGCCGGCTCATACCGCCCTCTCTGGGATGCAATTTTGATAAAAAACGGCATGACATCAATTGTCAACCCCTCCTACTCACCAGATTTAGCTCCCTGTGACTTGTTTTTGTTCCCCAGACTCAAAAGGGACATGAAAGGAAAGTGTTTTGACACTGTGGAGGAGGTAAAACAAAAATCGCTACAAGGCCTAAAGGATATCCCAATTAATGAATTTCAGAAATGTTTCAAACAACGGAAGCATCGTTTGGAGAAGTGCATTGTGGTCAATGGGGAATACTTTGAAGGTGAACAAAATTTAATGTAAATATATTGAGAACTAAAGAATCTATAACAACATTCCTGTTATTTTCGAGTCCCCCTCGTATAGCTCTCTCTCTCCTCTGTTCTTCACCTGAAAGTTGAAACCTAGGTCGTGCATAATAAAATATCTGTGGAAGAACAAAGTATTTTCTCTTCCAATACCTATGATTGAGGTTTTTTTTCAATATTTTCCTAAAAAACAAACCAATTATGGAAAACAAAAAAGATTTAATAGCTTCACGGAAATATGTTTCAATTTTTTTTATCACCCTAGCAGTAATCAATCTGTGAAAGCATTGAGTTGCAAAATTATTTCAGCCGAGAGTTTGGTCAAATTGTTGGGATTGGACTAACTTCACAGAACAAGTATGTAATACCATAAAAATAATGCTTAAATAGCCACAGAGTATGAACTGTCAGAAAAAATCTTTCAATTTAGCCATACCCAAAAATGTCCAAAGTGTGGATTAACTTACTAATTACCTGTTTATGGACTTCCAAAATTTCCACAACCTTTTTCTTGTACTCTCCAGAGGAAACACCATCGATGTGATTAAATGCAAATGCTGTCACATTCTGAATATAAGGGCTATCAGCATCGGCAGGGACTAGACCACCCGGTACATGTCTACGGTTTCGGTGCTGACGGCTGGGCTCCTTTGCAAGTGTACATTCTGACTGCACTAAGCGCATTGATTCCCCAGCTTTTGGTGGTATGTGAACTTGTACCTTGCACAAATAATGTTTCTTCTGATATTCACCACTAGAACATGTGGTCTGGCTGGCGTCTTCACCACATTTCAACGTGCTGACTCTCAGCTTCAAGTGATACAACATACCATTCACAGTCTAAAGAGAATAAGAATGAAAATCAAAAGAAGAATAAAAAGAAAAAGTCAATTTTTCCCAACACTTTCATTGAAATAGTTGTGATGCTGTATGTATGTGTACCACCATTATAAATTGCATGCAACCTCCTTCTTGTAAGTAATAACATTATAATATAATTCAAATCATCCGTAAGTATTTCCCCTTGAATAAGTATGAGTTAGGTCTCATTAATCAAAAACTGAACAATATATAGCCACAAAAATTAACGTTATAGTATGATGATGATACTATTTATAATTAGAAGAACAAAGGCAACTATTATTAAAATTATGGTATTACAGCATAAACCACAATGGATTGCAAAATAATGACATCAACAAACAGTGGGCCTGGCTGATTAATACACATGGAATAGTTTTATTAAAACAACTTTAATAAATAATTACTTCAGAGACATAGGTATTCACTGTAAGAATAAACATTGATGTAATCTGAATCTAAAATAAATCTGACATACCCACCCATGTGACACATGACATCACTTACATTAGTATCAGTGAGGCATCTGGAAACTGTCCATTAGGTTGGCGAGAATAGATGACAAGGATTAAAATATCCATCTAACATTCATAAATATACACACCTATATTATTTCTGAAATGTACACATGTAAGTTCTCCTCCTAAGGTGATATTGCAAAAATGATGGGCTAATATTAGCTAGATGATGGAGAAATAGATACTTCTTTAAACAGTTGTGTAGTTTTTCATTCAGTAATATTTGCCAAATCACTAGTATTAAACCTCCCTAAAAAATGCTCTTAATATTTTTGGATTCTTGAAGATATGATTTTACTCTTATTAAAATACAACATGATCCATGCTGTTTTTTATGACAGATTTTATGGAAATTATTTTTTCTTTAATCTTGGCCATAGGAGTTTTTGACCTAACACAACAAAATGGGGCAGTTGTGGACTTGGGAATTGGGGAGGTGAGTGGGTAATCTCCCTCCTTGGGCCTTATTACTTTTTTAATACTTTCATTTAAACCAATTTCAATGAAAAAGCATAGTAAATTGAATACCTGTTTCTCAGCACTCTCCACATTCTCAAGTATTCTTTTGTCTAAATCTTCATCCAGATCATCCATCCTCTCCAAGGCAAATTTGGCCAATTTCAAAACTTTCTCTTTCTCCTCTTCTAATACATTCTTTTTACCACCTAGGGATGCACGGCGTCCATTACCTGTAAAATGAATGAGATTTACAATAGTAATTTTAAGAATTAAAAATTAATTGGTCCATCATATTTCCATAATGGTGCTTGCAAAAGCACAAGAAAAAAATCATAATGTTTTTAGGGAAAGTATCCAAGCTAGAGCTGACTGCTTGATGCACCAGACTGTTAATTAGTTCAGATGCAAATCAATGTTATTTAAGATGATGGGAATTTAAAGTAATTGAAATTCACAATTATGAAGAAAAATCAAATAATTTGAAATAACATACTTCTCCTTTCTCGGTTCAAATAGGTAATGCCAGGGAACTCATTGCTTTCCTCCAGAGGTTCAACAGAATCACTGTAAAGATGGACCTTAAGGAAGAACAATAAAATTGTATTTAATTTTGTACCTCACTAACAGACTTCTAATAATCAAACATAAGTTTGCATTTCTCTGAAATTTTTAAAATAATTAAAACTCATATCATCCTTCATCAAGAGGTTGAAAAGATGTTTATTAGAAGCAGACACCTATGCATTAACATGGGCAAGGTCATGCCGTTCATAAAATTTTAGCGTGGATATAAGCCATATATTTCCATCAATTTATAGTGATACCTAAAAGAATTTGTACTTTTCCACAGACTTTTATTATAAGATACAATGCGTTTCACCGATCTTTTCATAAAAGTCTGTGGAAAAGTACAGTCTTTTAGTATGGATCCCACATGAAAATTTATTTCTAATTCCTGCAAATTTTGATTTCCCTCACTTACTCAATTACAATTTACCCACCTCAGCTTGCCCTGGATCATCAGCAAACATTTCATCAAATGCTTGAACAACTTCATTCAAATCTGAATCTTCCTCAGGAGTGGCTACAGTGGAATCTGGTGATGCCATCAGTTTTACATCACTTTGTCGTGTGGCAGCTGACTCTCCAGAGCAGTCATTAACAATGACCTCCCGAGCACTGTCAGCCCATGGTCTCTCCACCACCTCAATGTGACAAGTTCGGACACCTCCATTTTCTTCACCATCAATTACTGGACAGCCATTTAAGTCTACTCTAGCAGCCTCTGGGGGGCATGCTGTCCTAACTACCTCAAGAGTCATAATGTATTTGATTCCATTAATAACCTGGAATAAAAGGAATAGCTATGACTAAAAATAACTCAAGGATTTTGCAACACACTAACTTAATAAAAAAGTCTACATATTATTTAAACTGCCACTATTTAAGGTTGTAGGTTCCCAAAAATGAATGTGGAAATAATAAATGTCAAAATATATGCTCAAAAATCCAGATGGAGAGGTGCATAAACACGTGAAATTTTACTCGCACAACAAAAAGGAAGTCATTTTTGCATCCTTTCATCACTTGGGGTGGAAATTGGATTTTGGGAATCCCAAGCGCAAAAAATCATGGGTAGACCCAGGCACAACCATCCACATCAACTGCAAAAGCAAATGGCTTTGACAGAAAGACAATGCTTTGGGTTTGGTGGGACCAGAAGGGAATGGTCAATTACGAGCTGTTAAAAACTAGTGAAACAGTTAAAACTGAACACTACCAACGACAATTGTTCAATTTGAACAGTTCGCTGCTTGAAAAAAGACCAGAATACCAAAAGAGGTAACACATGGTCAATTTTATTCATGGCAATGCTCTATCACATATGGCAAAACTGGTTCTTGAAATAGTGGAAGCACTCAGCTGGGTAGATCCACCCCATGCAGTTTAATCACCAGACTTGGCAACTTCCGATCACCACTTGTTTGCATCAACTGGTCACACACTTGCTGAGCAATGCTTTGCTTCATACGAAGATGTGAAAAAATGGCTCAATGTATGGTTTGCGGCCAAGGGGAAAGATTTTTACTGGTGTGGTATCCCCAAATTGCCCAAAAGATGGGAAAAATGTGAAACTAGCAATCGAGCATACTTCGAATAAAACTTTTTTTATCATTCTTCCGAATTTTTTTTTAACCACATTTCATACTTGTACACCTTGCAATCCTAATCAAATCAAGCTACTCTGTTTTCTTCATGAAAATGTGAACTCTGTTAAAGTAGAATTTAATAATTTTATTTGATATTTGTAAATGGAGATCCTAAATAGCAATTTTTCCCCGTGACTGAAATAAATATTGAAAATATGGCATTATTGTATATTTTTATTCCGCTCAGAAGATTAGTATGTCAACTACTTATTTTATATGCATTCATGTCTGAAAATGACAAAAATGTGCAGCTAAATGATATTGTGCCAAATTATGAATAATTTTGTGAAATGGTTTATCATACAGTTGTACCTTTGCATGCTGTAATTTTATTGATTGATATTAAGTGATATTTCAAATGAATCAGGAATTGTCACTCAAAAGTTGAGAACCTGGATCAGAATCCAAGGCAATTAAATGTTGATTTTAACCCATTAGTAATTAAGTTTCACCCAAATTACTATTGAAATATGAGCATTTACAGAGAGCATACATACCTGTTTCTGTGCTTTAACAACCCTAATCAGCCGGTGAGCAAAAGCAGTCTCCATAGAGGTAAGAACTTCTTGGGCCAATACACGGACACTTTCTGATTCAGAATCTATATCAGTTGGGCAACCAGTACAATAGGCCTTCTCCTTTTCTGACTTTGGTTCATTGATATTTGTATCTTGCTCCTCGGCCAAATCTGACACTGATTTCATTGGAGTTTCCTCTTCAGAAACAGGTTTCTGTAAAATTAGAATACAATATTCATTGTGAAGTGCCATTAAAGAACAAAGCTAAAAACTTTGACCATTGTGTTTGCCACAATTTGGGAATGAAAGTCGCAGCAACTCTTATGTCTTTAAGGCAAAATTCAATATTAATTTTATTCTCTCTCCAGTGAAGTAATTGTAATTTTCACAAAACTCTTTTTTTGTTAAATACCAATTCAAATACAGCCAGATTTTTGGTCTTTTACATAAGACTATATACAAGCAATAAAAACAGCCACAAACATCCAAGCCCTAGATGAAAGAAAATCCACGTATTCGGGAATCAAATCCACGATTTCTAGTTTGTCAGGCAAGGATGTACCCTGCCGTCTCCTGAGGCTGGTTTCTTCCAGTTAATTTTTCAGTATATTAAATTTTTGTTCAAAATTATAAACATCAGATCCAAATATTAAAGAATGCATTGAAATATTGAAATGAAATAATTAACTTTATAATTCCACACACTTTATTTTTTAAAAACACGACCCAGGTTTCGACGTTGAACGTCATCTGATGATGACATTCAACGTCGAAACCTGGGTCGTGTTTTTTAACAAAGTGGGTGGAATTACAAAGTTAATTATTTCATTCCATTTCAATATATTATGCAAATTCCATAAAGTTACGCCTGAGACAACAAATTTCATTAAATAATGCACTTTTGGTCATAAGCGGAGATTAAATCATTTTTACAAAACCAAATACCAGTACTTGATGGAATTTCAGAAGAGAGATATTATACAACTGTCCCATTTTCCACTTCATGATCCATTTCCATCATTCCATGGAATGATTGCATACATGTATTTTGAAGTCCTTCATGATTTCAAAATTGGATTATTAGCTTCAATCACTATTTTACAATAATTATTACATTACTAACAATGAACAGCAAAAGCCTATATCCTAATTACCTTGCCAGAATCACAGACAGGGCCAGAATATAAGGTTGGAGTGGTTGGATGCCATGGACGCTCCCATGCAGTGAGAGTGCACTGGAGAGGCGCTTGCTGAGACTCAAATGAAACAGCAGGAGGGCAGCTCCTGACCGCGGGGCTTTCCCTCTCGCCCCCACCATTCTTCAGGCACAGACTCGGTGCCACTTGAAACTGGATGGTAGTAATGGATCCTTGAGATCCTGGAGTCACCTAAAATTAGGAACAAAATTATTTAGTTCTATTTTATTCAGGTGCAGGCATTGAAGCTGCATAGGCACAGCACTTAGGCATTATCTGAATTGCCCATGGTGTAATCCAATAGTATATTAATTTTTATTTTGCAATCTATTATTGCCTCTGTTATGAGATGGCCTAGTAGGTAACGCATTCAGTTCTTGGCCAATAGGAGTTAGTTGAAGTCTGGGTGACTCCGGAACCCCTAAGCTTTACCCCATCTGCATTATTTTTCAGGGATAAACCTTTGGAAAACCACAGCCTTTCACAGTCAGGAATTTGTTCCACTACTCTTAAGCTTGATTTTCACAAGTTGCAGGGCTTAGTACAAGGTAATCTCTACCTTCATCTCTAACTTGTCCAATGCATACATAATTGTCTAAATTTCATAATAGAAAAGCCTAATCATGATGGATGCACTGAGTCCTGGATGAGATGCATAAAATGGATGTTTGTTCACCCAATGTCCCAATGCACAGCAAAATATGAATGCCAGTGATAATTGTTACAACCCTTTCTTATAATGTTATACTGAAGTTATGGATGAGAAATGAGAGCTTACAATAAAAGTGAGATGGTCCTGACAAGGACCGACAGGGAAGAGAAGTGAAGGGAAGATACGATCCAAAAGCAGACAGGAATCCAAAAATACAATAAAGCAAGTCCAAAGCCAAAGGTAACATCCCATTGATCTCAGGAACATGCGAAAAGACTGCCTGAGTCCAAAGGAAACATTAAGTCATCAAATGTATGTAGAAAATAGCAGACACTTCCTGGAACCAAGGAAAAAATCCCATAGAATCTGTATGAAGGTATTTACCAAGTGCCATGCTCCAACGGGAAATTACACATTGATAAGACATGCAGATTGGTGAAAGTCCACTTAAAGGAACATCAGAGTGTGACAAAGAACAAAAATTTTCAACTGTCAGCCATCTCGGAGCATGTCCTGAGTGAACCTGGGTATGACATTCTATTCAAAGATACCCAAGTAAAATCGATATGATGCTTATTTAATTAGAGAAGCTACGGAAAAAGCTCTAAAAATTTCAAAAAAGTTACCACATTCACAATTTTTGTAAAAGATTTTTTAATAAGAGGCCAATCAGAGAAAAGGTAGTATTCCGAAACAAACTCTCCAAAAAGTTGACCAATCAGAGGGCAGCAACTAAATGGGATCACTAATATAAAATTGGTAAAAATCAGGGTCTCTCATCTTAAACCTATACAGACTGATTCAAATGTCAGTAAAACTGTTACACATTGGCACATATACCGAAAGCCAACACACCCAGTGCAAACCCAGAGGAGTGGAGATATATCCACCATCATCTTCAGAATGAAATAATGAGTGTCATCCAAAGAGAAAAAGATGCAGCACTTTTTCAAGTTTATCTCGCACATAATGCAACTAGGCGTGTCTGCATTAGGCAAAATCATTATGAGGTGAGCAAATGAAGCTGTGGAAAACTATTTCCTTTTAATTCTATGGGTATGAACCTAATATAACCAAGAGTTTACAATATCTGCAAACAAATATGAATTCATAATTATTTTAAGAAATACATTTAAAATATTTTTCTAAGCTGCAAGCAGAAACAGGGGTGAGTATTAAATCTTACAAAAAAAATTACCTTATTTTCCCAGGACTTTTCAGAGCTACATATTAAATTTTCCAGTCCTATTTTTTTTCAAAATTTCCATCAATATTAATATTTTTATTTTATTCTCCAGGTAACATACAAAGTTGAAGTCTTTGAGCACTTCATTACTAATTATATCTGTGTTAAAGTGATCAAATGAAAATGTATCCACGCATTAGTATATACATTTGGTTTTCAGAGAACACATCAGTTATGCCGGATCAGTGACCAGAGTAACCAACCACCACTTAAGAAATGGCATATGATGTATTTGACATTTATCTTCATACCAGCAGTTCATACAATAGGATTCTCACACAATTTACACAAGGGAAGTGATTTGAATAAGCTCATGTATCAGCAAAGGGAAATCGGTAATTATTTACTGATCAGCCATGGTATATCACATGTCTTTCTAAATTGGTAAAAAGTTATCATATAGCCAAAAACACTTTAGTTGCAGTGCATAATATATGTTTTTACGAACTGCATTTGAATAATTATACCTCCTTCCAAGTCATCTTTATGGCAGACACAGGCACTGAATATTATCATCACATTATCACCATAGGATTGGCATTAATGCATGACTAAATTAACATTGGCACCATGATTATACATTTCATTGATAAGAAAAATAACTCACAATATATGCCTGATTGTCAGCAGACCTGATTGTTATTACAATGTCAAATCTTTGAAATGAATCATTTATCACATTGTTATGCAAAATAATGCATTTACTATACATTAAAGTGGAAAACATGCTCTCAAAGAGAGTTTTATTACTGTTCAAGATGACTGGAGGAGTATTGGTGAGAGCTACTGCTGGACCCATCCAGCACAAATTAAAAATGATATCACTTAAGATAAAACAATTATAGAGTATAAAAAACAAAAATAGTTACGATATTTAGCCTAGTAAAGAGAGATGAGACCATAACTGATAATATTTGAAAAAAAAATAAAACCAATGTTTTGCAAATTAGATTTTCATCACGTTGTGTGGAAAAATGTGCACATAAATTAATGTCGGGAACTGAAGTTACAAGTGTACTCACAGTTTGGTTAAAAACACAATAGTGGAAATACTTAGAACATGATTTTCAAACTAACATTTAGAATAATATTAGCAACTTAATAAACCTTTTGTTGACCTGAATTGTTTTAAGCTAGCAACTCAATAGACTGCAACTCATTTCTCTGAATTTTTCGTTTCTTAGAAAGCTGAACTAATTCTTGCATGGGTTCTCAATAAACTCAATACTACTCAATTCCCAATAAGTTTTGTTTATCTGACGGGGACATGTGGCACACTTGATGAAACTAAACTACAGATTCCTGATATCAATAAAAATAAATAAACACTTAGAGAGTCAAAAAATATATCAAGGTTAATTGCACACAACAAAAGAAAGTGGCATTAAGAAGGTTTGAAAATTTGAATAAAGACATAAATAAGACATATACAAATTCCAAAGTGACTCTAACAGACTGAACACATTGTACAAGATATTGCTTTAGGTTTCCTTTTGTGCAAATAGTTCATAGCAATCTACTCACAGTTGGCCTCCTATTCCATTAAATTCATATTAGTTTTATTTCATTAGAAATATTATAGTTATCCATATGGATTCATTAATTATGCTGTTAAATGTGAATTTATTTTATGGAATATCCAGCTACTGGATATACGTCATTATAACATCAATATATTCTATTTATTACTAAAAAGGAAATCGGCTTCCGATATTAGCTAGCGGTCAATTAATACCAATGGCCAGATTGAACCTGTGGCATTTGCTGAAGACAATGAATCAATACAAATTTGGCAAGATAGATATCTAGAAAACTATTATTTACATGGTTCCATGAGAAGTTGAGACGGGATTTTGAAAAAATAATAAGTTATGACGTCAAGGAAAAATCTAGTTATCTGATGTAATCCGTTTTAAAGTACTTTGTAAAGATTATCGACCGAAATTTTCAGTTCTAAAAAATGAATATGGGAACATTTTTTCTTCGAAAATCTTACTTTTTTCAACTTTTCGTTTAATTGCAGCAGCTGCGTGCATCAAAGGCCAGATATACTAGGACCAAACAAAAGGTGAAGAATAACAAAGTCATTTTAACTCTTAAACCCTTCTCAATCAACCCCTCTATAATTAAAAAAATACAACTTTGAAAAAAATCCTTTCGGGAAAATCATTTTCTCGAGTAGAGATAACCACCTTATTTTAAAAATACATCGATTACGGTCAACTGACAAACATTTGCAGTAGCTACTTGATTTGAGATGGAAATGGTCAAAAGGTTATTACTGCTGAATTGGTAAAACGTAATTTTTCCGCAATGGGAACTTGGTGGTTTGACTAGACTAAAATGTGAAGGAGGCACTGACAAATATGACTTAATGAATGACTTACAGATCTATCAGCTGTCACCACTTTGACCAAAACATGCTGAAATGGTGAAGATGATAATTTGTTGATTTCATTGACAGCCTTTCTAGCTTCTTCATTCATGTCTTCCTCACTCATTGAGTAATCAGTTTGTCCTTCGGAAATAGGAAAACACGTAGTACTATTTTCCACAGTGAGTGGATCTTTCATCGAAACTTCAATTTCGCAAGTCTCAAATTCAGTCATATCCACAGCATCATCTAGGGTTTTTGCAACCTTTAATGTGAAGAACAATTTCTTCCCGTCGGCATCATCCTAAATTACGAGAGAAAAATGATGAAACTGGAGTATTTCGAATTTTATCACAGGTACTGGATCATGTACGAGCTATGAAGTTCTTACCTCCGTTTTAACTGACATAACTTCAAATATTGTTCTCTTTGTGTCTCCTTCATTTTCCAATTGCTCTACAGCAAGCTCAGCCACTCTCTGGACTTCATCATTGACACTTTGTTCCCCAAACCCTCCCTTGTTGACAACTGATTCAGAGGGCGGAGACTTTTTCACGCAAACGGAATCGTCTTCAGAAACGTCTTTATTTTCCGTGGTCAAGTCTTCTTTGACAATAACCTCGCAAATCAGATGCTTAGTGTCACATTCTTTACTTTCCTTACATGACACATCTATATCCAAAAGTAAAAAGTAGCTTCGGTCGGACCCTTCCTGGAATATTTTTAGCAACGCAAATTACAAGATAATTAAAACTGGACGACAATAGGCCAAATTATATACACCATTCGACAACTATCAAATGTATTTGCGTATGTCTACTTACCCGTTTGTGCGCGTCCAAAACATGAGCATGGTTGTAAACATACACAGATTCTTTATTGTCATTGAATGTATCTAGGATGAACTGCTTTAAGCTACTCATAACATTGTCCGCATTTTCTATTTGTTCATACTCCTCCGATAAGCAATTTGCGTAATTAAACGCTAACAGACACAACACAAACAGCTGCACGGTCGCCATCTTTCACCTTACAACTGCGAATATATCAGAATACCCTGATCACTCCGACGGAATAAATTTTTTTCCGCTTACGCCTCTCGAAAACTCGATGACGTGATGCGTAAATTATTGCGCAAATATTCAAGAGAACGTTTCAATATTGTGACCTTGTTATGAATAAAAACATTTGATTCTTTAACAAACGTACCAGGAAATTTCGGTAATGTCAATAAAAATGTCAAATCTGAATTCCTTCAATCTCGGAGTTAATTTAAATGTTATCGGAATAAATCTAATGATATTCAGAGAAAATAAATGCAATTACAGATTAGGGTAATTTTACTTGTCGCATTTATTACGGCTGCTGCTGAACCCGAAACACTTACCGTCAAGCAGTACACAGAGAATATAAGTGTATCAAAGTGACCATTTGACTTTTAAAAAATATTTCATCACCTTTGATTTGAGACTAGACATTAATTTGCATAAATTATGCCCGCAGCCCGAATTGCACCCACACCAATTATTTGTAAAATAACGCCTCTGGCAGGTTTTTAACAGCATTAAATCTGAAGGATTGAGAAGTCATTTTCACCAATTTAACATCGACATTTTAATGCCTCTTCCGCAGATTCTGCAGAAGGTAATTCAAAGTAACAGATATGGTCAAGCTCGGTCGGCTGGTCAAATCTAAATGACGTCATGCAGAAAACATCTGCAGAGCGTAATTGGAATCAAGTACGAAATACCGAGGAAATGTCGCATGATTTCATCTCTCAATTTGGAATTTGAGGATTGACGAGTCCAAGGCTGGTAGCTCGAGTTTTACTTCTGTCTGTTGTGAGTATTTATTACCAATATTACCCTTATGAATTCTGTTACTGTGTCATCTGTTAAAATTTAACCTTCAATTAAAGTATGATACTTTTAATATCATTAAACGCGAAAATTATTGATTCCAGCATTTATCAAGAAATTTACTGAACAGTCAGGTGAAATATGACTTCTATGCCAATATATAATCCTGTAAGTATCCGTGGCATATCTCTCAAGTGACCTGAGGTATTCGCACCTTGTGCCAATACATAACGGTTATGGTTTCTTTATCCTTTCAGCCCGTTCCTTATGTGGGATATATCGATGGAGGCTTCGGACCAGGTAGAATGCTCAGGATACAAGGAGGAATATCCGCTGCCGCTCAAAGGTTCATAATTAAGAAGGAATATATATTGGCCCATTTCTAAGTATACATAGTTACTTGATCAATTTCTTAAATGTTTAGGTTTGCTGTCAACCTACAATGTGGTCCAAATACCAACCCAAGGGATGACATCGCTTTGCACCTGTCCCCGCGATTCATGGAAAATTTTGTAATGCGGTCATGTTTACAGAATCAATCATGGAATGGGGAAGAAAATCATGGCTCCATGCCTTTGACTAGAGGGCAAAATTTTGAAATTATTATACTGTGTGACCCAGCACATTTTAAGGTTGGTGCGAAGATTTCCCCGTATTACTTTCGAATACCTTGTTCCCTTTCCTTCTTCGGTGTCTCGGGAAACCGTCACTAGTATCAGCTTTAAACAAATCCTAATTGATATACGGAATACACAGCGTAGGTTCTCATTAATTTTGCTACTGGTAGACAAGGTGGGGAATTTGATGTAGAAAAAAATGGCATTGAATGGCAAAATACTGCTCTTAAATTAGTCTATTTTCAAGTCGAAGTACTGTGATCGCGAAGACGTGATCAAGTAATGCTGTAATTAACTGTATGTTAGATCCTTCCCTAACCTCACAAGGAAACTAAATGAAATGGCATGCACTCCCTCCGCCAAAAATTTTCATTTAGTTGGATATTCATTAAGGAAATATTCGATGTTTTCAGGCTTAATTTTGTGAAAATTCATTAACGAAATCGCTTTACCTAGTCATTCAAAGAGCATTTTCCTTCTTACACCCTCACGAAAGATCAGGGAAACTGAAATCTCTTAAGCTAGCTTATTCTCTTTTTAGCCCATCTTCTTTTAAAAAGTATCCTGTGATCAGGGCTCGAAATATATTACATACTAGTGATGTTACTTTGTAGTGATCATTTTCAATTGTCGTTAAAACATCGCTTATCGATACAATTTTGTTATTGGTAATTTTTTTCTTTTTTCACCCATAGTAAACTGCTTTAAGGGCTTCTTTTTTTGTATTGGCTGCAGACATCCAAATGAAATAAATGCCTCTAAATGTGTCCCATGACAGGATCTACAGCAGGAACAAGTGCAGGGAAAAAGGCAGCTTTGTGATCATTACTTTGTTTGATCCCTGTTCATATATTGATTTTCATCACTCTCCATCTTTTTCCACTTCAGCTTCCATTTCTTTGTTTCCATTGGTTCCCATAGAGCATCCCATTGAGCCAGTTACTTGGTAATAGCAAATTTGCTGATCCATAATTTTTTTCTTGCTTTTAGTTTAAAATGTCCCTTTTTTCCTTTATGTATGTCAATTAGTCTTTTTTGGTCATCAAACTGTTTTCATCCCTGTACAATGTTTACTGGAGTTCAAGTTACTATTCAATATGTTTTCTACAATATCATAATAAAGTCCAGCCTCTCATATCATCACCATTTTAATTACTCTTCATAGAGCAGCTCCTCATGAATCAGTTCATCAGTCCAGTTCCATAGTTTTTTGGTTAAATCTCTTGGTGAAAATCTTTGTTGGTATTCTCATGTTGAAGAAGTAATCAATAAAATTGCCACTAGGACATACATGATCATTAAACTTGCCCCAACTACCTCACTGAAGTCTTTGAAATTAGTCTACTCCACTTACTCAACCTATGGATTTGTATTCTGAGGGGGCTCATATGCTACAATTGCAGCTTTTTTCTTGCAAAAAAGGTCTGTGAAAGTAATGGTGAATGTTCCCATCAGGACCCCAGAAGGACACTATTTTTGGAATTGAAATGATACTGTTGTGCATGTACATCCTTCATTGTTCCTTATTTGTAAAAAAATAATAGATATTTGTTTTTGCCTGATTACACTGTGCATAGTCACTTGGCATGTGGAAGGGAGCATGTACACCTGAAAATTCAACCACTCACTTTACCTTAGAAATAACATCACTCAGCCTCAGTTATAACAACCTGGCCACAAGCATTAAAAATATTATGTTACTGTCCACTATTATTTTTTTTAAATTGAACTTGAGAAGTTGGTACTATTCAAATGATACTTCATTGTAGTGGAATACTCGGATGACAAAATGTGCCTAGACTGATGATCCTTGTACAATATTAAGTCCTGTGTAGTAATTTTTTGTATGCATTCTCTCTTCACTCTTGTTGACCATGTTCTATGTCCTTGACCAAGAGATCAAAAATATATTATTATTAGTGTTATGTGCTCAAAGGCCCCATTCATTATAGAATTTCTCTGAGTGGCTGGGCATCATCTGTGCAGAATACAGATTTTCTGTACCAGTTCGTATTTTTAGTTTGTTATAAGCCATTGATTTGGGCAATGCATGCAGTCCAAACAGTTCTCTAATTCGATATTAGATCGTAGATTTCTGGGGTGTTCAGATGAATGACTCTCCATTCTCAGGATGCCACAGTGTAGGTTGTTTTTTTGGACAACAGATGCTGATTGTTCAAGTGACTCAGGAAATCATTCAGCTCTTGTATGCCATGTTGCCCGGTAACGAATGTGTCATCCACGTACCTGAGCCATAGTTAAGGTTTCTTCACGTACGTCGCAATTGCTGACCTTCCTCAACTTTCTCCATGCATAAATTGGTGAGAGCAGTGATCCTATTGCTGCTCCTTCTCATTGTTCGTAGAAGCCTTCGTTCCAGAGGAAGTACGCATTCAGGAGGTGATATTCCACCATTTCAGGAAAGTCTTCTGGGATGCCGGAGGACATGAGTTCCTTTATGATTTCGACTGAATCTTGGATAGGAACATGGGTGAATAGTGATGACACGTTGAAACTTACCATAATGTCGTTCTAGCTCATGGTCCCTCCTTTCAAAAGAACTGCGAACTGTCTGATCCTGAATCATTATCTGCAGAAAAGAAACATATAATGACAGCCTAGCAGAAAAACAGATACAAGAGGTCCGCGGTCCTGAAAAGGACTGCCAAGGAAGAGAAGTGTTGCCTCAATGCCACTCATCACAGTGAAAAACAGAGTGATGCCAAAATGGCCAAGGCCTACGCCACGATACTTAACATTGCCGGCACTAGTGAAAAGATATCTCGGGTACTGAGAAAATACAACGTTGCCTCGAGATACAACTGTCTCAACAAAGTATCTCATTTACTTCTACAGCCAAAAGACAAAATTCCCAAGGAATTGTATTAGGGAGTCTACCAGGTGCTGTGCTCATGCAAAAGGTCATACATAGGCGAGACATGCCGATCAGTAAAAACACACCTGAAAGAGCACGAAAGGACTACAAGGAACAAACAGTTCAGTTTATCAGCCATTGCTGAGCACACTTGGAGTGGGCCTGGCCATGACATTAAATTTTACGAGGCTAAAATAATATCTAAAGAGAGAAGATATTATCCAAGGCTGATTAGAGAATTGATCGAGATATTCAAGGGAAAAGATAACTTCCATGGAGAAGATGGCTACCGCCTAGCAGGTGCTTGGAAAAGAATTTGGTGGCAAACCGCTGACCAATCACAGAGGTAGGAGGGAAATGAGAGGCATACATAAACGGGGCCAAAACAATGTCCTGGCACTTCGACCTGAAGACTCTCGTTGGAACATGGGCGTAACTGTTGTCCAAAAAAACAACCTACGCAGTGGCATCCTGAGAATGGAGAGTCAGTTCTCTAATTCACCTCCTTGCCTGACACTATCAATGTTACTCTTGTGAACTCTGACCTTGAGGTTCATTTATCATAAGCGAATGCTGATAAATATGTACGAAAAGGTGCTGAACATTTTATGTATAGGACCTTTATAGGTATTATATTGGATGCCAGGGTAATTTTCTATTTTGGTTTGACCTGTGACCACCTCAGATTGCTATGAATGGCCAACACTTTACGGAGTACATCCATCGCATACCATTTAGTCGAGTGACCCATGTGACCATTGACGGAGATGTCACATTGAGCCTTGTCTCCTTTGAGGGTGGCTTTGCACCTCCTCCGGTTGCTAACAATGGAGTTCCCGGTTATGCTCCGGTGCCACCCATGCCAACCCCTGGAATGATGCCGAGTGCCGCTCCCGGGGCTGCTTCATACCCTTCCCAGCCAGGGATGCCCTATATGCCTCAAGGGCCTGTGCCAGGGTATGGCCCCCCTCCAATGTATGGAGCTGGAGCTTACCCACCTCCAGGACCACAGCCATATGGTGCATATGGAGGTTATGGAGGCTATGGTCCAGGTCAACCACCGCCACCTCCTGGCTATCAGGTTAGTCCTACTTTTCAACAGAAAGTTATAAAATTTCAGGTGCTTAATTTTCTTGGTGTACTCTCAAATACAGGTTTAATTTTTTTGCATGTGTCATTTTTTTCCATAAGATAGTAGTTTTCTTTTTTCAATTAAATTCTCTTTTAAATTTCTAATTTAAAAAACATCACTACTCGGTTCATAAACCATTAACATTTTTTCATGATTTGCATTGAGACATTAAACTGGATTTTATTTTCTGAAATATTGATTAACATTGAGCATTCGTATGTTATCCATCTCATTATTGAGCCTGAGAGTCAGGCGTGAAAACCTAATATTATGAGGGATAGCAACGAAAAAAACTAAAATATATATGAATTGTGAATGGAATAAGCCTTGCCCTCAGAACGCCTGTAATATGAAAAGAATTCTAGTTTGAGAAAAAATAATGGAAGTGAGAATTTACTAAGGTTAGCTGTTGGCTCTGAAATTAGGAAAACATTCCAATTGATTCTTTTTTTAGCTCACAATAGTAATCTAAAAATCTCTTAAATTTGAAGTACAGTGAAACCTGTATGGTGGCTAGAATCGCAATGAAAATATTGGCCACTGAAATGAGTTGTTTTGGGGTGAATAATAAAGCAACAGATGTCATGATGTAATTTTAATAAGTTTGCATAAGATCTCAATAATAGTCTTACAATAATGACTTTTAAATTCAAACATGTATATGAAGCACACATTTCTAATGGAATTTAGTAAAGATTGGAGTGTCACCTTTTTTTCTCTTCTATGTATTTATTCATGAATAATATGCCTCATCTGTCAGAGATTATCCAGGCCTTTAATCTGCATGAACAGAGGATTATCTTCATTATCACTTCCTGGATATGTCACATTTAATTCTGTGGCATTTTTCTCTGCATCTTTGTCTTTTGTATTTAATGCAAAAAAATACTGTGCATTCACTCTCAGGTTTTTCCATTTTCATAAGAATTTTGCACTAGATGGTGATTTGTGAAAATCATACTCAATATGATATTGATGATGTGTGAAACCATTACCATACGAGGATTTTCCCATCAGTTACGCACACGTTATATATACACAAATGTTCAGATGATCAAAAAAATGATGCCCGTTATGTAATGAAAATTGAAAAAATCAAAGCATAGACGTATTTTTGCTCACACACATCCGATATAGACGTATTTGTACACACACTATATATAATTTTTATGCGCATATATGTATGTAAATACAGATGCGCGGCATCTATTCATGTTCAAGATAACTATGAAGCCCTGGGTGTGCGGTATCTATACAAATTCATGATAACTACAAAGTTCTGGGTGCGCTTCATCGATGGGAAAATACGGTAATTTGATTATGGACTTTTATCCCTTTCCTAATATTTCCATTGACATTTAAATTAAGGATATTGAAATTTTTCAATATTAAAGAAAATTGGCATACGTTAATTTCCATTTGTTGTTCCCTTCAACAAAAAATTCTTACCTACGAGAGTCAATTTATAATTTTTAGCTATTGGGAATCCATTGAAATTCTATACAAAGAGTGTCACGCACTGGAGTAGTCTTCTTCAGCTGGGTTTCCCAGTAAGCGTCCAAAACATTGAAACATGTTCTGCCATTTCCTCTTCCACATCATAAGGATTCCTGAGAAGTTCCACTTTGTTATTGTTGGGCATCAGTATTACTTTTACTGCAGCTTCCAAGTTTCTCACTTTTCAACATCTTTCAAAGCACTGAAGTATATATATCCGGTTCAGTCCATTCCATGATGACATAGCCCAAGAAATGGCATCATGAACATTCACCAGTTTCATCATTTCAAAAATGCACTCAACTTTGTGCATACTCACTATAATAGGCTAGAGAATTCACTTGCAATATTGCAATTTGAATGACTAAGCTGCCTTGATCAAGTGGCCACAAGTGTGCCAGAGTGGTTTTAGGGAAGAAAATCAACATAGCATACAGTAGATTAACTATAGAATGGCCAGTGCTTTTTCAAGAAGTAATTTCACATTCCTTCTATGATTGAAAAATCAAAAGCAGCCTGTATGCATTTTGATTTTCGCTACACTTGGTGCACTTAAGGTTCTTCTCCACATTCTTCAGAAACCGAGGTTTCAGTGACTCTCCTGTAACCAATATTTTTTTTCTTTTCTCCTGCTACATTTCAGCAAATCATCTCAGTTAACGAGCCTTTTGTCACCTTTCCACTTTAATGAGACTTTTTAAAATGAGACTGACTTGTTTGGTATGGAACAAAAATATGAACCAGCCTTATTAACATAAACAATGTCCCTAGGTTGATATCCTTCCCATCTGTTTGATAATCATAACATCCATTCAGCAGCAGCTTTCTCCACACACAGCTTGGAATGCAATATTGTGATGCCTGTGGAAACATTCTAGCAACCCATTGCTGGCAGCCATGTTTGCAAAGTTCAATTTCAATTGACAAGCTCTCCACCATTTATACAGTTGGCATACTCTTTGCTCACATACATTTGAACCATCCATGCAATAAAGCATCCACTTCGCTTGCTGTTGGGTCTACAGTAGGTTAGGTCATTTCAATTCCATGGCATTTGTTCTTTTCCCAGTCTAGCAAAACATCCTCCTTGTCTTTATTGTGTTGTTTATTTGCATCCTATTGCAATAAAAAATTTCTGCAAGGGTTATTACCAAAAATCTCTTTTCATCTTCCGTAATTACTCTTCTTCCCTTTTCCAGACTCGGTATACATTTCCCTTGCTTTTACTCTTTTTTTTTCCAAATCAGAACACACAACTTAACAACCCCGATGGATGCTTAACTCTGCTTGCAAAAATGTGAAACACTAATACAGTGAACGTGATGATGATCTGCAGATGTACCAAGGTGAATAACAGGAAGCAGTTTTATGTGGCCACTAGAAAAAGGGGAAACACTTTCATTGCACTTATTTGGGCGATGGTCGTTTCTATCACCAGTTCCAAAAATTCCCTTACTGGATTACTGAAAATTTCTAGAAGCAATTTATGTTTACTGCCAGGTCAAGATCTGAGAAAGGGATATGGTCGTTTGAATGAAAATACTTTGTAACTTCCACACAATTTTTATTCGTACTACCGGTTTCAAGGCTTCGGCGTCATCATCAGGACGCCGAAGCGTTGAAACCGGTAGTACGAATAAAAATTGTGTGGAAGTTACAAAGTATTTTCATTCAAACGAACATGAACCTCCACAAAGTTGAGCCCGAGACCATAGAATTCATCAAAGGGATATGGTCACTAGCCAGAGGAGGTGGCCCATGAAAAGTGTCGAAATTTCTCTGAAAGATAGCCTCTCGATGGGTTGACCAATGAGTACTATTAACTGTTAGGACAGCTTTCACTGTATGTAAATTATTTTTGGTTGGTTTGCTGGAACCCGTTTAAAAAAGGTTTTAGTTGTTCATTTCCATACTTGTTTTTATAATTTCATCTGGTTGCCTCGTATATAATTTCATATTTAAGCCAAAATAATTGAAATGTTGAATTTATTGGGTAGAAATATTATCTAAATAAGAAATGAAGAAGGTTAGTTGTGAACAAGGTAAGTTGTGTGTTAATATGCAATTATTTGCTCTGTTGTTTTGTGATCATCATAGCCTGGGAAAACCTCTGGAGGTGGAATTCTTGACAAAGCAGGATTGGCTCTTGCTGGTGCCCTAGGTGGAGCTGGTATTATGGGAGGTATGGGAGGAAAAGTGAGTACAATTTTTTTGTTTCATATTAATTTAATTAAATCAAAGCATCTATTTCCCAGGCTTTACAATAAATAAGCGTTGTGTGTATAACTTTATCTGTATTGTATTTTTCACATAACTTACTGATCTTTAATCCATTGTTAATCGCAGCCATTTTTGTTCATTAAATGTTACTATTATGTTTTTTTTATGTTATTTAACAGCAGATATAGTAGCTTTTTGCTAGTTTTAACATGTTACCTTAAGGGAAGGTGATGAGTTATTGTAGAAAACCTATTCTAATCTTATACTTATCTGATATACTTTTGAGTGTGTATTTTGTCATTTTTTTGGTTCTGTAAAGTGAAAATGGCTCATATTCACATTTTGTAATCCATTAAATCTTTAAATTTCTTGGTGGTGGATTAGAATTCTTAGGAATAGATTTTAATGACAATTTGTCTCTGTTTTGCTATTAGTATGATTTATTGTTGTATTTAGCTTATTTGTACAAAATATGGGAATGTGTTCCATTAATTGGTGATTATGGTGACTTGACCAATGTTTTACTACCATCTTATTGGTAAAAGCATTGCTTTTATAATGCATCACATTGTAAAATAAGTGTCAAATTAATATGGAAAATAATCATTGCTAATAAGTGCATTGCATCTTTATTTCCCATCATCTGGAAATTTTAACAATAAGTGATTGTTAAAATTGTAGGTATTATGTTGCCAATTCATTCTTCTTTAATCCCAGACAGTAAAATATGCTAGGTAATTTGGTGATACAATCTGTCATCGTTCATTTCATGCAAATAGGGCATTACCCATGAGCATATTTACGGTTCTTTCTGAGCATTTTTTTAGGTGAACTGTACAGTTCAAATTTCAAAGGACAAGAAAATCCAGTCTTTCATGCCTTCAACTTTTTCATGTTTTCTCTTTCATAATTATCATTTTTATACAGATTTTTCTTTCGTATTTCTGTTTCAATCTTTCCAGTTTAGGACCTTCTATCAATTTGAAAATATTTAGTATGATAATGAAAGAGTAAAAGTCAGGTAATGAGTGTTAATGAAGTGATAAAATCTATTTTTACAGTTCATTCATTATTTAATAGTGTCTGCATTGTTTTTATTCCAATCACCATGAGTGATTAAAGATAAACTATGGAATGTGTTTTGCAATATACCATATATACTCAGGTATAGGTTGATCCCCCAAATTTTCACTTAACATTTGTTATTTCAATCATTTGATATGTATTTTTATAGTCAACCCTAGGTTTTCCTATAGTTATTAAATACTGCCAAATTAATTCCAGTGGACTCATTTCAATTATAGCTAATTGACTTTTTAAATGCATATTCTCAAGTGTAGAGGGATTATAATTAGTTATACATATATTAATAATAAAAATAATTAATTTTAATAATTTAGCATTTTTAACATACACATTTGAACTGTATGTGTAATTCAAGATGCACAACAGCATGCCAATATTTTTGTAAGCTTCAGATACCAGGAATTTGACCAGAATATCTCAACTATTCACTCTAAGACTCGGGTAATCAATATGACATCCTGGCAATCTGTTGTGCTAAATCACTTGCTATGTTGTATAGTAATTATAAAAGGGCCATTAACTAACTTATTTTCTGAAATTACAAAATTATGGGTAATAAAAAGTTTTAATTGGTCCAAATAAATATTAGTTGTTAAACGTTATTTCCATTATATGCATTTCATATCACATTATGTGTCCCTCATATTTTTCTTTTTTGGTAGTTGAATAGTTGGGCTTCAGAACCCATTACTTTTAAAATATGAATTCCAAAAAAAGTAGTGACACAGCAGAGTTTAAGCTCAAAGAGTGCTCAAATTTACCACAGGGACCAATAATTGATGCTGCTGTAGGAGTTCAACATATCTTAAAATCCCATTCAAGGCAAATTATTGTAACATTTTGGATTTTCTGCATTTTAAGGCATATTAGCAGATGATGTTGCTAGAAGTTACTGTTGCAGCATCTCCAACAGTTCTTTGACTTTGTTCCAAAAGAGCATCTAAGGAGGGAAGAAAGTTTTTTAAATATTGAGCCCAAGTCCCAAAGCTGTATGTGCAAACTGAGGTAAATATTGTGAATGGCCAGAATGAGAAAAATAAGTAGAAAATTCTGTCCTCAAAAACTGTCAAATAGAAATGCTGTTTCTTGTGGATCAAATTGAGTCTTTACCATGAGTAAAGCCAAGTCCTTTGATATTGCAAACTTCAAAGCAAGTTCTGGATGGTGTGTACAATTTATAGAGCGGGGCAAGTTAGTTCTGTGTCAGAAGACAAAAACTGAGTGTTTGCCCGGTACTTAACGAGAAAGCAGTGGAATTTCATGAATTTATCTAGCAAAGTGTAATGAATGAATGCAGTTTTGCTTGTATTGGAATATGGATGAAACTGATCTATTTTGATATAATCAAATCGGACTATAAATGTTGTTGAAGAGATACCAGTCCTGATTAACACAACGGGGCATGGAAAAACTAGGTTCAATGTCATACTTTCTTGTACAGGACAATGGAAGTAAACTTAAGCCCAAGATAGTATTTCTTAGATGACTACTTCAAGACAGATATTTTCAAATGGCATCGTAGGGCACTTCCACAACCAACGGTTTGTGGGACAAAGATGAGTTAAAATTGTGCTCAAGGAGAATTTGGAATTTTCCATCTGGAGGGTTACAAAATGTGGAATCTTCTCATCTGGAATATGTTCTGAGTGTATCTTAACGATTTTTTCTAAAGGAGGTTAGGTGACAAAACACAGACTTGGCAGGGATTCCTGATTCCCACATGAGTATCTAACTGTTACTTATTGTACAGCCATAGCATGAGTCTATTAATAGACTATTTAAAAGCAACTTGAGAAAAATGTGGAATGAATGGATGATTAAAGGGAGAAAACATATTCTCTATAAGAGGTGCAGTAGGAGTTTCTATTTTTTGACTTGGGAAGAAATAACTTGGTTATACAGGCTTGGGAAGAAATAAAAACATAAATCATGTTTAAATATTGTTGGAAATGTGGAATATCCACTCAATCGAATGGATTAAAAAATGGATGTGTCATGATGAGCTGATACCTTTGACAATATGATGATCCTTGCGATGAAAACATTTCAGAAAGGGACGAGTGGAATCTATTTAAACCTGATGGCTCTGATGATAAATTGGATGGATTTTAATATATTTTTTCTTTCATGTTCTTTCTAAATTGAAATTGTTTCAGCTTTTTAAATAATGAGAATTTCATTCTCAACATTGATTTTAATTCTCAACATTGATTTTAATTGAAATGTTAAATAATCTAATAAATGATGATAGTTACAAAGTTGTAAATTGATATTTTTTTCAATTTATTCAACTGATCAAGGGTGAGATTTTGTACAAATAGAAAATTGTGCGTTTGACTCACATCTTCAATTACATTTACTATACATACCACTCCAGTTTTTTCATTGAAAATTTGTATTTGAAGGTCAACTTTTACATGAGTATATATAGTATTTGTAAATGCATTTCACAGACCATTAATTCTCTTTGTCAATATTTCTGAGAAAACCAATTATTAGCTGACTCATGTTAGCCATAGATAGCATGATGATTTTTAATGGTATTATGTGGAGGAAGGTTAAGAGAAAGGTTGAGGGGTTCTGCTGTTCTTGACTGAGTTGAGGGTCAAGGAGATGTAATCATCGCAGGTGTGTGAGATAAGGAACATAAGAATGAATGGGAAGAGAACTCATTCTACTGCAATCTGCCTTTACCCTTGACCTCGGCTAGCTCAGTCATTAACAACTCAAACCTCTGTCCCTCCATTCTAACTATTATTCTCAAGGATTTAGTTATCACCAATCCACTCCCCCTTGATACAATATTACTTGTTAACTCTCTTATGATATTTTCCAGCATTGAATAATGCACCACAATGAAATCTAGTTCTTTACAACAAAAAAATTCTGATGTAAAATCAAGTCCTCATGCTCCTACATTAGTTTAATTTTTTTCCAGAAGTAAAATCTGATAATGGATTTTGTCAAGTAAACATTTTTTTTAAATAGGACCATTATTAAACCTCTTTTGCATATATACTTGCTTCTTTTGAGGGTATTGTCCAAAACATCATCCATCCTGTTAAATCACAATGTTATCTCACCAAGTGGAGTTTTACCTTTTTCTCCAGAAATATGAAAATAATGTCACAACATCACATATGTGTGATGCATAGCAAGTATCATAGGTGAACAATGTCAATGCAAAATAATAGCTTTCGTTGAATTGCCAATGATCTGTTTAAACAAAGTAAAAATGTAGACCTTTCCTGAAATGAAAGTATTTGTTGACTTGACTTCACTTGACTCCTTGTATCATGCCTGCAAAGTAAAAAACAATCAGAACATTTACCTCATGCAACAAAATTAGTCTAATGTGGTTTGATCACTGTGTTATACACTGATCAACACTAAAATAATAGCTGAGTGGATAGAAATAACTGATGACTGCAGAGAACTGTTACCTTTTGAGATAAGTTGTTGAGTCATTTGCTGGAATATCCCTGTAGCATAACTCCACCCCTCATGGGCCCTTGAGCCTCGGCAAATGTAACAGATGAGTCATGTGACAATTAATTTGAGTATAACCATTTAAATTTCATTTGCCTGTCAGAAAAACGTTTTCTCTTGTGAGTGCATTATTGCTGTAAGTTAGGCTACTCATATAACAATTGTATCACAGCAGACTTGTAGTGGAATTACATAAAAAATAACTAACTGTTATCTCTTGTTGAACTCTAAATGTTCCTTAATGTGAGACCAACAATGGGCATAAAGTCATTCACTACAAGCCATAATTCCTACAGTAGACTTATGCTCTGTGTAAAAAATACCATGAAATATCTGCATAGCCCATAAAATGATCTTTAATAACATTTCATGTTAGCAAAAAATTTGGTTTAGTTATAATTTGCTGGTTTAAAGACAATTTGCATTGTTATAAGTTGTGCAAGCAACAAATTTAGTTAAACTTATCATTTGATTATGTTCATTGTTTGATATTTAAAATTTTCAGAATGATTTCAGCATATTGACATCCCCTAAAACTAAATCAGTCATTCTAATCATGGAATATTTTCCCTAGTTCTCAGCATTAAATAATATCATGCATGGTATTCCCAAGCATGACATAAATTGTGTGTACCCTGGGAAAAGTTTCGTCCCAAACTATTTTTGGTCTCATATTTTAAGTTAAATATATCTCTAACAAGTTTTTAGAATTATGTAATTAAAATAAAAAATTGCAATATTAGTTGATAACTTTTAATTAAAATAATAAACTCCTTACAATGCATAAGCTGAGCAATATACATGTAAGAGCTAAGAAGTATTTTGATTATTTCATTTTATCGGAACGGAAAAGGAATCCTCATCCAATATAGCAAATGTGATAGCAGTTTATTTCAGTAAAAATCAATGATCATTATATACCTAAAAGACTTGCCTTTGAATATTATTAAAACTATCTTAAATTGTTTTCATTGTTGAATGGAATTAAAAGTTAGCCCAAGAAACTGATGGAGAAAAAGTCAAATATGTTGCTAAAGAGTACATGCAAAACATTTTATGTACCCCTGGAAATAATGGGTATAATAGCTCAGATTGTATGCATTAATCTCATTACCTGCCATTTTAAACTGCGTATCTGCTAGTGCCTTCCACTCAATTACTATAAGTACCGTATTTTCCCATCGATAATGCACACGTTATCTGTATAGAAATGTTCAGATGACCGAGAAAATGACTATGCGTGTTATGCAATGAAAATTGAAAAAATCCAGACAGACTTATTTTTACACACACTATATATAATTTTTATGTGCATAAATATATGTATATACAGATGCGCGGCATCTATACACGTTCAAGATAACTTTGAAGCCCTGGGCGTGCGGTATCTATACAAATTCATGATAACTGCAAAGTTCTGGGTCCGCATTAAACGTAAGGTGTGCGTTATCGATGGGAAAATATGGTAATTGGTGCTGTATTGTACTACATTAGCTTGTAGTTGGACACCCTATAAATTGAAGTAATCTCCAGTGAGGTAGCAAAGTTGAGACAATCGCAAACAAAATACGTATATACCGATATTTGTTGGAACCGCTTCATTATGATGGGCATGGTAGTTCAGCAAGTAGAGCACAGAACCAATGAACAATTTGGCTAGGTTTGTGATTCCACTAACTCAAATTTATTGCATGACCTTTGTTTACTGCTGCGCGACATCTACAGGTGAAAATAGTCTTGAAGCAGGTGTATGTATGTACTTATTTTTCAGAATGCTGTGCACTGTTTACCACTGCTCACTGGATTTCTGGAATGTCATCATCCAATTTGTGACCAAGTCTTTGCAGGATGCTAAAGTCATGGGAATAAGGTGATTCGTCAAGCTTTGGAATGCATTTCTGGGTCATGCACCCTCAAGCACTTAGCTGCATCACAAGCAGGAAGATATTTCCTGGTGGAGAGTCCACTTGTAAAGCCAGGTACACCAATGGTGCACCATCTTTGCTTAAATCTTTGTCATTCCCATATCCTTCAATAGAATCATCTACACTGTTTCCCTGGTTCAAATCCAATTCTTTTGACGTAATTCGTGCATTCCGTGTTTGATTTCTAAGTGTTTTAAGGTCTGCACACTGCCCAAGTCTGCATCCATCCGTTGTATATTTTTGCTTTCCTTGCATCATCTCAAATATCTTCTCGCCTCTCCTTAAACCATCTCTGCCACTATCAAAAACACTTCAATAGTTCTTCATGGTATGTTCACCATAAGCCTGTTGTAATAGAATTAAAGATTCACCTGCACTTCTGAGAAATTTATAACACAGTTTGATGTTACTTCTCTAATGCAGATTACTGTCACTCGTCTTTCAACAACAGCTAATTCCTGTGTTGCTTTCTTTTCTCTCTACTACTCTATAAAGACTGCATGAATTAGTCTGTAACTTTGAGTTTATCATGATATGCTTTTGTGCAAAGGCAGTGTGATTCGCTACCTCAGTATTATGCCTTGGGCATTCCGACAATTGAATTGTTGTATCTTATGTTTCTTGGGAATAAGGTTGAGTGTGGAAGGCAACTCTTTATGCTCTCCATGTCCCCTTTTGCTTTAAAACTGTATGTTTATCTAATGATGTTGCTCTGCAGTTGAACCTAGATCATGACCATGACCAAGATTAAATTAGCACCTGTGGAATTACAAATCATGTTTCCTTACCCAAAATCAGAATTTTGGAATCATTATTTTTATATGTTAAATCTTTTTTTCTGATAATGTCATGGGAATTTTTTTCCATGCTAATTCCCATCTACAATGGCAAATCAAAAAGTAATGAGGTTGAAATTTCAAATTTGAAATCCCAATTTAACCTCAAACAACATAGATTTAGAGTTTTCTGTATTTTGAGAATTAAGAGTGGATTCCTGTACTATTTTTTACATGCATATTGCTGAGTTTATGAAACCTACGGAAATGTCTTGAGTAAAAAAATTATTTTAGATGGTATTAAAAATCTTAGTTTAAACTTAAATAACCATTAATTTTATCTTAAAAGGTAATTTAAATAATGTAATTATTTTCATAATGCATAAACCTTGACAATTTAAATCTCAATTTTCTGTTTCAATCGTGTCTCTGTGAATTATGTTCATAGTAGGTAATAGCTGACAAAACTTAAATGAAAAATACATGTGTATGTAAGTAAGCTGATGTTTGTTACATATTCAGCTTTCCTTTCCATATTAAGTATACTTTTTCACCCAATTTTTATTCAGGAATATTGGTGATGGAAGTATCATTTTGATTAAGCTGCAATTCTGAGAGTTTCATATGATGAATGTACCCTGGATCCCATGTGACAGGTTTGAAATAATGTATGTATTTATTAAATTCATAGCCCAAGACATCTAGTTGTGAATTACTAGGATTTTCCTGGGGAAAAACATTTAAAATTTAATTAAATTAAACAAAACTAAAATCCATACTAAAAAGAAAGACTCGTACTTTTCCACAGATTTTATTATACGGTACAATGCATTTCACTGACTTGCGGCATCATCAGGTACCGTATAATTAAATCTGTGGAAAAGTACGAGTCTTTCTTTTTAGTATGGATATTAAATACTTCCACGAAGTGAAGCCTGAAACAATAGAATAAAAACTAAAATCATTAAAACAAACTCATCATGTTACAATGTTGATATAGGAAGTTATGTTTTATGATCCTTATTTCAGTAATGAAAGATTAATGCAAAAAACTAGAAAAATTTCAAACAATATACACAGACAGTAGTCTGAAATATTTTATGGGATGCACCACCTCCCACTCAATCACCAGGTTGGTGGATTCCATTTTTAAATCACTTATGGTCTTCAAGATGTCTTCTTTATCATGTTGTTTGTTTCTCATTTATTCTTCTGGTCATCAATCAGCTTTTCAGGTAGTTCACACATCTTACTCTGTGAGTACTGGTGTGCTCGCTCTCCCTTTAATTAGTCGGAACTGACCAATATTTGGACTCTTCAGGCTGATCAAGATCCAACTAAAACCTGGAAACTCAGCCTCACTAAATTTTTTTCTGGCTGCTTAGTGACATTTTATAGCCAGCTCTTTACTTATTCTCTCCTTAAAAAAAATTCCCTTTACTGAGTTGCATTTCCTGACCACTAGTATGTAGTTCATTTTGCTATCATTTCTCTCGGGTTCATTATATCAAGTGGCTCTTATGACATTTCTTTGGCCATTGCATCGCTCTGTCATGATCTAGTAGTTTTCCAATATGTCCCTCATGCCTAAACAAACGAAGAAATTAATGCCAAGTGCCAGTCGTAGTTCAACAGCAACAAAATGGTTCTTATATTACTTCAGTTGTTATTAGTTCATTTAAGTATATTTTACCTCATTTACTTCTGATTATTTGTTGTCATGGTTTCCGATAAATGTCTTCCAAAAATTTCTATAGCATGGTGCTTTTATCTTTGTAACTACATTTACAATGCTGTAATTTACCTAGCTTTTTTCCAAATTTAATTGTATATAGCATTTAGGTCTTTAATACTTACACCTAAGCATTTGTACATGTCTGTACATAATTGAATGTTATAGAGATAATAGGCACTTAATTCCATTATTAAAACTGATGTTTGTTATAAATTCGTAATTTAGGTGAAAATGCTAAAGCTTTAAGTTTTAATTTTTTTAATGTTGAGTTTTAGTTTTATCGTCTTAAATCTGTTAAAAGCTGTCCCCTTTCTTCATTTTTACTAGCTCAGGTGATGTCACTTGTCTTAGTTTCTGTATAAAAATGAGTGTGCATCGTCTCAGTTGTTGTCAGACAATAGTTGACTCAGAAAAGATCCAAGAGAGATAGAAGAAATCTTGAAGAACTGTATGGTAAAAAACTTTCTCCTACAAACTTAGACTTAGAAAGAGAATATGACATTGATTAATATAGATTAGGTCCAGGCATACTCGACGATAGAAAGGGGATGGAATTGAATAAAGCCGTGGGGTAGACTAAATTCCTGTGAAACTAACAAAAGATTTAGGAAAATGTGTGAGGAAGAGTCTATATGGACTGATTAGTAGCATCTATGTGGAAGGAATCTGGCTGGAAGACTTTGTGAGAGAGTCGGAAAGAGGTAAAGGCTACATCATGTAAGGACTACAGAACCATAATTATGATTTTTATCACGCTGATAAATTGGTTATCAGGATCATCAACAAAAGGATGGAGAGCAAGGCAACTGATTACTTAGGGGATGATCAGATTGGGTTTAGGATGGGGAGAGATACGCATGAGGCCATTGCAGTGATGAGATCACCAATCAAGAGGAATATAGAATATAATCAGGACGTAGTTGCCTGTTTCATAGATTTCGAAAAGGCATTTGATAGAGTGAGTTGGGAAAAACTAATAAGTATATTGCAGGAAATAGGAATAGATTGTAGAGACAAGAGGCTAATCCGCAACCTGTACATGTCTCAGACTGCTCAGGTGCAAGTGAGGAACAGAGAGTCAAGATGGGCAGTGTTAGGGAGAGGTGTAAGGCAGGGTTGTGCATTATCATAGGTGCTGTTCAACTTGTACGTGGAGGAAATGATTAAAGAGGCATGGGAAGAACTGGAGGAAGAAATTAAAGTCAGAGGGGAAATCGTAAAATCATGTAGGTTTGCGGATGACCAAGCTCTAGTTTGTCGGTCAGCCAAGGGGTTGCATGCATTGCTGAGTGAATTGGAAATTCAGTGCAATAGATATGGGATGAGAATCAATGTAAATATAAAAAATAAACAAAGGTGATGCAATTTTCCAGAAAGAAAAAGGCAAAGCTAAACATTAATATAGGAGGGCAAAAACTAGAGCAGGTAGAACAGTTTACGTATCTCGGTAGTGTTTTGGACCTACACGGTCAAAGAAGAAAGGACGTAAGGAGAAGAATGGCCCTAGGCAAAGAGGCGGAGTTGATGACAGGGACGTTGAGTAAGGATATTAAGAAAGGACTCGTAAAAACTTTGATATGGAGTGTAGCTATGTACAGCATGGAAACATAGTCACTGAAGCAAGATGATAAAGTAGATCAGAGGCTTTTGAAATGTGGGTGTGGAGAGGGTGAAATGGGCCAAAAGGAAAGTTAATGAAGAAGTACTAGGTATGGTGGGCGAGGAGAGGGGTTTGTTGGGAGAAATCCTATGGAGGCAGGAAAAGTGGATGAAGGGGTTATTGACCGGCAGTGGAATGCTGAAGACTGTAATAGAGGGGAGAATGTTAGGCAAATGAGGAAAGGGCAGGAATAGGATAGGGATGTTGGACGGAATGAAGGGAGGAATGAAGAACTCAGAGATGAAGAGGGACTTTATGTAGAGTAGGTTGCTGGATTGTGTTTTGTTAGGAGTCACAGCATATTTATTTGGTGGTTGTGTCTATCCTAAACCTACCTTAAAAGGTAGATTACTTGACAGTAAAAATAATAGCTAATTGCCTAGACATAGAATGGATTTATGGACAGAGCTTGTTTCCGTCATATTTTATTGAACCTCCATCAACTGCAATCACTTCTAGTCAAATTTACATAGCTTTAGCCAAATTTGTATATAAATTTGATTTTCATCTACTGTAGTTCCATATTTCTTTTTTGTGCTGTGGGAGAGCCTCTCTTGTCCCAAAATTTCCTCATTTCAATTCTCTTTCCATTTTTCCCAATTTTTCAACCGATTCCATTGTTCCTCGAATAAAAATTATGTTACTCTCAAACACCATAGTGCAATCTGCAGACGTAAATGCTTCCTCAGTAGCTATTCCATTTCGTTGAATGGATACAGCTTCCTATGCCATGAGTGGCTTTTAGCACCTCGCACAAGCAACCAGAACTTAAAGCACTACTTGAATATGATGAAAGTTGCAAAGATCACAGATTTCTTCTTTATGCATGTTAAACTGAGAGAGTGAGGGGAATTGAGGAAGATGTTACTCTTTCTCTCATCGTGTTGAATTCCATCGGCTTCCCCTGTCAAGAGGGGTATTCAGCACCATGTTCAAGCTACCAAGGCTTTGTGCCCCACATATACTCTTATGTTTCCCCATATCACTCACCCTCCCCCACTCCTGCCTCCCCATACCGACCCACTCACGAGAAACCGGACAAAGCAGCTTAGAGTATGTTGTCCTTTTTCATATGGCTGTATATAAGCCATAGTATGTTTTACATAGTAGTGAGGTATCAAAGCACAAAGAAATATTCTATTCCTCCTTTTTATGAACGGTTGGGAATTTTACTCTTCAGAAAAGCTCAAGGAATACAGCAGATGTTGTGGAAAAAATCTGTATTTGACACTTTTATGAAGGAACAATCTTTACCTCTCATTTTGAGGTGCATTCAAGAGGTGCTACCATTTCACACCTGGGCATTTTTTTTGTTCTTTGCAGCTGTTGCTCTAATGAGAGGCAATGCATTTAGATAGTGTGCATTGAAGAAAATTTTATCGGAATATTTTAATTTTTGTCTTGTGACAGTTTTTGTTCATGGTAACTTTTGCTGTGAAGCCTGTATATATTTTTTTTATTTTTGTTACTTAGTAGAGGCTATATTTCATTGTGGTCCTTTATAGTGTAGTTGCCAAGAATTAATTTCAATATGACTGAAATGATATTGCCCTCATCCCATGTATAGGTTTACTATATTAGTGAAATGATGTATCGCTATTTTACATAATTTGAGTATCACTTTCCAGGTGATCTATGTCACAATAGTACTACCAACCTAATAAACTCAGGAAATTTCTTGATAGTTGGGAGTGGGCACTCTGAGCATTATGTAAGGCTACATGTGATATTTTGAGAAATTATTTTAACCATATTAAAGTGTGAAAATGTTAATCATATGTAAAGATAATTAAAGCAGTAATTATATATGTAAATATGATTTGACAATGGAGGATGGTGCTAACTAAATGTAATGTTTGTTCAAGTTTTAAATTAAATATAACTGAGATAGATATTGTTAAAAGTTAAGCAAATTTCGTTGTAAGGAAACCATTTGCTTTGTCTGAGGAAACACATCTTGGCTTCACAATTGAATAATTTAAAGTAAAGTTGGTGTATTCGTCATTAAATTCGTATTCAGTTTATTAAGCAAGTTATGATGTGTCAACAAACAACACTCACTGTGTGAACGAAGTGGTTTCCTATAATGATAAGCCCAGAAATTTCTCCCAATAATGAAATAAGCTACGTTAAAATAAATTATTCATTTCCATGTTTAGTGACACAGTTTTGAAACTTGTAAATTTCAGATGTGCATAATAATATGATAGAATAAGTTACTTAGCATTAGTTTTAATCTGGCTGTTCATGGCTTCATGCTTAACTTTAATTTAAAACTTTGATATGTTATCATTCATTTTAGGTTTTTAGAGCATTCCGTTAAAATTCCATTTTGGTAAGTTTTGTGCCTTGTCGTCATCTTTTAGCTGTTGTATTTGTTGTTGGCATAGATCTGTGTATATATGTCAGAGCTAAGTATTACCATTTGAAGCAATTTCATCTTTGTTTATTATTTCAACATTGATAGTATTGTCATTGTAGCCTCTTATTGTGATCAATGTTGTTCCTGCATTGTGTATGTTGTAATTGTAATATATACATAGAATTCATGGCAGTGGCCTTTCAGTTAGTAGAAGCTGTACTTAAAGTATGGTATTATTTTGCTGTAATTCATAATAATGTATTTATGTTGCAAACTTAATAGTAAGGTTGCATTTCATAATAATTATGCCATTAGAAGTTACCATCCTTTAGTCTGATTGTTCTTATATTTCTTGTAAGTCCACTGGAAAAAATACTGTGAGTTTAATTTAGAATTTTCACTTAAGTTAGGCATTAAAAAATGGAAGTTCCTAAACAAATGGAAAATAAGTAGTTATGAAGGTTAGAACCCTCTGGCATAACATGAATGACTAGGGCCAAGAGAAGTGAAAAATTGTGGGAAAAAGTTATGTTGCCAAGAGCTCTTATTTGAAATTAATATCATATGAGCTAAGAAAACTTGTTTAAACCAACTTCACAGTATGCTCTCCACTTTAGTGAATTGTTTTCTGGGCCCTGTATATGCTCAAGTATGTATATTCAACATTGCATTTCAATTATTGCTTATTATTGATTTCAGCCTTGATCTCATTGTTTCCCAAAATGCAGAGTTTAGCACAATGTATTCAACACTAATATCATCCATACTTACCTCCTTTGATATACTTAGTAAATATTTTACTCGATAATTTTCACATTCAAGATAAAGCAGTAGCAATAAATAGATACATAAGTGTTAATAATTAGTTAACTAGTATTAATAATTATATGGAATGAGGTAGTTCAGGGGTAGAGCATTGGAATACTGACTGGATGGTTCTGGTTCAATTCCTGGGTACTGGATCTTCCTGTGAAACCATAGGTGGCACAGTTAAGGAACTGCCCCCCCCCCCTCCTTCCCTGATATGTGAATTTCACATGCCATTGGGCTTAGTATTAGGTAAAATCTACATCACCTATCAAGCTGACCTTTGGGTTGATAACTATGATTATGGTTTATTAATAGTGAGATAATGTGTGTCTATGAAACACGACTTTGTTAATATTGTTTGGGTATGTGGATTTAGTCATACTACCTTGATCAAAAAGTTCCCGGAATAACCACCGTGTGGCGCTCCCATCGTTCCGATTTGAGTTCTGTTTTTTTTGTTAAATTGGTACATCTGTTGTTGATATTCCCTTTAAATCTTAGTGTCATAACTTGACATTTGCAAAAGTTACGTAGCCAAGAGTACATCTATCTCTGTGTGTGTTGGCGATTTTTTACAATTGCAGAAATGGATTTAAATTTGCAACAACGAACTTGTATTAAATTTTGCGTAAAAAACGGATTTAGTGGCGCACGGACGTTGGAAATGTTGGAAAAGTGTTTCGGCAACGATTCTCTAAAAAAAAAAACGGTCGTTTACCAGTGGCACGAGCGGTTCAGAAGTGGTCGTGAGTCAAACGAAGATGATGAACGCAGTGGCAGACCATCGACATCGAAAGTCGGTGAAAAAATTGATAAAGTAAAAGAAATGTTGGTCAATAACCGCAAATTAACCATCAGAGAAATAGCGGAGGACTTGAACATTGCCTATGGATCCGCCCAAGACATTGTGGTTAATGATTTGGGTTTCCGTCGTGTAGCAGCAAAGTTGGTGCCAAAAGACCTCAATTTCATGCAAAAAAGAGACCGTGTTGACGTCGCAAAAGACATGATTTGCGAGGCTGAATCCGATCCCACATTCATCAAAAGGATCATTACTGGAGACGAGACGTGGGTTTATGAGTACGACACGCAATCCAGACATCAGGCAAGTGAATGGCGTTCACCAAATGAGCCGAGACCAAAAAAAACCACGTCGTTTTCAGTCAAAAAAGAAGGCAATGCTGACGGTTTTCATGGATTACAACGGTGTAGTGCATCATGAATTTTTGCCAGACAGTAAACAAAGAGTATTATTTGGGCGTTATGAGACGTTTGCGTGAAGCAATTCGCCGAAAGAGACCAGAAATGTGGGCAGAAAACTCGTTGATTTTGCACCATGATAACGCACCGTCGCACAGTGCTATCATTATTCGTAATTTTTTGACGAAAAATGCAACAAATACCATCCAACAGCCACCGAATTCACCTGATTTGGCTCCCTGTGACTTCTTTCTGTTCAATCGAGTTAAAAAACCATTACGGGGAACGCGTTTTGGCAGCCGAGAGGAAGTAATGGAAAAATCGCAGGAAGCACTGATGGACATACCGAAAACCGAATATAAAAAATGTTTCGAGGATTGGATCAAGCGCTGGCATAAGTGTGTTGCAGTCGATGGGGATTACTTTGAAGGGGACAATATAGATTTAGATGAATAAACTTGTATTTTTAATTTTCTGAATAAATTCCGGGAAATTTTTGATCAAGGTAGTATATATAGAAGTAAGATGAACCAAGACCTATTTTTCTGCTAGACAAGAGTGAGATGATTCATAAACAGTGACAATAGTGCACTTTAAAAAGTAGGATTTGGAATGTATGTCTTTTACAAAATCCTATGTTTTACCTTCACATTTCAACTGAGAATATATTATCAGCTATTATTGTTGGAGATATAAAATGTTATAGTATAAATAAGTTTAAGTAATATTAGCTAATAATTAGTATTACATTTAATTTGTAATTTGTTTTTTTTTATTTCTAAAATCTCTTTCACTGAAAGTAGTAAAGCCTTCTTATTTCAATAGAATGCCTTTTCTCTTAAAATATTTGAATTTGTACAATTTGCCTGTGCATGCATATTCAATAATAGATTGAAGTCATCATCTTTTACAAAATTTTTATTTCATATCCAGAGTCATTGTTTTGCATTTCTGGTTGCTTTACCTTATTCCTACGTAGAAATAGTAATGACTTGTCATCAGAAATCCATCGTTGAAAAATATACCTCTTAATAGGGAATGGTAGATTGACTCGAGATGCTTTACCTCAAGGCTCAAAGAAATGTTTAGCATGTCCACTTGACATGTGTAAGTAGAAGGAATTAACTACTTTTCTATGATATGCAAGCTTATTGTAAAAAAATAAGTTCCAACTTCATTGGTATGGAACCATATAAAATGTTAATATTTGTGGTTTCTTGGCTTGTGCAGGATTAGCTTCAAATGCTTCTTTATATGTCCTCTAGCTGCTGTAGTTATTCATATTTAACAGGGGCTAAATTTAATTTTAAAGCTAACATTGTGCTTTGAGGCCAATGTGACACCAGTTCTTTTATGAAACAGGATATTGTATATTATGACAGATCAGATCTAGAGAATGTCAGCCTTGATGAATGTTTGTGCTCCTCCCACTCCATACTTATACTTTCCCCATATTTTAACTCATCCCTCCTGAGTCCAATTGTAATACCTGCATTGAATATGTTTGCAGTCTCCTCCCGTTGTCTCCTTAGTCCATGCTAGCATATGTCTTCAAACCACCCACTGGTCCTCTAGCTTAGGAAACATGCCCTTTCAAAAACAAGATCCCTTTCACCTCTGCTCTCTGCATTAGTATACAGTATATAGGATGAACTTTGTCATTTTTGAACCAATTGTCATCGTAAATACTAGGTTAATGTGCAAGTTGTTCCAAGAAACTGCGGGAGATGCCGCAACAATAACTTTTAATGGAGTCATCCGCTAATAAACATTTCAATGCAACAATTCAATGTAAAAATCATTCGCCTTGAGCGGGACAAAATTTTAGAGTTAAAGAGGATTCCTTAATAGCTTAACCGGCTCTAAAGCACATGGGCAGACATCGAGGGATCTGGGTTTGAATCTCAGTCAAGGCAAATGATTTTTACTCTCTGAAATAGTTGCATTGAAATTGCAGTGCAAGTTATTATTTTTGTTTTAAGTATTTCTGTAATAAATGAAGTCTTTTATTGATAAAATGGATTCAGAATGAGAAAATTTATGAAAAACAGAGGTAAAGGATTTTATATTGTTCTATGGAACAATATGATAATTAATGGTTGCAAATTATGGTGTGGTTGCTAGTCATTTATTATTAGTTGCCTTTCTTCCATTTTCTCGCCACCTTTGAGACATTGTCTCTTCAATTAGAAATTAGGTCCAAGACTACTCAATAAGTAATATTATTGTAAAAATTGTTTACTTCCCATCACTGCTCATTAACATAAAAAGTATTGATGATAATGGAAGTAGTTGTAAAGACTATCAGTAGTTGAAAGATGGGTCTGCAATAGATCATAGAGGCATGTTCATTCAATTATGGTGAGAATATGAAAAGTTCACTTTAAAGCTTGACCAGAACACCTGGGGTAAAGACTGCAATAATCATAAATAAGACCGAAAATGAGGGTGGTTGGTCTAAAAATAGGCATAATGTTAAACTGAAATAACAACACTGCCGAATGAAATATAACACTTGTCAAAACTTTAGATTAATTAATTGGCTTCATAAATTTTGAGTACCTTTACCCTTTTATCATTAGTTCAACTTCTCTAGTGTTTCCATTCAAGTGTTATTTCTATAAGCTAAAAAGTTAATGAGACGGGTCAAATAATTCAGAAAAATTAATGGGAAACATACGAGGGTAGTTGAAAGGTTCTCGGAGTCATCACCAGATATTAGCACTAGCGCAATTAGTTTCCTGCATAGTAATAGGTAATCCTTTTTGAATAAAAACGTAACGTGTCAGTGCTCTGGGAAGATATCTGTGGTGCGGATGCCTCTCTGTTGTTCTTCCAGTCTAGTGATTTGTGAATATGGAAAAAATTGAGATTCAAGCAGTGATTAAATATTTCATGAAGAAAGCAAAGGGAATCCATGCAGACTTTCAGAACATTGGAAGACTCTGCTCCTTCATATTCAACTGTTGCCAAGTAGGCAAATGAGTTTGTTTGGTCGGGAAAGTTTGGATGGTGATCAGTATGGTGGTTGGCCAAACTGTGCCCAGAAATTATTGCAGAAGTGCATAAAATGGTCATGGAGGATTCCCGACTGAAAGTGCAAGAAATTGCTGAAGCTGTAGGGATGTCATCTGAATAGGCATATCACATTTTAAAAGTGGAATAGGATATGAGAAAATTATTTGCTAGATCGGTGTCGCGACTCTTAATCGCAAAACGCATAAGAATGGAAATTTCTGAACATGTTTGACCCATTTGAAGAGCAACCAACAAGATTTTCTGGACCAGTTTGTGACCACAGATGAAACTTGGGTCCACTACTATACCCCAGGGACAAAACAGCAGTCAGTGAAAAAATGTTCATGCTATGTACCACCACAAAAGAAAGCAACAGCAATGTGGTCTGCCAGAAAGGTATTGGCTTCAGTTTTCTGGGATGTGAAAGTGATTCTGCTGATTGATTATCTTCCCAGTGGTCAAAGAATTACTGGACAATACTACAATAACCTCCTGGACCAACTACAGCAAAAGAAACACAAAAAAGGCCCATATTTGGCAAGGAAGAAAGTCATCTTTCATCAAGACGATGCATGCCCAGACACAAGTTTCTTCGCCATGGCAGAAATACGTAAACTAAAATATGTATTGTTCCCACACGAATCTTATTCATCTGATTTGGCTCCATCAGATTTCCATCTCTTCCCCAAGCTCAAAATTTTCCTCTGTGGATGGAGATTCTCTTCAAACAAAGAACTAACACCTGACGTAGATAGATATTTTGCAGGCTTGAAGGAATCTAATTTTTGAGATAGGATCAAGACATTGGACCAAGTGCATTAGTGTACAGGGAGACTACTTTGAAAAATAAAAAAGTTTCACTGAGGTAAGTCATTGATTTCTAATCCATTCCGAGAACTTGTGAAATTACCCTCGTGTAATAAGAGGCAATGAAAATTGTCTGAAAATTATAAAAAGTCAAGCTAATTAATTACTGGTGAAATTTGTCACCACTCTGATTGGCAACATTGAAATAGATATGTATTGAATTGTTCTTGGTTACATGAATACTAAATTGAGAGGATTATGTGTTTCAGTTTTATTTTCTAATTTTAAATCAATGTGATATGACTGTGTTAGGTTTTAACCCAGATTCCAATTATAAGGTTCACTGGAGTGTGTGCTAATTGCATTGCATGTTTTTAGTGATTTAAGGTCCTTTTTATCATTATTCAATGCCAAAGTGATGAGTTTTTCCTCTAGTTGATATTTGGCTTTGAATTCTTAGTTTATTATGATGGAAAATTGCTTCCATGTATTAGCATGAAAAGGAGAGAGTTTCCATGTAATGTTTTATTCCTTATGAACCCCATTAACTGTGGTTGTGGCCAGTCAAGCATAGTTCCTCTTCCTTCACTCTCATCCTTTTCAGATTTAAGAAACACCCATGCATAGTTTAGATTATTTCTGTAAATGAAAAAATAAAAGGATGATTTGCCTCATAGCAAGGCTTTGCCAAATTGACACTTACTCTCATGAAAGTGTACACCTGGATCACATGAAAATGCCTCAGCCAAAGTTAAAAGATTATTTTGAGCTTTTAAATATATATTGGGCTATTAAATGCCTAAAATATCATTAATGTTTTAAAATCATTTCAAAATGAGGCTTCATTCTATTACTGTTGAGAAACTTGTATTTGATGTGGGCTAAATTTTTGTCAACACCACATTTTCTCAAACATAAGTCTTCTGCTCAAAAATTAAGGTAATTGTAATGGAAAAGAAATCAAAAATTTTTTGCTTTTCTAGGAATTGTCTTTTTGTGGTTGGATGTTTATATGATTTTGTTTGTACATATTAGTTATGCACAGTATGTGATTCCACTTAGCTTTGATGGGCTTGATTTTCCCTTTTCAACTTCTAATCAGAATTGAAGAGTTTTTTTATTCTGAGCATGACTTGTGTGTGAGCAAATATGGTGTTTCTAATGAATTGGGAAACTGTGAAAGTAGTGTTTGCTGATTGCAAATTCCTATACCCTACCATCAGTACCCCTCATTACCACAAGGCCATGGTGATAGTGGTCAGCAAAGTGGAGTTGGTAGCGGTTCCCTTGGTGGTCTTGGAAGTTTGGGCACATTGATTGGAACTGGTCTGGCAGGGGCTGCCCTTTCAGGAGTATTGGGTGGCAAAGACACTCCTACAACAACTAGCAACAACCCTGACAGTAAGCCTAAGAACCCAACCTACACAGATACTCATCCATCTCATGCCGGTGGAGGAAGTAACACTGGCACTACCTCAGCTGGTGGCCTTGGTTATCTTGGAAGTTTAATCAGCCCAGGTCTTGCTGGTGCTATTCAGGCAGGGTTAATGGGCCCAGATCGTAATGCAGCATCAGACAGGAAGTACCCAAACCCATCTCCTCATAGTGACCCTTCTGCTGGGTCAGCTGGTGGTCTTGGGTCACTCGGAAGCCTCATTGGTACCGGTTTGGCTGGAGCATTTCAGTCCGGATTAATGGGTAACCAGGATCGTCCGCAGCCAAACCCATATGATAGAAGGTCACCAGTCCCTTATGGATATGGTGGTCAAGGGCAATATGGAGGGCAGAATCCATATGGTGGGCATAATCCATATGGTGGGCAGGGCAACTATGGAGGAGGCCAACCAGGTGGAGCAGGAGGTCTCGAGTCTCTCGGTGGCCTAATCGGTTCAGGATTGGCTGGAGCAATCCAGTCGAGACTGTTCAGTGGAGGTAATGGTGGTAAGGAGCAGTCACACAGAGCCACCAACTTGCACTCAACCAAAGATGGTGAAAAGCCTGGCTATAAATCGGGTGGTAAAATTGATGAAGATCTCATAAGATCACTTGATGAAATGCTTGTTGGTCCTGAAGGCGGTAAGCCAATGAAAAAAAATGTGATCAACTTGGTGGATGAAGCTCCAACAAAATCTGCATATGTCAAGCAAGACCAATCAGTCGTTGAGTCTGAAATAAGTCCAAAAGAGGAGCAGGAAGTAGGATCTGGCAAGAAGCCTGAGGAAATGACTGCTGATGATATTTTTGCTGAATTTGCCGAAAAGCCTGTGGTCAAATCTGCTGTTAAAACTACTCCAAAACCTGTGAAAGAAGATGGCAAGCCAGTGGAAGAAACAATTCAATCTGCTAATTCTTCTGAATAATCCATGAGTCAATGTTTTTTTTTTCAAAATACCATTCTTCTTGCCCATTAATGTTATGAATATAGCTTCTAACATTCTTATATGGCGAATACTGATTTTCCTATTTCATCTTCCTCTTAAACATTTTAATATACATAATTTGATGACTAACTACGTCCTTTAATCTTGTGAACTCTTGATAATCTGGGCAAAAGAGCATAAGAGAGACAATGACTAATGGAAAAATATGTAGTAGTCAAATTTTTTTTTGATGATTTTTAATGAAATTACACAGAAAGAACTTACATTTAATGTATTTTTGCAGCCTTGGCTTTTTAGTATACATAAATTAATTTTCTGATTTGCATGACATGTTTTTAGGTCTTTCTTTTATTTTAAGGGTGTACATGCACAAAAATAGAATATCATGAAGTTAGGTGCAGAATCTGCCCTTCTGCTCTGCATGGCACAAGCTAAAATTGCACGAATAATTAAAAGTTTGCCTTTAGCACACATGTGATAAGAATTATGCAATTTTTGCTAATGCAGATAATCAAGAGTTTACTATATATATTTTAGATAGTACCTACTTAACTCAGTAAATATATTTAATGAAAAATGGGTGTCAAGGGACATTTTCATCTTGGATTAGGTAATAGAAGCAATATTGCCATGATTCATAACTGCTGTAAAAGGGAGCTTTGCTCTAACACAAATTCATTCACTAGGTTGAGCAAGATGGCTTTTATAATCAATGGGCTCACATGTTACTCAGAATTGATGGCACAACGTTAAATGATTAAAGAAATATGAATTGATGGCATGGCAACTTGGAAAGTTGAGTCAATATTTGAAAAAGGCTAGTGAGTTGTTGATCAGATATATATATATATATATTTATATGTATTTCTGTTGCCTTATCATAATAGCTAAGTGCCTTGGATTTCATGAGGCTTTTCCGTGCATTATAGATTTCAAAATTCATCATAACTATGCTTTTTCTTAATTCGTGTCTTCAAAAAGACTGTATAGGAAGAATTTGGAGAGAGAATTTCTTGGATCCAGGGAACTTATTGCATAATAGGTAAATTTAAAAAATGAAATGTGATTTGTAATACTCAATGTTATTCATATCAAAATAATGGAATGCAAAAATATTATTGTCTGATAGGCTGTGATAAATCCTCAATGAAGTCATGCTTTTGTAGTATGGATGTCATAAATTGCATAATTAGTGATGGGTAAGACATCATGAGACTGAATTTAATTGAGAAGGATCATATTGTTAATACAGCTTTTCCCCCTCATCAATAAATGAACTTTTATGCAATGCACTTGTTTTCAGAACATACATGTGTCATCAGACAAGATTTTGAAGTCAGAGTCATTATCATAATTTTTGGAATGTAAAGCTACATCTTTAACTTATATATTTATTGCAGTTTTATTCATTATATTTTACACACTCAGGTTCTTTTATATGCATTTACTTAACAGTTTTGAGAAATTCTGCTGTTGCATCTTTAATTTATATTTACCTACTAATCTATGGAATTAATGCATCATTTTGCGATGCTTGTACAAGTTTTTCAGGTTATAATTCATTAGAAATACTTGACTTTAATATTTATCCTTTGCAGTTTAATGGTTTACATTTTCCATTAGGCTTAATTTATAGATAACTTACTGTGGTTCTGATGGCATTACTCTTCCTTTACATATAGATTGCATGACTGCTTGTGTTTTTGGTTTCTTTAGGAAGAATACTTGTGGTTTGTGATTTAATTGTCAATTGCAAATTTATTAATATACTATGATAATTAACTAACAAACTTAAATGAATTATTATTTTGCATGGGTTCCTAATTTTCATTTCAAGTTTAACTTTTGCTTTGGAACTAGATGCTTTGATGTTGGGATTGATTTGTATTGTTTATTCACTTGTGTTATCAGAGCTTGAATGTGTTCAATTCTTGATGTTTGGTAATTTGGTGGTTGCCTTGTTTCATTTGCTATGCTTCTGTTGTGAAACCTGGTAGTATTGTTATATTTACCCTCGAGTCATACTTGAATCCGTATCACTTGAATTAAATATTGCAAATAATTTCACCTAACTCCTAAATGGTGTAGTTTGTGAAGGTCCTTATTGTGTCCATTTTAATACGATCATCTACCTTACTTGTACTACAATACAACTTTACACACAGCACATGAAGAAAATGGGAGGAAAAGGATTGGGAAAGAAAGCCCTGAAGTATGGAGTACCTGTGGCCGGATTGGGCTTGGGAGCATATGCCGTAAAAAAAAGTTTTCATGGTGGTTGGAGTAGTTCCAGCAGTAGTAGTAGTAGTGAAGAAGAGTGAAATAAATGTTGGATGTGATTTTGGTGTTCATTCATGTAACAAGAATTAGAATGTTGTGCGAGGTTTTAAAAAGAGATTTGGATTTAATTATTTTCATTGTAAATATAATTCATGTAGCTTTTGTTGCCTGGATCTGTTAGTTTTAAACAAAAGCTTTACAACACTTGATCATTGTTTCATTTTTTACATTTGTCTCATATTTTGTTGCACTTTTTGTACCAACAGACTTAACTTCATATCCTTTATTTATTCTGACAACTCGATAGTCATGTCAGCATTGTTTGAATTGGGGGAGGGAGAATCTATTTTATTCTTATACATATAAACATTGGTGCTTGCTTTTTGACATTTTTCAGGTTTGGGTATAACATGTCTGAATTACTAATTAATAAATTATCATACATTTTAAATAAATGGTAAAAAAATGTTTTATTACCAAATTAATCTAATGATGATGCATCTATATTATTGAAATGTCTGCTGTTATTAAAAATTCTTACACTTGTAATTTGAGGAATGATTTGCACCACTGCACAGATAAATCCGTGAATTAACTATGTTTAAGATTATTTGATGTTTTTCTAAACGTGAACATCATTTTTTGCCTTATGACATAAGACTGGTGGAAGTTACCATATTTTAAAATCATACTCTGATTAAATGAAATGAAAAGAATATGATAAATATTAATGAATTAATTGTGTATTGACACATTTACACTAAAATTGTTTCTAAAAATAGATATTGATTTTAATGCTTTTTGTATAATCTATGTATGTAATATTATTGGGAGATCAGCTAATTGTCCTTAATGTCAACTAAATTGATGTAAAGCTGGAATGTCAAGTGTAAGCTCTATGTTGTTTTTTGTCTTATTGTCAATAAATTCTATTTTTCAAAATTTTTCTTTATTTTAATGATTAGTAAGTCCATTTCCCCATAGTTTCATTATTCAAAAGCTTGTTTTGCTATCTAAACTGAATTATATATTCATCTTAGTGATGCTGGATATTTTTTTCATGGACAGCAACCTTGATGTTGTGGAAAAATGTATGCTCTCTCTCAAGAGTTAAGTTGGTAGGTGCATCAATAAATTCTCCTGTTAGGGTAATATATGTTTAGGTTAAAGGCTAAGAGCAAGATGAAATGTCCACAGAGCAGCTGTCTGATGTCATTTGGACAGCCTTTTTGGCGATGGTGCCACATAATACTCTTGAGGAAGGTACCGCAAACCAAAATTATATCTTTTTTTACGACAGAAATATAGATAGTGAATCTTGAAAACTAAGACTTGGTTGAATGACACTAACAGTATTTGGGTACATTATTCTAGTGATACAATTGGCAGCATGAAAGGGATAGACATGACTTCCATGCACTGGATAATCATGTCACCGACTGCTTAATCATAGTATCTGACATTTTCTCGTGAGAGTACACTCACGCATGGTCTCTCCATAAACAATTGAATGTTTCTCACTGGCTGCTTACTTACGTGGTCTGTGCAATAAATGCATGAACTGGTGCAATCTGGTGGCCATGATGTGGACTAGCGACACTAGCTGCCTGAGACCCAATGAGCTGTCTATGCTTGGCGGATTGTCGAGCTGTGCGTATGGTGCCAGTGTGTTAGTTTCTGTTGTCCTTGTTTTTACTGTTCGTTGAAAATGGAAATTGACGAAATCATGAAGCAACGAATCAACATCGAAGTTTTTGGGTAAAGTGCGGTAAAGGTTATCAAGAAATTACTGAAATGTTGTCAGCTGTTTACAGTGATAAAGCTCCGAAGAAAAAATCCATTTTCAACTGGATTAAGCATTTTAAAGATGGCCAACAAAATGCCACGGATGACGCAAGGCCGGGAGTGCCTTCAACCACCTGTGTTGACGATAACATTGATCGTGTGCAGTCCCGTGTCCTTACCGATTGTCAAAAAACTGTCCGAATGATAGCTGATGAACTGAAATTAGGAAAATCAAAAATGCACATTATCTTAACCAAACATGATGGATGGATCCTTCACCTTGAAAATGCACCTGCACATTCAGCATTGGTTGTTCGCCAGTTTCTGGTAAAAAATTCAATCACCATCCTTGATCAACCTCCTTCTGCAACTTTCTCCTATTCCCAGAATGCAAAAATGTTATGAGGGGACATCACTGGGAAGATGTGGACACAATCAAGCAAGAACCGACAAAGACAACTAAAAAGGCTAACTGCCGAGGACTTCCAATGGTGCTTTAAACAGTTGAAAAGAAGATGGAATAAGTGCATAGATGAATGGAGACTTTGAAGGGACAAAAATCGATTTAGGCTAAATTTTACAAAATAAAGTTTTTATGGCCTCAGTTCACGTATTTATTGGACAAACCTCGTATGCCTATGTTCAGTTTATTGAAATTCATGATTCAGCTATCACTTTTGTTTAAACTCCAACCTTGTCATCCTGCCTGAGAGACTCCCAATTGTTTCAAAATGGACAAGTTTTTCATTCAAGCCCATTTATTTAGATATGTTGATAGCCACAGGACTGTCGTGCAGTTCCTTATTCTCAAAAGTGGAAGTGATGCAAATAATCATGTTTGGATTACTTGCCAAGTTATTGAATGTGCATATTACCAAATAAAAGTGGCAGTATAACTAATATATTTGCGACCAGAAGCCATGATGATGGAGCCATCAAGGTATACCAGTTATACTCGTAACTTTGGTGCGAACAATGTATGGGGAAATTGAGAATGGGGTTATAAAAGGACATCGAAGACATACATTCTACACACTCGATGGATTTCAAAGTGGCCTATCCAAGCATGGACATTGGTGCAAAAGTGAATAATATGCACTTATATTGAACAAAGCTAAAAATTCAAGGCTTGAAATGCTCCATAAAAATAAACATTTCACATTAAAAAAATCTGGCTCAAATTGAAATAGTCATTTACCAAACATTAAGGCCAAACTAATTAAAATAATTTTCAAAATTACTAGTGCAAAATTGACAAAAACTGGGATCATCAACAAAATATCTAAAATACTGCAATAAATATGCCTTTGATTGCGTTAAGTTCTCACCTTATGGATATTAGGTAGTTTCCTTCGTTTTTAAAAATAAGGTTGAAGGAAGCCTCCTGGGGATCGAGATGGTGCGGGGGCTAACGTACTGGCTTCCCACCCTGAGGGCGCGGGTTCAAATCCCGGCGCTGTTGAATATTTTTCAGAGGAATCTCGATCCCTACTTGAGGTGCTTTGTGGAGGGCACTTAGAGTGAGTACGCCGTCCGTCGGATGGGACGTTAATCTGCGGACCCCTTGGCGCCTTTCGTAAAGAGTAGGCTAATGCCGACGCCGGGTTTCTCTCCACCCTTCATCCTTTCCTGTCTACCCCCTATGGCGCAAATGACCTCAGCTGTCGGTCGCCTCCCCTCAAAACTACTACTACGAAGCCTCCTTTATTAATACTTATATTAATATTGATGGTATTCTACCATTTAAAATAGATTTTGATTGAAGAAAGAGAAAAAGCAAATAAGGTGATGGGGATAGATAGCATCCCCAAGGTACTACTCAATGGTTTGAGAAAGCAAGGAGGGGAGATTTTTCATGAGGGAGGAATTCATAGGTATATACAGGGAATATAAAGAGTATGATGATGTTAGAGCATTGAAACCTAGGCTGTGTGAAATTTTACATCTGTGGTATATATTTTTTTTAAGTGAAACAAAACTAAGACGATGGCATATCTTAATCTTAGCAAATAAACACCACTATATGACCACATCTCACCTATGGAGGTAATAGAATCTGCACGACTTACGATTTAGCCCACTAATATATTACCCTCTGTCTCAGGTTGAGGATTTTACTCTTACATTAATGTGATTGATATTAGAATAAGGTACGGTAAAATGCCTTGTAAATAGTAATTTATCTTCTACACTGTTACAGTGTAAAAGGCCTTTTAACATAAGATAGAAATGCAGTCAACAACATGAGATGGTGTCTTTCCAGTTTTCAAGCTAACAGCATCATCGCAACTCTCCAATTAGCATTAATGAAAAATGTTATTGGTTAGACTATTATTGTTTTTTATTAGAAGGGTTTCCAACCCTTGGTGCTTCTCATAAAAATTCTTCTCATAAATTAAATTTCGTTCTATGCAGATAAAATGTTTGCCATGAATCAATGTTTAATGGTAAAGGCCAAACTATAAGTTATTGAATTTTCTGAATGAAGAATGTACTCAAATATTTTATACTATTATTTTTCCAGGAACAAATAAATTGAAAATAAGGTCAGTTTAAATACTCTGACACTTATTGACCATGAGTTTCATTCTATAATACAGTATACCACTTGAAATTTAAATTTGATGGAAAGTAATTTCTCTTATTGTTATGTATTTAAATTTTATTATCTGATGACTGTTGCTAGATCCTATCTTTCTACCACGCACTATTTTGGATTCGACTGATATCAGAAGCAAAGAATGCCTAAAGGCCTTTGTAACTGCACCATTAACCAAATCATTTCATGGAAACTTCTAGCATAACGAAAACTGAGTAAATATCTTCTGGTCTAAAAGAGTTTTTACCAAATTACATGCTTTTTATTGGCACATTTGCATTTAAGTCGATGGGATATGAGACCGTCACATTTGATATATTATTATATTATCACATTTGGTTTTCAATACTTATCGTAGATTTGCCTTCTTTAATCATACTAGATTTGATCTGTGAAGTTCACGTCCTACCAAATTAAGAGAAAAATTTTCTGTAGCTCCCTTTAGGTAGCACAATAAATCTTAAATAAAACGTTATTGAGAACAAATGTTATATTGATTAAAGCTAGAAAGTTTATTGTTGATCTCAATCCACATAGCCTCTTGCTTATTACACAATGATAGCTATGAATGTAGCCTGTCATTCATCGTGGTTTCACTTATCCTACAGTCATGAAACTGAAAAATCAATGTATTCTAGCATCTGTGTAGTGAAACATAACATCTTGAAGAGAAAAAAATTAAGTTTTGAGCTCGGCCTTAGTCATTAATTTCTTAAAAGGTTTACTTATATATTTATTACAAATTACTATGATTTTCCTCGAGAAGTATCTCCAATAATTGTTTAACGATGCATACATTAAGTTACCCAGTTAAATGCTTTGGAATAAGTCATTCTTGAGTGGTTTCTGGGTACATAGTAATATTAATCAAATGCCAATCTCATCATTTGATAAATCACAATGAATTCATTGTAATTCAATGCCATTACGATGGAACCTACAACATAAAGTCTCCCCTTTCAAATAATTCATTCACATTTATTTATACTGAACTAAATGTAATATGCGTTTGTGGATGTACATAAAATTTTGGAAACATTTTCACAGAAAAAAGTTGACAAATACAATTAACATAAAAAAAACTGTTTTCTATATATTACCTGTAGAAATTACAAAAATATAACTTTAACCATGTCATCTCATGCTTATTGGAGCTTTATTTCTTTAGAAGAAAATTCCATATATTATAAAGAACTAGTATTTAGCAGTTCATGGCAAGTTATTTTTAAGAAACCCAAATACACTGTTGATTGGCAAACTGAAATTCTACATCTAAACCTGAACGCATTATTGAATATTTCTAAATGCATGTATATTTTTTGGATAAGGAATGGACAGGCCAACATACCCTTGCTTAATCATCAATGAAGCAGAGGGATTCATATTTTCAAATAATTTTTACTGTTTTAATCAATGTGAGCCTCTATCATAGTGTGACTAGATTTCAGTTCATACTTAAAATTTTCATACATTGTGATGCTTTTGAGGCTTAGAATTTTATACATTTTTTCTCCAACAAAATATAAAATCACTGTACAACAATAATAATTTCAGTAATGACATTTAAAAAATACTATTAGAAGCAAAGAAGTACATAATAAATAATTTTTGGAAGTACTGATATTTTCAAAATTGTTAAGTGCTCTTTAGTTTAACAGGAATACTCATTATATGTAGCAGCCATTATTCACAGCAATAAGATCACAAAATGGAACACAAAATTTGACTTTCACCATTACACAGAGAGACAAAACGTTTTTCCAACTCGAAGCAATTTCTTCAAATAAAGTAAAATTTTTTTTTAAGCGGAAAGGCATGACAGACATCCCAAAACCAAATTAACCAAGTATAGCTTAAGAGGTGAGTATTTACTTAATTAAATTGAAAAAAAAAATACTAACTTCTGAGGACCATTGGAAGAACATTGCATTTATGATTGGCAATTAGCACACAAATGAGTAAAATTAATTTTTTCATCCTGCATATGTATTTGTTCACTTTCAGGACACTAATTGGAGTCAGAATCATAGCCCACCTTGCTGCGATAGTTCCTATACGGAGCTTTGCCAGATCTCCTGTTGAGTCTCTTGAAAACACAACTGGAGCCTGAGCTCCCCTCAGTCAGCTGCCCTGTGTTTCCATTAGTTGTGCTTCCACTGCCTGCGCCAGCACTCTCCCGGCACTGCCCTGATGCTATGCCACTATCGGGGGTTTCCAAAGCATGCCTCATAGGCACTGGACTGACCGACACAGTCTCCGGCTCAGGGGTACATACTTTACCATTCAGACCAGATGGGGTACCGGATGAACCTTGTCCATTCACTGAATTCCCATTGGTGACTTTCTCACAGTTATGATTTAACCTGAGCAAGACTTTACACAGTTTCACTGGCCTTTTCCCCTTACGATGGGAACCAGATTTTCTGGCTTCCAAGTCCTCCCCTTCATCTGAAGTACAGCCCGAAGATGATGATGAGTACCCACCCACTTTTGACTTTGTAACAATCTGCTTGTTGCCCTTGCCAACTGATCCGTTTCTCTCAGAGTTACGTTTGTGGGAGGCTGGCAAGACACCCTGAGAAACTGAAGCCTTGTCCCTCACGTTATTATCACTATCAGGTTGAGTATTGCCACACTTGATCACTTCCTTGGTACGTTTTTTCAGGGGTAACATATCTGACGAGTCTCCATCATCAGATGAATCATTGTCAGAAGTGTTTATCTTCCTCTTACTCCCAACAACTAGTCGCCTAGCGTGGTTGACTCGCTTTCTCCGAACCCTTTTGCCATCTACGGGGGGTGACTTATCTCCTACCAACACCACTTTGCTTGTTCCTTCTGAAGTATTCTTAACAGAGACTTCCTTCTGCAACCCACTCGCACACGGTTCATCACTTTCTGGGGATTTGTTGCTTGAGTTGTTGGCGCCTTTGCTCCTCTGTGACTGCCTACCCAATTTCTTGTCTCCGGCATCAGCTCTGCTTTTCTGACTCCCCGATGAGTTTCCTGCCCTCCTCGTCTCTCTCAGCCGACCATGCCCCTCTTCATTCATCTCTTCCACAGTATTTGAATTTGCATCTTCAGGAGGAAAGAGAATGCGTGCAATCGACACTAGGCTTGTCTGGGTGGATGCACCCTGACCACTGGAGTTCTGCCGCCATTTGGGTTGGTGCGGGGGCTGCCTGTGGTTCTTGACTCTTGCCATACGAACTAGCTGTGCACGCTTCTGCGCAATCAGTTGGGAAATTCGATTTGGTGTGCCCGAACCCTCCTCTCTGCTCCAGGACTCGAGGACTTGTTCTGTTCAAGGAAAAAAACCATCAAAATTGTTTCTCATAAATCTCATCAGTCTTTTTAACTCGAGATATATAACATTTGATCATGGAAAAATAACTCATGTTAAATTTTCAGAGGTGTAAATAAAATTATTTCACACAAAATTACATTCAATCTGAATTAGGTGATTTTATTAATTTATATTTCGTGGAATCAATGAGGATTAATAAATAATGCCATTATGCACTTTCAATAACAAAGAAAAGACAAGAAGCATAACTCATACAAATATCCTCCTTATGAGGTGCTGAGAGCCTATGTGCTGTACAAATGAAATAGCCTCGCTTAATGATCACTACTTTTAAACAACCTCCCATTTAGAGACTGAATGACTATCCTACAAACCAAGAGATATTTAAATATCAATGGATTTTCAATCCCTATCCAACACCTACATCCCATTCTATCAATTCCTATAAACAATCACTCTCTCAATCAGTAAAAAACATTGCTTAGCTCCAGGAAGAAACAATTTCACATAATTATAATAAATTTAACATTACAATAGACCATTTTCTTACAATTCAGACCTAAAACCTAAAATTAGTTGTCGACCAAGATAGATCCGAGAGCATAATAAATATGTAGTCATTCCCCATTGCTTTACTGAAAAAGTCATTTCAAAAACATGGACACCACATTTTTACTTTTCACCTCAATACATCAACTCCAACGTCACACATATTCTACAACACAACCTTGCTCTAGTATTGGATGATGAAAGAATTAAATGTATTCAGCACTAGATTCTATGAAATTGCATGCAAAACTTAAATTTATACAACGAACCACCAGGTAATATGAAAAATTAATCTCTGATAAACTTCACCATCAAATTGCTTACATGGCTGTTATTGTAATCAGTTTTAATTTGTTAATTCAGGCATAACCTTGAGGAATTGAATCATAACTGAGGCACAAATACTTGGATTTCATCATAGATTTTACTATGATATGACCAAGATTTCAATATTATGTGCAATCAATATTATGTATTTGCTGCTGACAGTAATTTAGAAAAATCCCTTCATGCTCTATTACATCAAACTCAGATATTACTGGAAAATTAATGCATTACATTATTTATTAATTTCATTAATTAATTAAATGATATTCTCACTACTAGTGGGAGATCAGGATGGTGCGTTGGCTAATGTAGAGGGCCCGGGTTCAAATCCTGGAGACGACAAATATTTTTCTGCCGTATCCTGATCCCTTTGTGGAGAGCACTTTGAGTGAGTACAATAACCGTCAGATGTGACGTTAAAGTGCGGACCCCTAGGTGCCTTTCGACAAGAGTAGGCTAATGCCGACACCGGGTTTCTCTCCACCCTTCCTTTCCCATCCATCCCTAATGGAGCAAATGACCTTAGCTCTCTGTCGCCTTCCATAAAAAACTACTACTCACAACAAGTGAAAGCTAAATTGTGCATAAATGAATCTATATAAAAAAAGTTGAATGACAAGTTGAAAAAGAGGGATCTAAAAATTATTATGCTATAAAATATTTATTTGTATGACCTACAAAACATATCACAAGGCATTTATTTTGACTTTTCCGCAATCTTTTTTTCCCAATTAATTTGTGTGCACAGTGGCTGGTGACAGACTAGCCAGAGCTAAAGTTACTCTTGTGGCATTTCCCACAGTTTCTTTAATAGAGTTCACAACAGTAGTCTATCTGAAAAGTATTGAAAATAATTTTCGAATTTCACCAAAATAAAACTCAAGACATCTCAACTTGCATAAAAAATAATTGTTACACAGCATAAAATGAGTCCATTGTTTTCCTCAGCACAGCCATCGTTGTGAATTAATTATCGCCCAACCCATCTCAATTTTAATCATAAGGTAAAAATACATACCCCTGGGCAGCATTTGATCATCCTGATTTTCTGATATAGCACCAACATATGCAGCAGCTAGAGCATGCAGATCATGATCTCCAGCATCTGATGCTGAAAAATAAATAATAATTCCAGAAAATGTTTGGTGGGTAACAGAATTAGGCAATAAATGTGATATCATTGAGAAAACAAAAGTCATGATAATCTGAAGTGATGGAAGGTTAAGAAGTAAGTTGGACATTTAAATTAGGTCGGCAGGAAGAAGATTCAAGCAAGTGGAACAGTTCACTTCTGTAGAGTAGTGAAAAGCATGAACTGACTGACTGAAAAATTGAGTGCATGAGTTAAATAATGCTGTTTAACTTATTTCTCAAGCTTTCATAAAAATTACTTCTAAGTCATCCATAATAAATAGATCAAATTGAATGATAACCATCCAACTCTGTGCATAAACCATGCTTCATTTATCCACGAATTGGCATATACATAGGCAGAGTTAGGATCCAGACAAAAAAAATAATTCTTGAATAAGAATACCATTCTTGAGACACACACCTAACATTTGAGCCATTAAGACCCTTTTACTTTGACATTTGCACTTGACATCCTTTCTCAATATTTAAATAAATAGGGTATGTTAAATCCCCTTTAAATGTACTCCCAAGTAAGTACGTGTGGCAAAAACCAACTGCATGCATATACAAACCTGAATTTGAAGAGTCTCCAGAATCTGACTCAGACTCCATGCATGCTGAAGATGAAGACGAGGCTGATGAAGAGGTAGAAGAGGAATCAGAGGTAGATGAGGAAGCTGAAGTCAAGGATGGAGATGGTGATGATGTGTCAGGAGATGACAGAGATGAAAGTTCGGCTGTGTTATTCGCATCTGGGGGTGGTGGAGGGACCTGAAGAGTTGGACTTGAAGGATTTGCTTCCGATACACCATCATCTGTGGTTTGGGTTGCCACGGCTGCTTGGGGAACCCAACGTCGTCCCTCCCAACCTCGGACTCCTCCGTCCTCTACGCTTGAGCCCTCACTCCCTGAACCCCATCCTTCTATTTCCCGCTGAACAAGGGAATCAAAGAATGCCATCATACGAGGGTCCTCACGGGTGGATTGGTTGCTGTAGTCATGTGACATGAACTGTAAGTAAAACAAAGTCTAAAATAAGATAGTAGCCAACTTAAGAGTGTTACTCATAACTATGTGTTTAGAATGAAAATTGGTCAACCTAACATTTTTGCATAATTTTACTTTAGAACTCTGAAATATAACCAATTGTAAACTCAAAAAGTAAACAAAATGACTAGCTATTAATGTCAACTAAAAATTATTTCTACATTTATTATGGTACGGACATTATTTTATAGCAGCAAAACACTGCCTGTAATGTATATCATTGTATTTACACAGCCTGAATGTAGACCCTACTTTTTTTAATTTTTCATTACTCAATTTGCATGGTAATTTTCCTTACCACTTAATTTCTCACTAGAACTACTACTGAAACTACCAAATAGTGGTATTTTCCACATCCCTCATCTTTCATTCCTTATGTTCCCTGCTTACACACCCAGTCCCTCACTGAACAACAACAAAATAAAATACAATTAGATTAACAGAACAACCCATTTTCCATGAGTATAAACATAGGGAGATTAATTATTAAATCATACATTTAAGACAAAGACACCTTTTTATGCAAACACCAATTTTTCCCTAGTAACTGAACTATAACTCAAATTTTCACTATTATCACTACCTCTGGGATCGCCAAAAGGCCTTATCACTTTTTCAAAGGCATCTCTTCTAGTGGCAAACAAGCCATACATGTCTCCAAATACCATTACCTATTCTTTCCTTAAGTAGTAGTAGTAGTAATCAGGGGAGGTGATCAAGAGCAGAGTTCATTTGCTCCAGAAGGGATAGGTAGGTGATCTGGTAGGGGTAATATGTTTCTGGGAATGGAGGAAGGATGGAGAGAAATACAGCCTACTATTAAGGAAAGGCACCAAAGCATCCACAGTTTCACATCTTATCCGACAGATGACTTATGCACACATAGCATCCCAAGTATGGATTCAAACCTGGAGCCTCAGGGTGGGAAGCCAGTACATTAGCCACCCCACCATCCCAATTCCCTTCTTTTATTAAGGTCATAGTTTTTCAATACTTCTCTAAATTTTCCACAAAACTCACTTTATTCTTTCAGTTTCACACTCTACAACTACATAATGAAACATTATCACATCTCTTCTGATGGTAAATTTCCCATGAATCCCATTCAATTCAGGAGACATTAACTAGCATGCATCCTAATCCTTTCACGTAGAACTAAGTCCAGACTTTAGTGCATGTTCTCACTGACTCCCCACCAACATGTCAAAACCATTGGCATCAATTTTAACGTCAAACCCTTTCTACTTTGTTTGCTTTTTAATAAAAAATACCCATTCATCTGGTAATTATTTCATTCACGACCCCTTGTTCCTTTCCATGCACACCTCTCAAATTCCAAGTACCAAAGTAGTAATTCCAGGTAATGCCATGTTCATTTATTGAAGGGTTATCTTAAATGGCCTAAACTACCCATTAATATTTTGGTTGTCCCAGGCCTTAATTTCACATTTATTGAACAATAAAAGCTGGGGTATGCAGAGTTTCCTGCTTTGGAACATATCCTCTATGCATGCTTTTTACCACTCTGTCTGGCATATATTACCCGGCACACAACAAGCCAAAAAAAGTGTAGTAATACCCTAGGATCCTCTTCAAGGATTCTAAACAACCTAGTACCCTTTCTGAGGGACTACCTGAGGAGCCAGCAAACATTGCATCCCCAACAATAGGAAGAGTTTGCAGTTTGACTGACAGACCATTGTACTTCAATTTTTATGGATGCATGATACAGCAATGCATCTTTTTGAAAATATAATAATGAATTATATGCCACCATACTGCTAGAACACTTAAAAACTAATTACATTCCAAATTTCATTAAGATGTACAATAATATTACTTCAGTTTACCTTTAAATCCAATGCATAATTATTACATACTGTATTATTTTCATGATTGAGTAATGAGGGCAAATCTTATGAAATGAATGAAACACATCTGCATTTAACCATATAGCATTGAAATGATTACCAGATACCTAGAAAATGTGAGTTAAATGGAACATAACATCACGCAACCATTTCCTTACAATTCTTTACAACACAAGCTGATTCGAGAATGAAGAAGTCATGCAGAAAATCACTTGGCCTAAAAGCAGACAATGACAATTTCTTATTTTTTGGTAACTTCATTCCAAGATATAAAAAAATAATATATTTACCTGACCACTGCGTAGCACTAGACTGATGTATTCTTCATGCGTGTAAACTTTTCTTTGTTTTTCCCATGAGTCAGATTCCTTAGCCAGTCCACCAGATGATCCAGGCAATGGAAAAGGGCTCCAAAACTAATTAAAATTGAAAAGAAATGCTTTCAGCTTAGGTGCCTTGAACACTCATTCAGAATATCCTGTATGCTAAAATTAGGTAACAGCATGTTATTCAAACATTTTCATTTCTTTATTTTAAAACATAAATTATGGATTTCACTAACTTCCTTTCCCTTTCCTTCAGCTAATTTAGAGATCACCTTCATAAGTATTCTTTACCTCATCATATAAATTAGACAATGAGCACTTCTACTGGTTATTAACGTTATTATGATTATCCCTCCTATCCAGACTAAAACTACCCTAACTAGTTTTCAGCCAGGATCAAAATTTAAATACCCTTTTTCCAGGTTCCAACTTATTAACCTGCGTGGTGGTAAACATACAGAGACTGCTTAGATCAACTTAAATACCTCATAAGCAATTAAAGTATTTTAATCAAAATTTTGATAATATTATTTTACCAAAAATAATAATTATCTTATGTACACATGTACATCCCTATTTTCTCCCCATTTCATCAGTGGTACTGCAGATAACATATTAATTTATAAAGGAAAACAGCTTTCTAGTATATTAATATCTGGATATTCTACTCTACATGAGAAAGGTATTTTCTTTGAGCTTTGAGCAGTACACATAAACATGCATCTTCCCTTGATCTATGTGAGAGCATGAAAATGCTTGGGTGATATATCAGTTACATGAAGGCTTCTTTTACAGCCCACAGTTATGTGGGAAGAGAATTTTCTTATCTTTGCCAAGATCTAAATGTAAATCATGCTGTCACTTCATACCTAGTATTTCAAGGAGAAAGTTTCTTTGTAGAGAAGCAAGCTGTACATTATGATAGTATTATCAATTCCAACTACTTCCACCATTTTTTTTAAGAGTTCCTCCCAAAGCCATTGTAAGACTTAATGTGATCCTTTTCATGCCATATATTTGGCAAAAAATTAAATTGATGGGAGGCAGGAGACCATTACTCATACATTTCCTCTCTATTTTTTTTCAAATGAAGAACAATACTATTCTGGTCATAATCATCACTCAAAACCCTAGCAGTAGCATCTCCACCACTCCATTTCCAAAAATACTTGTTTCCAAATGTATGCATGTAAAGGTGAGGAAAACTAAATCACTTTGGTACTAACCTTAATAAGTTTTTCCACACCAGATGATGCAATTAGATAATTAGTGTAGTTGAAGCGGACTTGGTTCACAATTGATCTGTGCCCTTTTAACACCATGTGAGCATTGACAATCCAATGGGCTGAAGAAAACAGATTAATGGCATCTCATAAACTTAAAACATCAGAGCAATAAGAATAAAGAAATGATAAAACAGATAGGTTTGGACTTTAAAACTGAAATGACACATTTATTATAATTCCTTTCCCCTCAAGACACAATTTCATACATGCACAAAATTCATGATTATCTTAAGACCAATACTTTCATTCACCTCAGAATATTATACATACCTTGTCCATCGACACCCAAATCCGTGGGAATTTTCCAAACGTAGAGATTGAAATCATCAGAACCAGACAGAACATAATCATCAGCGTCGCCAGCAAAGCAGCAACTCTTCATTGTACATGAATTATAATAGCCTTGGTGGTCAAATTGGCAAACATGTGCAGGAGAATGCACAGCATAGAGGACTGGAGGTAGCCGTCGCCTCAGAGCGAGGACATGTGTGCCACGGCTGTTGAAGCGAGCGCTCATGCAGCTCTGAGGGGGGCCACTGCACCCATATCTCAACACCACCCTGAAAAACAGTTCAAACATTTCAACGGAAAGGCAGAGCAGAATGAATTTTTTTGCACTGAATTCAATTTCAAATTTCTTCCACTGCTTAAAAATGCAGCGGATATTATCAGGGTCACATACAACTGAATTTATGACTTAAAGTCATCAGAATTGAAATCAGTGTGTTGCCAATTATTATAAAAAAACAGATCATTGTATCAGTGGTATCATTTTGAAATTGAATGAACTGTTATGAAATTAAATTGGCATTAGCATATTCCTTAACCTTGAATCCTCCTATGACCCCAATAAAACAAAATCATGATGTAGTCCCACCACTATTCCTACCTCATCTTCACCGCCTGCTTTAACCATTAATACATCTGTCTTAACACATATTTTCCAATGTGATTCAAGGGTAAAACTAACGTGACTTTTAACCTAAACATTAATTAATTCCACAGAAAAATGCCAGCTATCATTAACTCAACTACTTATTATTGCACGCCAAAATTGAAACCTTAATAGAGTTAGTTACATTAAAGTAAACTGTATACAAAGAAGTTGATATTTATAGTCTTCGTAACAGATATTTTCAACAAATAAATCATGGATGAGGCTTAAGGTGCCCACAACTCATTACTCAATCCCATCATATTAGTCTTGTTCCAAAATTAAAATGATCAATGTATCACAAATGAGGCATTTCATGTGACGAGGGCAAGTCTGCAATGAGTCTGAGAAATCATTTTTGTATTTTCATTAGACCTTTGCTAGCCCTCTGTCATAATGAAAAATTACTGTGAATTTGGAATTCCCCTTTTCGATGATTTTCATGGGATATGCAGTGCACTACAAAGTATATGCCAGTTTACAGGGAGCATGATGTTTGCATACTACGATGGAAAGTCAATAAATAACTTGAAAAACTGGATAGTGGCAATAATAATCAAAGTAACTTCTTTGAAATTTATATCACTTTTCTAAATATTCACCCTGTACATTCAAAGACACTTATTACATCTCTTTGCAAGCCCTTGATAGCCGGTAACAAAGAAGTCTTATGATTGCTGTCGCAGCCAATGCATAACCTCTTGGATGGCATCGTAAATTTCAAAATGTCAGCCACCCACATGATTTTAAGGGTCTCAATTGGTGAAAATCACACAGGGTTAAGTCGGAACTGTATGGTTGCTGTTCCAAGTATTCCTACTGTAATATTTGTAACAGCTCCTGCATTTGTCTCGCAGAAATTTGGGACTATTTTATTGACTTACCCTTGTACAATAGCAAAATTGCCACAAGTAACGACTGATAAAACTCATGGTCAGGGCATATTAAGACACACTTATCCTTGGTTGAAAGCTTATAAACTGGTGCACATGACATCCCCTTACTGTATTCTATTCTTTCTGTAGAATAATTATTCTCATCATAGATTACAATTACAGGGAGACCAACTTAAACAATCTGAATATTTGATGAATGACGAGAAAAACATGGATGCATGAAAATGTGTTCAGGCAAATAAGAAAAGGAATTCTGGCTGGACATATATCAGAGTCAAGACTTCTAAGCTTACTGCTACCGTTGGTGAGATCACCATGTACCAATTTGTTTATAGGATATAATGCAAGCATTAATATCAATGACATTTTTATATGTTCATTATTTTTACTTATCTTCATTACATTATTTACTCTAATCATTTCTGGCATTCAATAACAGGTTCACCCTTGCAGTGAGATAGGCCTCTTCCAAACTTATCTCTAAACCCTCATTATCTTTGTTAATGGAAATGCTGCCTACACCTGATAGGTGTGGAATGGCTGATATGAAAACAATTTTAATTGGAGCAAAATTTTACTGCCTGCCTCATTATATTTTATCCCTTCTGACTAAATTGTAATAGGTGAGTCAACCAACACCATATAGCAAGACATAAGGGAGAGGGCAGAGTGCTACAAAAATGAGAATGAATTTCTGGTAAATACAAATACTGAGTTTCATTCACTTATTTACTAGTCATTTGTATTCCAGAAAATCCATTACCCCCTAATGTTATTTTCTAAGCAATTTTGTAATTTTTATTTCCTCATTTTATTCCATATTTTTCTAATAATCACTATCAAAATTTCGATCCACTTCACTGTAATGATTGTTTGCATATCAATGCATGTAAACTATGACGGGTTGGGTGGAAGAAGGGACAACCTAGTCTGAATCTCACCACAATAAAGGCGTTTTGTATTACTGTCATTATTATTCCCTGTTTTCCACAAATTCTTTTTCCTTTCCGCTTCAATTACCTGATTTTTCATAAATATTCAATTTTCCTCAGGTGTGCAGTTACCTTTTTAAAATGATATCACAAGTGTAATCTTGCAGTCATGTTCCTCCAATAAGCCAACATCTAACCAATAAGCATGTTCCTCTAAATTTGAATGTCTAATGCCCTACATTACAGTAATTGTATAGTGGAGAAAGCACATTTGTTAACTATCGTTTGTAATAAATTTTATAACAACGACATCAGTCATCATTCAGCTTGATTTTTTAAAATTCTTTTAAAATTTGGCTGGGAATGTCTGCCATGTGCACCTAAGCATATTGAATAATCAGGATTATCGCTGATTAATCATGTGGGGCAATGGACTTGCCTGCTAACCCTAAGGTCATACATTTGAGACCTGCCTCAGGCATGCGTGTGGGTTCACATATACATTCTAAGTGGTAAAATGTGGGTTGCTACCTTTTGAGTATTTATGAAAGAGGATCTACAAAAAAAAAGGAATGGAATGATGACACAATACACATCAAACAGTCTCTTGGAGAAAGCTTTAAGTAAAAACTCTGCCTTATTTCATCATGCATCACCTGTAGGAGCCAATTCCTACAGTTTGTGTAAGTATTGTAGCAGAAAAAATTCTTTGGCACTAAGATTTATGTCAACCAGGTGATCACCATTGGGCAAAATAAAGGGTTTGACATGAAAAGAGGTTAAGTCCAGAGCCATTATCCAGAGATGAGTGAGCTTTGAATTTGGGAGAATAGAAAGAGAATGTTATGAGCAGGAGAGTGGGGAGTAAGTGTAGGAGAAGAGGATAAGGTGGTGTTTATTCCACACACTGTATCTTACATGTTGGTTCACCCTTTTTATTTGAAAAAAATCCAGAGTTAAATAGCACACTGTTGATGAATCCAGGTTTTCTGCAGACGATTTTGTCTGAGTACATGCATATTTTTAACTTTCACTGACATAAAGTTTGAAGTTTCCAGTCAGTTGTATTGCAAACACAACTTGAGAAGTAAATGTTTCAAAGATTGTTGATAACTAAGGTTGTCTAGCCTGTCCAGCCATTTTAAAGTGCATAAAGTGTTCTATAAACCATAATTAATTTTTTCCATGCACTCCCCAATGCTCTTACCCCTTTATACGCAACCTTTGAAGTGACGGCCACTAAATTGACTGAAATATCATTATCAGAGGATTTTATTACCTTCAATACTTTTACTGACTAAAGCATACACACCTATTGCCATGTCGAGTGAAACGAGAAAGTTTTCTTACTTATAACCATCTCCATTATTGATAACCAACCACTCACCCATTACCCTTTTGTATGCCTACATTTATAAAGTACATTTCAGGGAAAAGTTTTCTCATTTTTTGATGTTGATGCAAATAAAATCACATCATGAGAAGTCCCATTTTATGATTTTTCTTTAAAATTGACTAATTCCCCAAGTAGAGACTTTTGGAAGGCATTCTGGCAAGTGGGCCACAACATAGTAATACCCACTCCCTTGATAAAAGTTGGAACTAATAACAGTAACAGTGGACACCTAATGACACCAATTGTAAATTTTATCAAAAGGCTCCACATGTTTTTTCACAGAATTCCACTTATGACTAGAATTTCCTGAATTCAATCACTACAATCCATTAACAAGGTTTGCATTGATTGAATAGGAGAAGTCATATTGAGAATGACAGAGCTTCAACATAGTTTACATATTGCCTTTTAACATGCTAAACCAATACTTCTCAACAGAACAAGAAACCAGTTACATAGCCCCAAGTATTCCACAAATCAAATAAATGTATTTTAGTCCCATTATTTTGCAATATTCTTTGTAACACATAAAAAGAGAAGATAAATGAAAATTTTTGTGTAGTCCTAGCTTACCCTGGGATGGTGTACCAAACCTGAATGTCCTGTTTCAACTCCCAACTCGACTTTAATATCATGCTGAACTATAATGTTTGTTTTTGGACTCAAGTATATTACACAATATTGTATCAGCTCTTGGAGCAATAAAAACCCAAATATCATCACCACCTAGGTATCTTCAATGGGTGTGTGATTAGAATATCAGTAGCCCTCAATTGTCTTCAATACTATTTAATGCTCGAATACAACACAAAAGATAGGTACCTTCAAGAGCTTTGGAGAGCAGTCCATAAAAATAGAGAAATGATTTATATGGTACCACTAGTTCAGAGATGTGAGCAAGTTTATGAAATAATATATGCCCTTGAACATATTATAACATGATTTACCTGAAAGTTACCTCATTTACTTAAGTTTAACAAAAGTTTAATTCAACTTGCATCCCAATGACACTTATTGTTCATGACAAAGAGCTTGGTTAAGGATTATGACATACACATAAAGATTATAAAATGATCGTAACAACTGAAACTTACTGTCTTGGCTTTCTGATATCCCAAAGACCAACGCCTTCTTTGGAATTTGCGGTGGTCAGCAATCGAGGTTCCACAGGGTTGAACATAACAGCATGAAATGCAGAGGTATATCCGGCAAGGCAAAACGGTTCTGTAAAGATAATTTTACGCGTCAAAGTACGGAAATAATGATAAATAATGAAAACATACTTCTGTTTAACAATTTTACCTGTGCTAGCTGGCTCACGAATATCAAAAATAAGAACTCTCCCGTCATCACAGGCACTGGCAAACACATTATCGTTTAGAGGGTCTATTGATAGACCGTAGACTGGTTGTTCGTGCAGAAAAAAGTCAATTGGATCTCCGCTGAAACCGAAAGTTGCTCCGTTACACAATGCTATGAACACTGGATTACAAGAATTAGTAGGAACATTAGTCGTCTGGCTAATATTAGTTCACAAATACAACTCACGTCCTAGTGTCATGAACAATCACTTGATCATCATTTCCTGCCGAAAATATCTTACTATTAGTGCTATCATAACCTAAACAGAATATGTTGCTAATATGTTGAGCTCGCATTGCCACGGGCTTTCCAACTCCGTGGATTGCCTCTTCCACTTTCCATAATAGTACCCGTCTATCATCTCCACCTGCGAAATTGGAAAAGCGGAAATTATTTGCATAATACATTGAATAATATCTGCAAAATGATATAGTTATCGCAAAATATAACGCACGGCAAGAATAAGTAACAAAGGGCGATGGCTTTAAAAGTGCCGAGATTGAGAACTGTCAATAGTATCATTTGTCATTATACACCCTAAAATAATTTAAAATTGTTTCTTGTGACGCCCACATATTTTGTTTTATATATAAATAAATCAAAATATACCAACAACACCTGTAGTGAAATTTATTCGCAAGATAAGAAAATATCCATACGTCACAAAAACATGATGCCATTAAAAAAATATGATTTAGTACAGAATCATTTAAATGCACGATAATATGAACATACATCAAAATATACTAATTCAAAAAACAACTTATAGAAACAATTATTATTACCTGAAACCAGAAGTTCTCCTTCATTGGAAAATTCTATGGCGTTAACACAGCCATAGTGAGCAAGAAGATCTTTTCTATACAAATTTCTCGCATGTCCTAACCTCTCTCTCAATAGAGATTTACTTAGTAAATATTTATCTTTATATTGTCTATTAAAAATATAATTCACAGGATTAGAGGGCGAAGGTAGGGCCATTGCAAAACAATTTTCTCACGTACTCAACTATTCCCCTCCCCCCCAGGTTCCTCTCAATCAGCTGAAGCTACTGCCATCATACCCTTTCCCCACAAGTCCGAGCGAGACTTTGCGAATAATGTTCAGTTCAATTCAAATAAGGAACTATTTCAATTTCAATGCTACTTTAAAATGAGTATTAACCAATGCATAGCTAAAAACTGCTATAAATGCCTTAAATAATCAGCGCCCCATACGGATATATTTATCGATGTAAGTTTTGCAAAAATAAATTCCTCCTAAAAGTGAACTTTAAAACATTCGGAGCAAGCTTAATTCCCATATTTTTAATCTTAAAGTAAGTACACAGTAAACAGTTTGGCATTACGTCACGAATCTTTAAACTTCTAATTATTCTTATACTTGCCGCTACGCGTTCGTTCTTATAGTGTCTATAATTGCTGATAGGTGGCATTAGACATCTGACAGCTGCTGCTACCTAGGATAATGGGCAACTGGTATCAGCAGTTAAGTGATACATGTACATCGTCCGCAATTGTCATGAGCTCGTTGTTACTATGAATCTGAAATTTACTAAAATAATCGTGATCAGGGTAGTGTATGCAAATATGTCGTTTGTTCATTGTAATGGCAATTACGTTTTACCTCGGCGAAAGTATGCTGTTTTAGTTTTCATTTTTTTGTTTACGTGGTCAACTTTCTTAAAGATGAACCTAAATATGTTATCAAAGATATTTTTAAATTGTATTTTATGACGGTTAGGTGTTTTATGTTGGCAATATTTTGAAAACAAGTGAATCAAAGCGTGGGTTTCGCCTATGCACGATGACATTGTTACTAGAATATCATTCTATGGAGATAATCATGTCAGTTTTTACACGCCTTTATTGTGAAGTGAAAACGACGAAAAGAGAGTTAAAAATCCCAACAGAGTGGCGAGAGACTCGGGTGTAACTGTGTGATGACCGGGAAAAACAATTCTTAGGTAGACTTAGTCATTGTCTTAAAATGGATTATTTTTCCTGTAAATCAACAACGGGTCACTTTTAGTAATAATTCATATTTGTGGGTAGTGCCTATTTTAGCATTTCTGATCATCTCTCGTTTGCAAGGAGCATTGTTTTGGAGCTGTACTGCGCGATAGGCCTCAGGGGATTGGCATCGCAGAGAACCTGGATTGAAGATTTTAATAAATTGTCTTAGCAGATTAAAATAATAAAAAGACTATGGCAAGCTTATTGCATGTACATAGAAGTGACAGCCATAAATTGGCAGGTACATTGACGTAATAATTAATCAATTAGGTAAGATAACTGCAATGTAATTTCCATATGGGTACTTGTGGCAGTAAAATGGAAATAAATAACCCATGTAAATGGTGCAAGGCATGTGTTGGGAAGTGTTTTTAGTTATTATCTTAATTTAAAGCAGGTCCGGTGAAGATGCGACTTCAGCCAGTAGGCAATTGTACACATTAATAAGTATCCCTGGTGCTTATTTCACTACTTGTTAGTCTTATTGTTTTAAAGATACAGTTGTTATGTCTAGGATTGTACTTTTCTATTTATCGGGAAGAAGTTTCTTAGTTTAATAATTTGTATGTAACAATGAAAACATTTAATTTGCTGAACAGGTTCACTGGTGTGTTACATATTTTAAGGTCTGTTTTGAGGGTGTTGAGGCAGTAAGACCAAGAATTTTCTTCAACTTTTTTTAAATATGTTTTTTTATATTTTTATCACAGAACGTCCGCATGCTACCCATATATTGCAGGTCACACGAAGCAAATAATTCAATGTGTAATTATATATATATTTATTTGTTATATGTTATATTTACTGTTATTATTTGTTATATGTTATATTTATATATATATAACCAAAACACAGTAATTTACTTCGGTCGGTTTGGTAGGTGAGGACGCATGTTCACCCAGTACTAAGCCCGACGGCGTGTGAAATTCATACATTAGGGTAAGGGGGTCAATTCCTTTCCCTGTCTGATTGTGTTTTCCCAGGAAGATCTGGTACCCAAAAAATCACATAGCTGCAGGTGCCCCGAGAGGCTTTCCCAGGAATCGAACCCGGGCCCTCAGTTGTCCTACGCTCTATTCCTGGACTACCGCGACCCACATATTCATATATTGGAAAGCATTATTCAAAGCTATAATCCAGTCTGTATTTCATGCAGAGTAACTATCATTAAAAAAAGTTAATTTTCTGTTACCCACAATTGAACATCAGTAGGTTTAATACTTGTTTATCTGGAATCCTACGTACACTGTTGAATCCTTAAATTGCCATATTATTTTAGTGGATACTCTTCGACAAAATTAATCGACTTTTACCAATTGGTTGTCAGATAATTCCTTAAATACTACTCAAGCGGTCATGGAGGCGGCAAATAATGTTATGTCATTGATGTAATGATATGGTTTCTGGCTCAAATTTGTGGAAGTTCATGTTCATTAAATGAAGAACACAATATATTTTTCCACTTCTTTATTTTGGTACTACTAGTTTCAGTGCTTAGGCATTATCATCAGAACTAGTAGTACCAAAATGAAGAACGGTGGAAAAATACATTGTGTTCATCATTTAACGTTATGTAAGCCATTGAAAGTACGTTCATCTACAAGTACCGTATTTTCCCATCGATAACGCGCATCCAGAACTTCGTGGTCATCATGAATTCGTATAAATGCCGCGCGCCCAGGGCTCCATAGTTATCTTGAACGTGTATAGATGCCACGCATCTGTATATACATATCATATACATGCGCGTAAAAATTTCATGTAGTATGTGTAAAAATACGTCTATGTTTTTACTTTTTCAATTTTCATTATATAATGCGCATCGTCATTTTTTCGATCATCTGAACATTTTTTTGTGGATAACGCGCGCGTTATCGATGGAAAAATACGGTATTTATAACACAAATGATTTTTTCCCTATGAACACAACAGTGGTTGATAATGCTTGTATCTGGTGTATATCTACTGAAATGTTGGTAAGCTCTCAGTTTTAGGAGTGGGACAAAATGATTTAGTTTTTGACTTCACCACCAATAGTAGTAGTTTAAGGGGAGGCAATCAACTGCTGAGGTTATTTGTGACTTTAGGGATGGACGGGAAAGGTGGAGAGTAGCCACAGTTCGGGATGTTGGTGCCTCGCTGATTATCTTCGGTTTTCAAGCACTGTATTTTCACGTTACCAAAATTGTAGTAGCCTAAATGTAAAAATGGCATGGTGATCGGTGGTGTAACTTATCTTGTCAATGGGCTGTCCAGAGCTACAAGTTTTGGTTTGTCCCTTGGATAGGCACATATCCTGATCATCAGTCTTGGGGTCACCATATGATTTGGGGTTGAGTTGTAAAATATACTAATTTCATAGTGAAATCTTTATTCACTCTATCAGAAGTTAAGAGTTAACTCTCACCTAATGAATATCACAACTTTAAACTTTACTCGAACTGAGACAGCCAGATGCACTTTTCAGTATTCCTATAAAGAGGAAGTATGACCCTTTCCCCCTCTGTACTTTTGGATTTCCTTATTGATTAACTTGTATGTTTGTCTCAAGGGTTGATATTCATATATTTTATGAATTGGTTATATGTTTATAAATTGTTTTACATTTTTCATGTGTAAATAAAAATTTACTGTCATGGGTTAACCAAATAAAAAATAAGATTTTTTAAATAAATCATATGAGATGTATGTTGGGAATAAAAAGTTTAGGAGATAGTTATTGAGTCTAAAGTCTACAAAATATCTTTAAGTTTGGAGGTTAAAAATTATAAATGGCTAAACAATGAGTTTTTCTCGTCTTTAGTAATAATAAAATTATTTTGTTAGTTGCCAGCAGTGTGACTCACTATATTTACTAGTTGCACTAACTATTCAGTTCAAATTATGTTAATAATGTTGGGAGTACATATACAAGTACTTTTATAGGGACCATTGCCCTGGTCTATGTCATCTATGTGTATAATTTAACCCCACTATGTTGATAGTTTTAAGGAATGATTAAAGAGTAATTCATATACTCAGCAATTCAACATAAGGTATTTTTTTTAAATTTATTAGCATATAAAGCAGAATTTCCAACTCTTAGCGATGGACATAATTTTATTACAACTTAATTGATGCCTGCAGCTCAAGGTTTAGGTTTGAGTAACAAATCCGTCCATTCTTATTTATTTATGTACCCTGCAAGCCACTGCTAGGGTGTATGGCAGGGGGTGAATATAGGCCAGACCAATTTTTACCTGTACATGACCCTACTGCGGTCGGACAATGTTATTATGATCCCTTATTGTTCGTGGAAAAAGAGATATCTTAAATCTACCTGTTCGAAACTTAATTTCTCTAGTTTTATTTTCATGATCTCTCCTACCTGCCCAGGAATTGGTTTGCTTTATAATGGCTTTGGTCCTCCAGCCAAAACATTTTGATGTGTTGTTGCTTCAGTTTTTTGCCATCACATTGAGGCAAAGGTAGAGGATGATAATTGACAATTTCAGTCAAGTTTTATTTACTGACTGTTACAGTAATGAAATATGGGCGTTGCTCCAATTATGATAAGCTATTTTTCAGACTGGCATTTTCAAATGGGGCAAGATATTTCAACTTTTCAGGGAACTTTGATTTGTTTGGAATATATTTCATCGTACACATTGCTCATGTTCGATGCCAACATTAAGTAGTTTCTTGCTTAGTGATAATTTAATTTAAAGTAGTATATTTTATAAAAATGCATAAATCACTAGATGGATAACATTTTTTTAAGAGCTGTATGCTGTAGCTACTTTAATCATAACTGTACTGTATCACTGTGACTATTTTCAATAACTGAAGTTATTAATTCTTCAGCACATCTAGAATGAGGAATATTTCCTGTGAAATTTAATGTACACCAGGGAAATTGTGTGGGTTGCTCAAATTACATGCAAGATTCTCAATATATTGAAGGTATTCCTGTAGTGTTAGCATCTCTACTGCCATATAGGGATGGTTTCTTGTTTTAAGGCAAATATCAGGAATCCAAGAGAAAGTGATGAGGTTGAAAAAGTTTCAGAAGAATGTGAACATTGCCTCATGTGCCCAATGGCATAGTGAAAAATTGGTATATTCTTAGTAAGTGCAGGGCATAAATTAATTAAATCCAATCTGATAACTTGGAAGTTTGCATGGGAGTATATGGAAACAAAGCACATGATCTGAAGCTGAGACGGTGGCTGCTTGGATTTCTTTTAATTGACAAATGAAAAGGAGAAATTAGACGTGATCCAAGACGAAAAAGAGAGGAGAAGGCACTAATATACAATGTACTTGATGTTCCTTGGAATAACCATGAATTTGCGGGCTATAATAACGCTTAAATGAGGTTGTGCTTGATGGTGAACAAGTCCTCAAATATATTTCTTTCCAAATTCTAATATTTTGCATTTTCATGAAAAAATTTTCTCCCAAGTTCTTTTTAAGTTTTCACCATTAATCTTGGGTGAATCCACTCTTCTTGGTTGTGTCGTAACACACTGGCTACATTTATGTAAAAGACAACTCTTGAGGTATATTACATGTTGTTCTAGGCTTTAAAAACATTTATTTACTATAGAAACACAATTTTCACTGATTCACCTCTCTCATGCTGACAAAAATCCTAATCCTCTTCCCCATTACCCTAACATACTCCCAGTTTTGTCAGCCTTTCCCATTCCATCAACTTACCCACATGTCTTGGTCAATCAATTAATGGAAGAATTAACATGCCTATAACCATTTAAAAAAATTAGGAAATAACCCCACTCCAAGGTCATTTGCTTTAGAGGGACGAAGTGTTGAAGAAAGTAGAATTTTACCAAAAATAGGGTTAAAAGGAGGAATGATTAGCCAAAATAAACAAAAGCAAGCATCGTGAGTGTATGGGGATTTTGCTACCATATTAGTGACCATAATATATGAAATGGAAGAAAAATGTTAAAATATAATGTAGGGATGCATTCATGGTTTACTGGGGTTTTACTCTGGTGACAATTCTTGGTTGTTTGCACAAAAATGCAATTGAAAGAAATGAAAAATAAGCTAATTTTATTCATTTATTATATATATTGGTCCCAGGACAGGACAAAGTAAAATATAGGATGTCACAGAACAAACAATCTGCTGTTTCAGTGTTCCGAAGATTTCAGAAACTCTTCCACACTATAATAGTATTTATATATAAGAAAATGCTTGAGATATTACTTAAATGTACCCCTGGAAGGAGTAAATTTTATACAGAAGTGTAGCAATTATTCATCTTAATCCCTCTACCTGCCCCTTCCACCTTCCCTCCTTTCTATTTCCTTCTATCCTTGAGCCTTATACCTTTTCCCCTCCAGGCTTATTCATTTTCCATATCCTCACTGTGATGGAGCTGCCTGGAACCACTGTAAATTCAAAAAGTGAGTGTTCCTGTAGTGATTGTATCTATTGTGATCTTTTGTGTGTGTTATGCCTGTAATTCAAAATATAAAACTTTTTAGCTATAATTTTGTCACAATATCCATTTTAGTTTAATGTTCTAAAATCCATTGAACCAATAAACTCATCTCAAGTCTAATATAAATAATTAGTAATTATTAGAAGGAGTGACTGACAGCTGAGGTAATTTGCTGCCAATAAATAAGGTATCGGGTAAATGTGGTGTATTCATATATCTTGTTCTCCATCTGTTTCACTTAAAGGCACAAAAACTTTTAATTGCATTGAAAAATTTGGAGTACCTGTAATTTATTACCATTACAAAAATATTCAGAATATTCAATTAAGGTTGTTCATTACACTGGGAATCAGGGAAGAGAATTATTTCTTGCTCCAAATACGATTGACCCGCTAAATATTTTTTGTGGATTCAATCTCAGTTCATCAGCTAGATACGTTCACCATTTTAATGTTCTCTCCTGTACCAAAATTAATAAACCCACCAAGTAAATGAACATTATCTACCACCGCAAAGATCATCATTGTTTTATCATAGAAATGAAGCAGTAATATTTCATTATAGAAATGAAACATTTGTATCAAATAGTAGCGTAATTCATGCAGATGCCTTGATGTTATTTTGTAAAAGACTATCCTCTACATTCCTCTTGGAGAGTTCAGGAATCATTTTTTTTTATTTTCTAACTAGTTTTTAAGACAGCATGGATGCAAGTTGTTCCTAATATCAATCCTGATGCAAATTGAAATATTACCCAAAAAGGGTGAGCTAAGGGTTTGTATATCTAAGAAAAGGGAAGTCATGAATCTTCCAGATTCAGTTCAATCATTGTGTATATGTGTATGTGTATATGGGGTTGTACATAACATGTACATACAGTTTTGAAACATTAGATTTATTGGATTATACTTCTAGAAAATATTTATAAATTAGATAATTCCTTATGCCTTTAAACTTGCAAATGTATGTAAGCAAATTTATTATTTATAATGGTTTCAGATTTATGATGCAAATCATTGCAAGGTTCATCCATGGGGGTCGTAAGTTGTCTCTATATACCATTTCCTACGACTTTGCCAGCCAGACACCCCTGAGATGTAAGCAATGTGGGAAGATTTTCTTTGAGGCATTCCAAATGAAAACACCTAAAGCCAGAGAAATTGGTTGCACCTATAATGAAGGAAATGCATGACCCAGGTGAGAAAGTGTAGTCTACAATTGTAGTTTTTCAGCTGTCACTACTAGGTTCAGGTTGATTATTTTGTGAAGTCTGTGTTATTTAGCATATTCTGTGTTAGCATTTATCTTTGAGTTGATATGGTATTTGCTGCCAAATGGTGTGCTCATATGCAGACAGTGATAAAGCTTTCTCCTTTTCTATTCTAAGATCATGTTTCTTTCAAGAGCTTTGGCTATTGTTCTTCCTACTTTTCAATTAAGTGTGGATCTTTACCCACTCCTCTCTCCCAATATTTGACTCTGGGCTTCTGCTTCTCACCTATCATAGTATGCCATTGTCAGCATACTATGGAAGGCCCTGTAGACTCTTAATCCATAATACCTCTCAAGTATCTTACACAGGTATAATAAAATTGCTACGTTTGTATTGACATGTGTCAATGAAGATCAATGTATCTAGTTTAACCTTGTTTTTTCAACACCGAGCTTTTGCTTAAATCAAATGAACTCAATTAAGTTTTAGACGGTATATATTGATAAAAAGGTTGGCTGTAAAATAGCTATCCTATGAATTAGCAGAACCGATTTAATAACAGAAACAATGGAACCCTCTTTGAGTAAGTATTCTGTTGGTAAACTTGTCTCCCATTTGTATATCTGTCTGGGAACAAGTTAAATGAGTACATCGGTCAAGTGCACTAAACTACAAATTAGCTATGATCATATCAGATCACGTGGAGGTCATATAAATAAAAAAAGTGTAATGGCTCATAAAAATAGAAGGAGAAATGCAAGGAATGCACCTGGTGATTTAAGGATGAGTGAAGTGAAATGGCCCAAAAAATAAAACTATTGGGGCGACAATTACAAGATTAAAACAACTTCATGATAGTATGGGAAGAAAAAATCACTGGATGGTTGGAGGGAAGCTGTGGTTGTACTGGTCCACAAAGAGGGAGATAGGAAATTGCTCTCCAGCTACAGGACCATATGCCCAATCAGCAAGCTGTTTGTAGGGTTAATAGATGGAAAAATAAGACCCAACTATTAAGATAATGCCAAAAGAAGAAAAGTATGTTTTTTGAGGAGGTAGCTAATGATAATAATCTTTATTCATCCATGCCATGGAGATATCAGTGTGGATGTCATCAAATAGTTCAATGATATAATAGGGCAATCCCAAGTAAAGCAACAATGGTCAACATCATTACAGTACATTTAAAATACAATACAATAAGTCCAGCTCGAAATACTCATTGTTAGAGTACAGTGGGTTGGTTTACAACCATTTTTCAATGACATTTTTGTATCTTATAAAGCTTACTGAGTAGGCCTTGCTTGCCATCCTGTTGAAAAATTTTATTGCCTAATTGTAAGAATGACAGTAGGTCTTAGCATGCACTTGTTTATATCAAGATTGTGTTTTGATCTTGTGTCAGGTGAGTGAACTGTTGGCAGGATTGGGAATCAATAGAGATTATTTTTAAGTGCATGAGACTGCATAGCACAAATAGGCTGTGGATGGTTAGAATTTTCAGGTTTTTTAATATAGATCTGCAATGCTCATGGGGTCCAGTATTGCTAGTAAGAATCCTCCTTCCCTTTTCCTGCACTGTAAGTGTTTCTGCAGTTTCATGAGCATACCCCCAGAGTCAAGGAACATAGGTAAGTATGCTCTGAAAGAAGGCAAAGTAGACTACCCTCATGCAGTCTTCACCAACACTGGTTTAAAGTCTTCTTAACAAGTACAAATCCCTGGAAAGGTTTTTACTGACTTGGAAAACAAATGAATTCCAAATTATCTTCCCATTCATATTAAAATCTAATTGATTTATAGGAATGCTTTTTTCATTGACACAATTTTAAGACAGCATATAACATGTTGCGTTTTAGTGTCATTCAGGTAGAGATGCTTGGCTGCAAACCAGCATTACGCTTATATTTGTGATCTATAGTAAACATAATTTTTGGGATTTCAATTGCGCAACTGTTTCATAAAGATAGTTGAAAATCTGATGAGGCCCAAGAACAAAAATCAGCAAAAGGTATATGAAGGAGCATAATGAGTGCCATGCTCCTGTTAGTCTTAAATTGGTGAAACCTGCATATTATAGGGTGTCTGAATGAAAAAATAGCAATGCGCTATGGAAAAAAATAATTCAGCATATCCATCATTTCTGAAAATATGTGGCATGAACTAGAATATGGCATCACATTTGAAAAAATACAAGTAGTACCCAAAGAGAAGCATTGCTCTTATAGTTCGATGAAAGAGGCAATCAAGATAGTAAAAAACCCAATAATTTCAACCAAGAAGATGGATATCTACTACATATGGCATTGAAAGGAGTAACTTATCTCTGGTAACTAATCAATAGGAGAAGAGCAACAGGTGGGATGAAACTGTTGTCTATCCAAGCCAAAGAAAAGGTGAAAACCCAATAAACATGAACCCCTGCCATGGAAATCTCTGTACAAGCACTAGTTTTTGGTGGATATATTCTTATTTTTTATAATACATTGTTTATTATACATTGTATTATAAACTCGCCACTATTATCAAAAATAATAATTAGATATTTACTATGCAAAATACAATATTAAAATTTAGGAGATAAGGTAATCCAGTGGGTGGAGTACTGAGCTACTGACCAGAGGGCCCGGGTTTGATTCCCAGGGATTTCTCTGGACACCCTCTGCTTCCCCCATGCGGTGTGATTTTTTGGGTACAAGATCTTCCTGGGAAACCATAGGCAGTGCTTGGAAAATAACGAACCCCTATATCCAAATGCATGAATTTCCCATGCTGTTGGGATTAGTACTAGATGAGCCCAGTCAACCCCAGTCCTCCAGAAACAGTGAATAGCCAAAATATAGAATTTATCACATCCTTAAATTTCTTGGTATCCATTTGGACTCAAAATTGACATGAGAAACCCATATGAACTGCCTGACAGGAAAATTAAGTTCAGTATATTTCCTCCATATAACTTTGAAGAAAACTGTGAGCAAAGATGTGATACTAATGTTTTACTGTGGCCTTATCTACTCCAATATCACATATGGTATGGGGTTGATTGGCATATTCCTTAACCAATTTATACGGAAAAAATAATTTTTCTGAAAAATATGCATCATACAACTTTTATAAGAAAACTCACAGTTGTGAATGAAAACTGAAATAAAAATTGGCTGTTCATCTCATTGGGCCAGTAGAGTTTTAAATTAATGATGGGTTCAGAAACAGTGTTTGAGTTTCTTACTACAAACTTTTATTTGGAGACTTCTGAAATATTTTAGAAAAATATACATTTGAGTATTATGTAAATTCTTGGAGTACAAATTTGAATTTTCTCTTGATATACATTTGATATAATTTTTTTAGTGACAGCTCTTAAAAATACATTGATGGTGGCAATGGAGGGATTAAACCACTTCTATTGCCTTTGGATGCACTGTCAAGTTTTCAAACATGTGTTATCTGTGAAGGATTATATTTTGCTCCTTGGCTTAACATAATATCTTCCATCAAATTCAAGAAATGAAATAGATACACTAAAAGATGACATTTCATATCACTAACCATTTAAAATGTTTTATTTACAAGGTGTATCCAGAAGTATTGATCTTGATCAGATAGAGGGAAGACTGTATATATGCATGCTTATGTCACTAGGATGCCCTAATTATATACTCCCTTCTTCAATTATTTTTCCATTGTAGTTTGTATACATTGTTAGCATCAAAACTGATTATCCTGTTCAGGAAAGCTACTAATGGACTGACATTTATGAAATGCTAAAGCAAGCATTTGGTGACCATAAAATGAGCCAAGTCATTTTGAAATACGTAACTATCATGCTTCCAGCCAGGAGAAATGGTAGATGAAAATTTTGTGTGATCTGATTGGCTGTCAAAGGTCACATCAGATAAAAATGTGTGGAAAATGTCAAAGGTCTTTGGCAGGTCATCTGTGATATTAGCAGTATTGTTGCTCTGTGATGCACTTCATTCTAATGACTTTGAGGGGGGAACTCAACGCAAGGAAGATAAGTAGCCTACTGGATTGGAAATTTGGGTATTGGCTGGAGCGTCCTGGATTCAAATTCCAGTTAATGCCTTTTGACATCTTCATCTAAAATCCAAGTGGTGCGATTTTGTATATAGTATTAGAGCTTAGTGGTATAACAAAAGTGGTATAAGAGGAAAGAAGCTGCCCCTTCCATTTTCTACTTTGAATGTATGAATTATATATGGCAAAGGCTTGGTTCAGCATGAACTCATTGGCAAAACTGAGATACCAAGGAATCGAGTTTTCCATTGATCATCTTTGCACTAATAAATTTTGCTTTATCACTCAATCAATCTGTGCAAAAATGTCTAACTATCACTGTACACTACACAAATACACTGAGTCCAAAGCTGACTGATACATCACCAAATATCTCTTAACAAGCACCTACCATCACTTCCCAATCCTACCTCCCCAAAATCCTTCTCCTTCCCTCTTCACTAATTCACATTTCCTCAGCCTCCTTCTTTTCCCTTTCCTGAAAAGGGCATATATTTCCCTTCTCAATATCTGTAATATTTATGGTGAGGCCTTGTAATGAATCCGGTTGTACTTCAACAAAATTATTTGAAAATAACCATAGCTCTTTCATGCAGTAGCATTTTCATAAATTGATCCTGAGGTCATTTGATCATTTTACCTAGCATGGTGCAACCCGTTAGAGAAATTTGCACTCCACATACTACTCAAGTTCATAAAAAGCTGTGGTTGTAAGTGAACAGGCACCTCACATGTCCAAACGTCAATTAAAGCCCATTGATGGTAATATCATTCCACACTGAACACAAAAATTGTTACAGCAATGTTTCAATCTAATAGCAAAGGTGCAGAAATTATTTCATCAACTTCCAGGAGAATTATTTAAAAGTGGGTCATTGATGAAGACACCCTGTATGTTTACGTACGTGTGTATAAACAGTTCAATCCCAGAAATTACAGTGAATTAACTATATGGGTAGATTCATTGAATAACCGATTTTAAATCAGATGGAGAAGCATCCAACACTCGGTGATCCTTGCTGACACCAATTATAGTCCATAGATGACTCGTTACCCAAGAGGAATGTTACAAATGGTCAAGAGGAAGTTTGTGCTGGTTTATTGCCATTAGGTTGTCGAGTATTGTCGCAGAGCAAAGTATCCTTAGTGATAGCTACCCGCACATCACAAGCGGTGAAAAAGTTGCCTATCACGCTTAGGGGCTAATCTGCTCCCGTTTTTTACGGTGTCAGGAAATTTATTCTACCAACTTTAGTGAGATAGCGATGTTTGCCAAAATAGATACATACATAAATTAGAATGAATTGTTCCCGTCAGTACAGTACAGAGATATGAACCGAAGAAATTAAAGAACTGTGCCAAAACGCATACAAATAACGCTGCTGCTCAAACTGTCCCGTTTTTGGTAATATTTAAGTACAAGAGCAGCAAAAATACTTACCAAGTGATGGACTGAGAGCCAAAGTGGGCTACAAGTTACATATTAAAAACTGAGAAATGGCGAGACTTGCTAAATGAGACTATTAAATGCAATTATTTTCATAACAAGTAAAGTATGCATTGCATAGATAAAATATTAGATATTTTTTGTATTGTAAATGTATATTATATGCATTAAAATCAGTAAAAATTGAAGATGGCTGATTATGGCTCCTTAATCCTTTAATTAAGATTGTAATAATGACTTGATTTATGTTATTCAATGGCTGCTTATGAACAACCTAATTATTTGTATTCTCCTCGATGAATAACTGGAAACTAACCTCCTTTTTGCAGTATTACTTTTGCTGACTTATGGCTTACCAGTCTGCATAAGTGTTTTGCCTATTAATGCAGAGTTAGTGTTATCTAAAAGCCACAAGTCAGGAAAATGATCTTGGTAGAAACATGCTGCCTATTTTCTTTGGCCATCTACCTTAAAAGGTAGACTATCAGAGATATACCAGTTCCATACAGGAAGCAGGACTCATATTGCATTAATTTATACATGAAATAGTATGAGTATACTTTTATTTTATGCTATCTAGTATTTTCTACTGCTTCAAATGGGAAACAAAAAATACAAAAACATTTTATTTCATCAGTGTGTTTCTGAGTAATAATTATAAAAACTTAATGATTAATTAAATTTCCTATTAACAGGAAGGCGGAGTCTTTTTAAATACTGCATGGTTTTATCATTTACCGAGATTGCATGAGCTGCAGTGGTGTGGTAGGTGGCCCAGATAATGCTTATCAAATGACTTTTCTAGTCTCAACATGAATAAAGGCCCAAGGCAAGGTATACGTATGCTTTTCTCAGGGAATGAAATATCAGGCCACATTATAGCTTTGGATCCCTTGCTCCTCCTCATCATCTACCCATTACCCCAAAATAAAACCTGATGCTTATATTGAACAGCATCTGAAAATTAAATTTAAGTTATTCAGTGGGCTTGGACAGTCCCTTGGAGCTCCATAAGCAGATCAACAACTGCTCTATGCCCCAAAAGTTCCTACCAGAGCACATGGTGAGCATAATTTAGAACAAATTCTTTAATTGTGCCCATAGTTTTTCGTAAGGAGTGATTTCTATAATTTATTATTTTTTCATAACAAGATGGCTTACAAAAATCTGTATTGTATTCTAGTATTTAATCTTTTATAGTTGCTTAACATATTAGAATCGTATAAAATCCAAGGGGAATGGGACAGGAGGAAACTTATCATAATGCTAATGTTAGGGACATAATAATAACTTTTTACTCTCGTGGAAAATACCAAGGGTGGTCTCCCTTTTTCCAAGTGGTCTAACCCAAAGCTCCAAGCCTTCACTTTTGCCCAACCAAATTGGGTTTTCAGTAGTTTATGTAGCTCATTTATAAATGCAATAATGAATACAAACTTATTCAAATAACAAACTTCATTGCTAAAAATCGATTATTTTAACATTAACTTTGATAATCGCCTCTGTTTTCCCAGTTAATGAACATTATGGGAAACAAATTTATGCCGAAACATGGTAAACTTTTTTAATGAAGTCATTTTTCTACACTCTGAAAGGTTTGGGCACCCTACGAGTCCATAGTCTTCAATATTTATGGTAAGGTTACAGCAAATGTGTGAAAATATTGTGGATTGAGAAGGATAATTCAGAAGCCAAATATTCCCTGATCTCATTTTTCTCCATAATTTTTCCCTGGGCCTAAAATGACCCATATACTCTGAATACAAAACATTTTGCTTGTGTATGCCTTATAATTATGACTGCCACTAAAAATTAATTTCATTAATGTACTTATCCATCGATTATATTATGCATTACTTAATTTACTAATGTTCTACAAAACATATATTTTCCTGGAAAACTGAGATCTTCCTTTTTATTGAAAGATGAACTAGGTTTAGAAAGGAATCAAATTGAAACCCCATGAAAATATGAAGAAAGTTCATGCCTGACAATTTATTTCTAAACACAAATAGAAATATAAATAAATCAGCAATATAACAGGTGTACATAATTAAACTTTGGCATATTATTTTATTTTAAATTAACATGGTTAGCAATCATTAAAACATTTGCTATTGAATCGAATCAATTAATATACACATTGGCTTTCTAATAGATGACTACAGGATGATCCAGGGTGACAGTCCATAAGAGCATTAATAAAATCAAAAGAAGAAGAGAGAATTCATGCAAGTACAGGATGTTTCTGAATTAGATATCAATAATAAACTCAGTTGTAATTAGGGGCATAAAAAAACCATTTTGTGCCATCATCATAAACAGTGTATAACCAATTTGAAGGTTGATCTTGACAGGTGAGGTAGGTTACCTTCATTTAAGATCAATGGAATACGAAATTTAGACATTCTGGATATGATGGCCAGTTCCTTTAACTGTATCATTATTTGATTTCCCACTAAGTCTGAGACACCAGTAAATAAGGAAATCCTCCCTATGTTGGCAAACTGACAGCATGGTATTTGATCATACAACTTACTGATTCCTTCCATGCTTACACCACTAGGGTTAATTCTCATGAAATGCTTACTTAGTTACCCCATAACACCCTCTAACTTTTTGACACTTTATTTATTTTTCATCTGGCACATGATCGTGAATTCTCTGATTATTATTTCAAAATTCAAGTTATTAAAAATTGAGGGCAAATTTTGTACACTAATATTATATAGCGAAGCAAATGTAATAATTCATTTAAATGTGGAAATTATTTATATCAAATCAAAATTCTTCATGCTATCGCTTCCACTAAAAGTTTATTCGCAACCTTAAAGTGTATGAGAATATTATTCTCAGATAGCATTGTTATGAGGCAGGAGTTTGGTATTTTTATTGTGAAATCAGGGTGTGAATGAATCCAATTACTGGAGTGAATAGTATGAAGGCATTTTAATTCCATATCTACAGGAATCTCAGCTAAATGTGACAACAAGCACATCATGCCTATATTGTGATACCTCTGTAACATGAGTGGGTTCTGCACAGCCCACAAAAAAACCTGAGGAAAATTGTTATGAGGGTAATATGTTGTGGTTAACTCTAGTAGAATGTGTCCCAGGGTCACATTCAACTTTCCATTAATTTTCCAACAGGCACATTGTTTGGAATATTTGTAAAAATACGCCTTAGCTCAGGTACAGAACAGCAGTACATAACTCCCTTATGTACATCATTCCTTGCTTTCCAAGTAACCCAATGGATTCTATTACAAACATCTTGGCATACAGGAGGCTCTGAATATGGTGGAGTAGTTGCAGGATGATTGAGTAGAACAAAAGCTACACTTTCATTCCGACTTGGATTGCTAGCAATCTTCCATATGTACTTTGGTACAGGGACCCTGTTTTTTGGCCCTAGTGAGAGGTAGAAAGGAATCTCATTCCTATTGATGTCCTGGAGCTGCAGAACTCCAAAAGTCCCAGTGTAGACGACAAGATTATGTGGTGATGGTCTGGTGGCCTTTACACGAATGGCATTTTCAAGTACCTGTCGAATAAAAGTATGTCATCATTAATTCACATCTCAATTAGTTATGCTGTATTAGAAATAAAAAATGCACTTCTTCCAAAATTCTAAGTATGTGATATGCATTTGATAATGGATGACTGCATATTTAGCTCATACTGATTTCCTTACAGATTATTTGAAAATTATATGAAAATTATATTCCTGGAAATTTAAATTGAATCAGCATGCTTATTGAAGAGTTCAAACATTAGAACAAGTTAGTTATCTGAGTTAGCTTGGAAAAATAAATGTTACAATTACTTCAGGTGATCATACTTTCATGGTCTTGGTTTGATAGAGATTTAAACTAAACAATCATTTGACAAAATCTTTTGAATAAATCATTCTTACTTCTTAAGTGTAACTCCAGAACTTGTATAGTACCCTAATGATACATTTATAAATGACAAGGGTAATGGTTGGCCAAAAAAATAGCACTCTCAAAGCATACATTAGCATGATACTTATACACAATGTTGGGACAAATATGCTTCCTCCTAAAAAAACACACACCTCTCAAATAAACAATACTAAGTAAATGGTCCATGGTTGACCCGTGATAATAGGTAGGTGATATATCCCTTCAGATATTCCTTGGTTGGAATTTCCTCACGAAAAATGATCCCACCAGCTTAGTGAAATAAAATTTATGAGAAGCCTCTAACGTTTGAATTCCAGCACACCTGTGGCACAGATTAATACCACATCAGCGAGAACCAACAGTTCCACCAGTCAAAAGATTTCCCTAATTCACCCATCATGTTTGAACTACATTTCCACTATGGCATGCCACATTCCAGGCATAATCACATGACTTGCAACTAAAAGTACTTCATATAAATCCAGCCGCAATAATATACCATGAAAATTTGAATGCTGTACCTTGCATTGCTACTTTACTAAAAGCCAATTTGATATCTTAAACCTTTTGTACTGTACCTTGATATGGTAAGTATTACCTGTAAGCTTGATCTGAATTTTTCCATTATTTCATGTGGGGCGTGAGTGGATGGTAGATAAGAAAATAGAAGAATGTCAGCAGAATTAGAAAGAATAAAGTACAAAGAGTTGAATAGGACATATGAAACTATTAGGGCAAAAGAAGCATGGCAGAAAATACAGTGCAAAGATATGGAATGTTTACAAAGGAAAGGTGAAACTGGTTCACTGTACAGGAAGATAAAAGAAGTGTAAGGAACTAAGAAGGGAAAATCATTGCAAACCATCAAGATAAATCTGGAAAATTATCAATTGAACCAGAAAACATACAAGAGAGATAGAGAGAATATATATAGAATCTATGGGGTAAAGGCATTAGGCCATCAAGCTTAAACATAGACAGAGAATGTGATGTAAATGAGGATAGCTTAGGTACAGGAACTCTTCATGTCAAGATAGAAAAGGTATAAAGGGAATTAAAATCAAATAAGGCTATCTGGGCAGACAATATTCCCTTGGGACTACTTAAAGGTATAGGAGAAAATGGGAGGAAGAGTTTTTATGGGTTAATTCATAGCATTCATGAATGAGGAGTGTGGCCACATAATTGAGTCAGATCAGTATTAGTTCCTATTTCAAAAAAGGGAAAAACAGCCATATGTGAGGACTACAGTATAATAAGTTCCACAGCTAAAATGGTATAATGATCATCATTAAGATAACAGAGGGGAGAGCAAGTAATGAATTATGGTACGATCATTTTGGGTTCAGGAAGGGGAGAGGCGTGTGTGATGCCGTAGCAGTAATGAGGTCACTGGAGAGGGACATAGAATATCATCAGGATGTAATTGTTTGTTTCATATATTTCAAGAAAGCATTTGATTGAGTTTAATTGAGTGTAATTGGAATTAATGAATGTACTGCAGGAAACAGAAGTATATTGTCGGCATATGAGACTTATCTTTAACCAGTACATGTCACAGACTGCTCAGTGACAGGTGGAGAGTTAGGATGAGCAGTGTTAGGAAGAGCAAGAAAGAGTGTCCATTATCACCTGTGCTTTTCAATATATATGTGAAGGAAATGATAAAAGAGGCATGGTAAAAATTGGAAATAGGAATGAAAGTCAGTGGAGAATTCATAAAATTAGGTAGGTTAGTGGATGATCAAGCTTTAGTTAGCCAGTCAGCCAAGGGATCACAAGCATTGCTGAGCACATAAGGAAGTCAGTGAGATAGGTGTGGGATGAGAATCAATGTAAACTAAACAAAATTATGTGGTTTTTAAGAATGAGGAAAGCTAAGTACAATATTTAAAAAGTAGGTCGTAAACTAGGCTAGATGGAGCAGTTTACCAGTTAAGTTATCAAATCAGTTCAGTTTGTGGAGCGTCAATATTTTATTTTTCACTCATTCAAGGGGTGACAAGAATTGCCAAGCAGATTGGAAAGTCAGTGCAATAGGTAAGGAATGAGAATCAATGTAAACAATACAAATAATATACAGCTTGCAAGGCAGAGAAAAGCTAAGTTAAAGATTAAAATAGGAATTCATAAAACATAGCCAGTGATACCGTTTACCTATCTTGGAAGTGTTTTGGACCAAAATGGTCACAGTAGTAGGGACACAAGAAGAAGAATTATGTAAGATATAGATATTTTCACAAGGAGGGAATTAATGACAGGGACGTTGAGTAAGGATGTTAAGAAAAGGCTCATCCAAACTTTGATATTGGACATGATTTTGTACGGCAAGGAAACATGGTCATTGAGACAAAATGACAAGAATAGATTGGAGACTTTCGAAAAGTGGGTGTGGAGAAGGATGGAAACGGTGAAATGGACAGAAAGGAAAACAAATGAGGAAGTGCTAGGCATGGTGAGGGAGGAGAGGGATTTGTTTGAATTAATACAAATGGGGCAGGAGAGAAGGATGCAGAGTATTATGATTGGCAATGGGATATCGAAGACTAGAGGGGAGAATGTTAGTCAAGTGAGGAAGGGGAGGTAATGTGATAATCATGTTGGATGGAATGAAGGGAGGAAGGAAGTAGGCTGAATTGAAGAGGGACTTAGTGTAATGTTGGATGTCAGGTGGTGTTTTGTTTGGAGAGGTAAATAAATGTTGGGTTAGCATAGTATGTTTCCATTCAAGGTTAATTGTTAGTGTACCAACAAAAATAATCCAAAATAATATTTTATGTATTAATGCTAAATGAAAAACATGACAGGTTAATATTAACTAAGTCAAGTTGCATTCCACTAGTTTTGACTAAAATTTTCCTCTTATTGATGACACACCTATACTCCCTCATAATCATTTATTATTTAAAGGAGGTCTTAAACTAGATTAAATGGAGCAGTTTACCAAATCAAGTTATTAAATCAGTTCAGTTTGAGGATCATTGATTTTAATTTTGCCACTCAGTCAAGGAGAGAATCAATTAAGCTATATTGAATGGAATATGAAGAAATATATTAAAATTCTAGCATTTAATAATTTAAAAAAATTAATTATGATATAAATACACAGCCTTTATTATTTTTTGTACACAAGACACCACCCATTTGACAGTTTTAGGAATAAAATCTGCTTATTAACTGATTATTTTTTATTAAAGGTGTCAGCTTCATAAAATTTCCAAAAGTTCATTGAACAGCATAATATGTTTAAATAATAATAATTATTATTATTACTTTTTATTTGCCCAGAGATGACAATACAAAAATACCAGGTGGGTGGTGTATGTACATGATATAAGGCATGTAAAAAAGGAGCAAAGACAGGCTCAATTAAGATACAAAGAAAAAGAAATGGTGCTCAGAGTTACATAATACTTGGCACAAACTCATGAACATTGGCTGTAACATGCACATGAAATATCAATTCAGAAAAACCATTGATCATAAACATGAATCAGAATAATACCATTGCTATAAACTAGAAGTGTGAACTGGTCAGGAATATTGCAGAGATATTTGCCAACCGAGTAGAACATATTATGTTTTAGATATCTTTTCAATTTATGCCCGAATGCAGCAGTTCCCTTAGTATCCATTATACTTTTCGGTAGTTTGTTTTATAATCTGATGCCCATTTCATAGGGTCCTAATTTCAATGCTTTAGTTCTTATATTCCCACAATGGATGTTGTTCCTTCCTCTAGTGTAATGATGATGATAGGCAGAGTTAAGAGAATAGTGGCCAATGCCATTTTTTATATACAGAATTAAAAACATGATGTAGATGCACGGGAGTGGTAGTAAATGTAATTCATGGAAAATAGGCTGTGATGGAGCATTGCGTGGTTTCCTAGTTATTATTTTAACAGCTTTCTTTTGAATTTTAAAGATGGTTTGACAAATAGCAGCTGATCTCCATAATATTATACTATAAGTTATATTTGAATAAATTTCTCCATATTATGAATTAAGTCATGCAGTTTTACTTATAGTTTCATAGAGGTGTCTTAATAAATAGCAAGTTGAACTGAGCTTATCTTGAAGGTCTTTAACATGCGTATCTCAAGAAATATTTGCACCCAGAGAAATACCTAGAAATTTACATTCCGTCACATGCTCAATAAATTGGTCATTAATTTTTACCAGCAGATCATCTGTCACATTCTTATTGCGTGTAAAGTATACTATTTTACTTTTACATCATATGATATAATGTCATAATATATGATACAGATAATATAATGTCATCTTCAAGTATGCTGTACATTCTAAACATAGATCACATTAAAAAATGATTTAACATTGAAATGTACATTGTGCTGTTCAAAAAATGCAGGAAAATTTTACAAGGTGATTTTTTCCCACTGCATGATAGAATCCACGAAATTTCGACTTTAACAGTCATATTTGTTAAGTGTTATTTTTCAAGACATTTTTCACTTTGAAGTTAATCACAGGATACAATTTTTAATTGCAATAAAAATAAGATTACAAGTGGCAATATTTAAACCAAGAGAGTTTCTTTTTGCCAGGATATTTGCTTTGTGATGTGTCAACAATATTAATTTTTAGCTTTCTATATTCAATATATATAATTTATTTCATGCCAAGGCCAGAATCATTACATACCCAGCCACATGCCATTGTGCTTGATGAATAAATGGAGCATGGCTACTATTGAATTACATACCTTCCAGTTTCCATTGTTAAACTCTTGCCATTGTGGTACTACATTGATGAAGTGGTAAGTTGCATCTTGCCATGACTGGAGAGCAAAGTCTGCATCAGGAGATAAATGTCCTTTGGCAAGATAGCTACTTGGTCCCCAACCTCCAACATAATATTCGGCTCTTTCCCTGCTGCCCAGCAGTGCTGTTAGTGTTTCTTTTTGTTTTTCTTTTGTGTAAGAGGATGCTATAGAAGGTGATAACTCTGAGAAGAATTTATCTTGTTTAAAACTGGCCCTCCCCTGCCAACTAACATCTCTATCTCTGTAAGGCACTGAATCTCCAATGATAGTATGAAGAGTGTATTCAGTGGCCAATTTGAGGTAATTGAAACATACTTCAACTTGGTGGAAGGTTCCTCCATTTGGCAATGGCCATCCAATGTAAATTTTTTTGGAATTTGAATTGGAGCCACAATGGATGTTTGTTTCATTAAGGCTTTCATCAATTTCCTTCGTGCAATTAATTGTGAAAGTGCTGGAATGTGGCAACTCCAGACGACCTGACTCTTTACAAGATAAATCTAAGGTTGCCACATTCTGACCCACAATGCTATTATTTTTTCCAGGGCATGAGACTCGAACTGTTTCTTTCTTTTGAATGACAATAGACCTGTTACCAGCTGGAAATAAAATACCTCTTGTTCGTGTAGCAATTACAGGGAAGTGACGGTTTGGATACGGACCTAAGGCCACAATGCAGTTCCTGTTTTGTGCTGAAAGAAAATGTGAGTATAGTTTATAATTCAATACATAGCATTCGTAAGATTTTGACCCACAGCATTCTGCAAAGAGAACCAGAAAAATTGCCAACATGCCTGCTTCAGAGTGATATTCAAAGTACTGTAGCTAATACATAAATATTGACCCTTTCGTTGCACTTCACTATCCGGGATCTTACTTCTCACATGCAGCAAAAATAGATTTTATAGTGACTGCATAACCTTAATTACTCCCAAAATAATATAAATGATAAAAACATGGAATAAATAAAAATAATCTAGATTCACTGTTTATTTAGTGGACAATTTTTATTGATTCATTTTGACGAACATAATTCTTATCAAATTTCAAAATATGACAACACACCAAAGAGAGTGTTAAAAGCTACGTTCACAGCAGTGAAAGGGTTAAAAATACTAGGGTACCATGTATCTACTAAAATACTAGTGTATCCTACATTATCAACATCCTGCATCAATTATAAGCTTTCAAAAATTAACATTTTACATGATTTTCTCAAAAATGTTCATTATTACTTGACTGAACTATGAACCAAACAAAACTTTTCGAAAAACCGAAATATTACAGAAATTATCATTGGTTAATGAATAAAAGTGGATAGAATTATTCATCTAGCAACCTCAGGTAGGAGCTTAATAGAATAAAGATGGAAATATTTATTTCTCCAATTTTAAGTTGACTTTCTTTGAGCATTTTAATTCAATTTAATTTAAGTCTCCAATATACCAAAAAACATGCATCTAATTTTATTGGTGGCAAACAGAAAAAGCTTGCCCAACCTGAAATAAGACCTTAAGCCATGACCACAATGCAAGTAGGTTACTTATCATGCAGCTACCAAAACTTTTAGCATAAATTTTACATAGAAAAATACTTCTGCCATCTTACTTTGAGTTGAATATTGTGCTACGTGGTGTAGTTTTCCCACTGTGCTAGGGGTGGTACACTACCAATGGAATGTAATCGCAGAAGATGGTATGTCCCATAAGTTTTTGATGGATACAACACCTAAGGTCTCCTACATTTCTAAACTGCAACTTACACAACACTATAAATACTCTAAAATCTCCACACGGTACTTCAGACTCAAACCTCCAACAAACTTCAGACCTTTCCTCATTCCATCACACATGCCTAATCTTTTCCTGTCTGTTCCTAGTCCATCCAACATTCTCTAACACACTTCGTGATATCAGGTTTGATTATGTGGAAATTCATCTTGAATAAAAGAAGAATAGTAGCTGCTTTTCATGTACTTTTATTTGGTACTTTGAGTTTCAATGCACAGGCGTTATCTTCGGGTACAAACAATTTTTGGACATGGCAGAGAGAGGTTGGGAATTCCAGGATAGGTAGAGGTGGTAAGTTAAGGACTGGAGTAGGAAGAGAATGAAAAGTGCATACCCGCCATCCACCCTGAAGCCATTAGCTGCAGTGAGAAGGGAGGGGGGAGGAGAGTGACAGGGAAGGGACTGATGGGCCTTGCCATTAGCCGGATAAGGAGGCTTCCAGCAGGGGAGAGAGTTTTTTAAACAAAATTGTTATTCACTATATGTCCAGTTCTCAGATTCTTTCTTATTTCCACCTCCTCCCATTTGTCCAACTTCTTTCCTTTTGGCGAGGGATGTGAAAGAACTGGGGTGAAATTGCTGAAGTGATTCTCCTCCCGCAGATGTTTAGCAAAGTGGGATTGTTTGATGTCTTATATTGCAGTTTTGAAAACAGCAATTGTGTTCTTCTGCTCTTGTTAAAAGTGACCTCCCCATTTGTCCAATATATATTTGATTGCAGTCATTACCCTTAAATGGATAAACTTTACTATTTTTTTAATTGGTCACTTTTGTCCTTGTTTCTTAGCAGAGATTTGAGATTGTCCTTGTTGTAATAAGTGATTCTAAATTGATCTTTTAGAAAGGCGTTGTCTGTCCATTGAGAGATGACCCCATGAAATTGGAGTGGCAACATCTGGAATCAGTTACTCTCTCGGTAACCAAACCAAACAATATATTTTCCCTTCTGATGGAACATTTCATGTCTTGGAAGCATACAATACCAATATTCTCTTCTTTACCACAGTCTTCAACAGCACATTGGCATTCAAAATGAATCCATTATTCTAGTCTTCTTTGAATTTTTCACACCAGCATTCTCCCCTCCTCCACCATTCCTAGAACCTCCTTATGTTTTTCCATTTCAATTTTCCCATTCTCCACCCTACCCACATCTTAAAAACCTACAGTCAATGCTTATCCTCTTGCCTCAATGACCAAGTATCTTTACAGTTCAATACTACATTCCACATTTAAGTTCTCACTAGTTCTTTCTTTAAATATTTACCAGTAATATCTGTCAACTACCTCTACTAGGTAAAAGATGAGAAATATTATTTTCTTGAAAATTGTGTGTAGTGTTTCAACATATTGGATTTCATGAAAATTATCCTGGTTTGCCACCACTGAATATGCCTCCTAATATTTAGCAATTACTCATGCATACAACAAAAAACCATGATTACATGTCATGTATAAAAATGAAATGGGGTATCAAGCTTTATTAGAACAGCGAAAGTGGGTTTATGGTGTTACTAGGCTTTGGTTTTACTTGTGGCATGCTGGCAATTAATGCCAAAGTTGACTAGCGAAGTGCTCTAGGCATTAAGAGGAAATGTTGCTTCAGGTATGGATGTTCTAATTTTGTACTTGTTATTATTGGTGACAATCAAAGATGTTCGATGCCACCATCACATCAGAAAACTAGTGGTAATATGTGTATAAAGCATAAGTAGTGACATTCTGATGATATATAACAATAAAAAAGTAGATAATATGGTATGTCTCATTAGATAGATCCCAAATTGAATGTGCAGAAAGAATTCGGGGTTCAACTCAGAAAAAAACAATTTGAGAACTGAACAAAATAGAGGAAACCTATTTCATGAAAAAACTGTCGTGAAAGTACACAAGTCATAACATAATTTCTATGCACATTTGGATGTGGCTTCTGAAAATTTGAACACTAAACACCAGATTTTAGTTTGAACAAATATATAAATCATTTGATTTTTCATTTGATATCATGAAATATTCCAAAACTCATGTTACATTGGAGGTAGATAGGTATATAACGGTAAAATTAGGGAATATATTGCTGAATAAGTTGATTCAAGAATGCATTTTACAATCACGCCATGCAGTTTAAGGACTATTTGAATCATATACTAACAAATGAATATCAATTTTCCAGTCTTCTTCTGGATTTGCATTGTGTCTTAACATCACCTGCCACATACCACTGCCGTGGCTTGAAACGTAGTGAGAATGATATGTGATGTCTGGTGGAATGAAGAGTGACAGATTCTGTAACTGCTGAGAAAGGGGCTTATAAAAGGGTGAATGCGGCCCAGTCCATAATGGTGGCATATGATGCATGGAAAGAAAAATGCATACAAAAACAATGAATACAAAAATGTCATGGCAATTTCGCATTCCTCTATATACCGTGGAGTAAGTATCTATTGCAAAAATAAAATGCAAGGACCGGGAAGAATGAAGGAATTTGGTAAAATGAAATGATTCTGAATTCTTATGTAATTTTTTCATGTCAACCCTGGGAGACGATTCTCATTATCGGCATTATCAATATTTTGATTACATTTTAATTAAAGCGACAGATATTTATTTCCAAGCCTTAGTCTTATTATGGAATTACATACTAAGTTCATAATACTATTGAAGACACTTCCATTGAATACGCTAGCATTGTTAGTGGTATTATCCAAACAAAATAGTCGGGGGTAATTTTGCCACCTTGGAGGAAGTAGCTCGAATAATAAAAATTAATCTATCGCAATTTTAGGTTAAATCCGCGCGTTCCAGATCTCGCAGCCTCGGTGAATACAACTTATAAGAAAACAATTCAAGCGAGCTGGGATGACAGACGAATCGAATTTCGGCTATACCAATATAAGAACCGACAGCAGGATGTCGTGAGTCAAAATCCGGGACAATACTTAGTAAAATTTCATCTTCTACAAATAAACAACTTTCTCTCTTATGCACTAATTTTACTAAACATGAGGGTGATATAAATTACTATGAAAATAATTTTATTATTAAGATGTACCTGTGTAAACAGATGGTACCTGACAGAGCACAAAAATGATTGTCAATGTACGTATTATACGGCCAATTGCGTCGCATGTTGCCGACGCGCGTGTGCCCAATTTATAGGGGTCCATCGGAAACTTGTGACGCAAATTAATATTTATTTCGTGACTTTCTCGTACACACTGAATGCTTCTCAGACACTAGCGTTTTATACAATCTATCTTCCTAATTGACGTTGGGCTGTTGGACTTATGGTCTTTAGTCTCAACCTCTGAAAAATAGCCTAAAATCCCAAACGGATGCCGTCATTTTCGTGTCCCGCAATCTGTTTCCTGTTAGCGTTTATCACAAATAGGAAATGGCTTTCCGTTTGGTTATTGCCTGAAGGGCACGGGGAGGATATTTGCGAGGTTGCATAGAACGAATTTTCATGGCATTCTGGCCGCACGCTTTTTTAGCCTTTGGTTAGTCAAAATAACAACCACGCTACAGAAACTCCGTGGATGGAACACATAGGTCTTCAAGATCTAAATAGGGCTAAGCATATAGATCCAATGATGCCATTTATGTACGTGTATGTTAATACGGATATTTCTTCCGAAGTGAACTTTGCTTGAAGCGCCGGAAGCATATCGTCAGGCTTTTGTTATTTAAGAATTTTTAAAAATACGATCGCAGATTATTTTTTTACCGACAAGTAAGTGAATTCCGTGACTGCAACAAGTTAATATAATGCCGTCGTGGATTAGGTGTATTCGAGGCGTTATGTTGGATATATCTGGAGTGTTAAAAAATGGCGATGTTGCTATTAGTGGCTCGGTGGAGGCCGTAAAAAGGTGCACTCACTTCTGGTAGAATGGTGTATTTCTCTCTATCGGCTAGGGTTTAATCCTATAAAACGTTCTAACTCTTCCAGACTAAGAGATGCCGGGCTTACCGTAAGATTTGTTACTAATGAGACTCAACTCACTCGTCGTATGCTCTTGGAAAAACTCTTAAATATTGGCTTTCAGCTAACCGAAAACGAAATTTTTTCTCCAGCACCAGTTATGGTGAATTTATTGAATGAGAAGACTTTAAGACCTATGTTATTGGTTCATCCCAAAGTGAGTAAAGTTAATAATGAAGATGGATAACCTGGATTTCGCTGGGTGGGATACATATTTCTCTAGGTTTATCTAGTACAAGATTCTGTAATAGTCTTAATCTTGTTCGATTCTTTAAGGATGCGTGTTCAGGGACAAACCATCACCTTTTTACCTCTGAGGCGTCCACGTGTAGATATACTATCATCGAAAGTTGACTATTTTCGGCAATTATTCATTAGGCCATTTTCCCCTGGTCCCGCATGGTTAGCGTTGTCCGTCCACAACTTTTCATCGTTATTTACTGAGTTAATTTAAAGCGATCTTTTTCTCTGGATATAATCCGACGATGTATCTTGGAGATTTTGTCAGATAATTACTTTAGGTGGCCAGGGTTGCACAATATTGCGAGGATACTACAGAAAAGGGAATTGGGAAAAGTCATGATTTTCATATATTCGCTACGGAGCTAGTTAATACTCAAAGTCAAAGTCTCCAAAGATGCTAACTAAAAATTGCCATAAAAAGTGGCCTTATAGTTACCGATTACTGCCCTTGGTGGATGTCGTGTTTTCAAGTTTTTATGGAGTGATTTTCTGTAGTACGATGGGAGACAAGCTGTCAAAACATGTCAGTTGGTAACAAAACCAATAACGACGAAGCACTTGCTCCTACGCACGAGTGTGTGCGTTGTTTTAAAAAGAATCTCGCCGTCTAGTTTGATTCCCAATGACAAACACAATGCCAATAGGTTAGAATTTCTTGAAAGTCAACCCTTAATAGACAACCCCTAATAGCATCAGAAAAATCTATTTGTTTTGAAAATGGTAAGACTAATTTGGAAAACTGATTGATTTATCACTATTTGAATAGCTTTGATTAAGAGGTTTCATAAGATCATCCGATTCTTTGACCATATTAGTCAAATCCTTCTGCATATCTTTACAGTGCTCTTATGCGAGGTAGTTATTAAACAATGTCTTACCAAATCAATCGAAAATTACCCTTTCCCTGTTGAAGAAAATCTGGCTTAGTTAAGAGGGACGTTCATGTTTGGAAAGGTATGAAATGTTCTGATTTGGTTGTGATGGGTTTTAAAAACAAAGTGAAGACCGTTTCCATTCCAACTCCGACAGCCATCTCCAATTATTTTGAAAGAAATATGGGGATTACTCAAATTTGAGAAAATAATTTTACCAGAGGGTTTTTGGGGAAAAGTTCTTTTTTAACCAGTCCATAGCATTTTGAAAATATATTCTTACCATGGCATGGCCCCCCCCATTGGCATGCATTTTACCGATTGAAATCAATGGATTTACGGCTCCATAGCCTGGAATATGAACCTAAAGGGGCAGTGGATAATGGGACCTATGGTTTAGGGTCATTAATGAATATAATAGTATGTGACAACCCTGCAGTCAATCACATTTAAAGTAACATGTGTCTGCATTTATATTTTAATTATTCATTTAGTTGTAGGTACCTCTGAAACAGTCAACTCTGCCATATCTCTTACTTACTCTGCTTACTATACCTTTGTGCAGCTGGTGATGAAGTTTATTTGCACCTGCGCAATGAAACCATTGAAAGTGTAAAGTTTTAAAACCACCTTATATGTGGTGGTAGCAATCAAACCAGCTATTTTCGAAATTAGAGGTGGTTTGGGTGTTTTGTAAGCACAACTTTCATCAATAGGAATACTGACCTCTGAATCTTTGACCTTGAAAACTTTTGATTGATTTATTTGAAATCTTTGACCTCTGAATTAAGATTAATTATGGAACAAACGGTTTTTTTTGCAAGTCAAGCATTAAGAATGGCACCCAATGCATTAATGAAATGCACCAAATCGATTTTTGAAGGCTACAGTGACATGAAATGCCTTTTAATATGGTTCAGTAGATACAGTTTAGGGAAGACAAGAATTTTATTCGAAAAAAATTCTTTTAGGGAAGTGACATATTGAAGCATGCAAATGACAGGCTTGCCTCAAATATAGGACTCGGCATATTATATTGTAATAATGGCCTTTTGCTCTAAAAATTACCTGCAGTGTTGTGGTATCACGATTTTCATTATAATTCCAGAACCCCATTCTCTTGCTCTCACAGGGAAGAGTTTACATTTGAGATAATCAAGATCCTGAAAGTTCAGTAATTCCTGATTTTTCAAGCCCTCTCGAGAGTGGGTTAGGCAAGGCCTTTCCTAAAAATAGAGCTTCAGGAGAGTGCAAATTTCAGAAATTTGTTACCTGCCCCCAGAGATCAAATCATAGAAGCATGGAATCTTGCCAACTCTACAGATGTTGAAATCTGGTCAACTCTTTTTGTGGAAATTCTCAAGAGCTAATGAACCTCACAGGTTTGGTTGACATATCACTCTGTAATTCATTTGCAAAGAATCAATTTTTTGTTAGTATGTCTCTGAATGTTTATGAGTACAGTATCTTCATCGGCAAGTGCATATAGTTATGGACAACTGATTTCGAATCAATGAGATTTTTGCAGAAAAAATTATGGCAGCTAAATGATTTTATTGCGCATTAGAAGCTGTACTGGTGCAAAATCCTAGTTCATATCATGAAGGTACCTAAATCAGGGGTTAGATGGTCGAAGAGACTCCATAGTCTCAATCTCTCCCCAAAATAAAGACTACTATATATCCATCTATCTAAAGGGTTATTGTCTTCAGTTGCCGTAGCTGCAGATTTTATCTAGTTTGGTTCTTTTGTACCCTAAGAAATTAATTATTGAAGAACATTTTTTTAATTATTCATTCTTTGGAAATTTGCAAAATTGTTAAGTTTTTTTACTTTGTCTCAATTGTTTTAATTTAAAAAAAATTTAGTTTGATTTAAACTTCTAACACCAAAAGTTCCTAGAAATTGTTAATAAATTGATATACTACTCTTGCTTTTTTTATGACTTTTGTTAATACTCTATTTAAAATACAATAATTTTTCAAAATGCATTTGATTTTAATTTAAACTTGAATTTTCAACAGGTATTACCAGAATTTATAGGTATTGATCAATCCAGTCCTAATTGTGTGGTGATTGGTGATGCAGTAGATTTCTTCACTTATGAAAGACTGAATGATGCTTTTAAATTATTGATGACACAAAAGGGTGCACCCCTGTTTACTCTTGGTCGGGGGTCAGTATATTTTAATATCTATGGTACATGTGCAGTGTTTATGTAAATTATGCATTGGAACTCATTTTCAGTTGAATTGGTTTTGTTTGAATTTCTCATTGAGATGGAAATCACAAATATGGTCTTATGAAATTTATCATTTAATTTTATAATTAATTAAAAACACCAGAAGGATATAGGTCAATTGTAGCCTCCATTTGGTTCATCAGATGTGATAAAAGTTCAAAATCCGTATTAGATTTGGTCAAAATGCTGTTTTCAAAATATCTATTACTACTGTCTCCTCTAGGTAACTTGTTTCGTGCATGGAAAAATGAAATGGGTGATTTTTGGTAGTTTGTTAATTCACATGCATTTATAAAATATGGGTCGCGGTTGTCCTGGGGTAGAGCACTGGACTACTGATCGGAGGGCCTGGTTCGATTCCCGGGCAAGCCTCTCTGGGCACCTGCAGCTCCATCTAAGGTTTGTGATTTTTCGGGTACCATGTCCTCCTGGGAAACCATAACCGGCACAGGGAAAGGAACTGACCCCCCTACCCTGATGTGTGAATTTCACATGCCGTCGAGCTTAGTACTGGGTGAACTCTACTATCACCTACCAAACCAACCTTTGGGTTGATTACTGTGTTAATGGTTTTTTATGGTATAAAATAAAGGCTAAAAGATGAAGATTCATACCTAACTTTTTAAAATATAATTCTGAGTACAAGAATGCAAAAGTTAGGGTTAGCTTTTTAATTGTGTATGAAAATTGTGAAGAAGAACAAACTTATGGGAGAATAATGCTCTAGGAATGGGCTTGAAATTATACTTTTTACAAATATACTGGGAATTATGTGGGTTGTTCAGCAAGTCCTTAAGTAAAGTTAGAAAAACAAATTATCTTGGTAGATATTTTTTTTCAACATAATCTTCTATTGGCTTGAGACACTTCTCCCAGCATTTCTCCAACTTTTTTAAGATCTCCAAAAAGTAGGATTTCAGGTCCTCAAAATAGGCATTGGTATTGGTGATTACCTCCCTGTTCAACATGAACTATTTTTCTACTGAGCCGTTTTTTCAACTTTGGAAATAAAAAATATGCCACTGGGGGCCAAAAGTGTTGAATATGGTGGAAATTGTAATAATTTTAACTTGACTTCCAAAATTTTTGTTATCGAAACTGCGCAGGTGTAGACCGGTGCATTGTCTTGATGGAAGAGATTTTTCTCTTTGCCCAATGAGGACGTTCTTTCTTGATTACTTTGATCAACCGATGAAATAACGATGCATAATACTCACCATTTACCATTTGTACTTTTTTAAAGTAAGCATTTTGTGTATGCTATTACCTTGTTGGCTGGTGTCACTGTCTTCTTCGGAAGCTGACCACCTGTAGAAACCAACTTTTTCAACAGTTTCTTTGCCTCAGGAGTGCAGTAGTTGTTTCTTGCACAGTTATGTATCAATGCAGAAACTCATCAGGGCTCTAATGGAAAAGCTCCAAACTCCAAGCTAGTTCCCCAAGTAGTCCCCCTATGATCTCCATTGAGGGTCTAGATCCAGGAATTGCACACCATAGGCTTGAAGGTAGCATGATAGGATGGTTGTCAACCAGCAGTCATGGATCTCCTGAAAAGGTTTGTGAGCAGCAGGGTCCTGTGCACACAACACAACAGTGATGCCTCAGGACAGCACAAGCCGTGTGAGCAAACGTGGCTCCCATCTTGCACACAGCTTTCTCATGTCCAAATTTTCAGTTAATATGCGATGTACCACACTTTTTGAAATGCCTACTATGTCTGCTAGCTCGTGCACTTTCAGTCAATCTGTCACTTTTTGGATTTTTTTCACTGTTTCTGGAGTCATCACCTCATTTGGTCGACCAATGTGATGCTCCTCTTGACAGCTTGTAAGACCTTGTTAAAACCTTGCTACCCAATATTTTACTGTTGTAAACAGAGCAGCAGCCTCAACTAGAGTAGAATCAAGTTCAGCATTTATATTGGTGGGGCTGAGGCCTTTCAAATAAAAGTATAATATCACATAACGATGACCAATTTTCTCCATTTTCACAAATTCCCTGAAAATGTTCACTATTGATGGCCGCCAAACAAATACTAAACAACGTGGTGTCTTCAAACTTGAAACATATGTTTTATAGATTGCATACATTCTAATACAGTGATATTTTTCAAACAACTACCGCCACCTCTAGGTCTGGCCGGGTATTTCTGGGCCTTCCCAATTTATGAAAGGAAACTCTCTGAGAGTAATTTCCTTCTTATGCCCTCTCCTTATATATTAACTAAACCTCTACCACATTTATGCATTTTTTATGAATGCTCTTCTATTTATAAAACTTCTGATATTCCTTTCCTTTAGTCTCTTCATCAAGTCATGACTTTCTTGATGTACTTCATCCTCAAAGCTAATTACTATTCCTTCATTGATGCTGATTTGACTCTTACCCAATCTCTCTGCATGACCAGACCAGATTGCATACTTCTTTCATACCTATCTGTTGCTGGCACATCTGATTCATATTCTTTCATAGCCCACCTCTTCCTCAACCTATTTCTTCTATTAATACCACAAATGCTCCTCAAGCATTGAACACCAACCACTCCTAGTCTGCATTTATGACTACACTGGCTGAGCCAAGTTTTTCTCTATGCAGCAGTATCAGGAGTATTACACTTTTATATCCTGCCATTTTTTCTCATTGGTCATATACCAACTATTTTCATTTATTGAATGAATGTAATGAATAGAATTATTAAATTAAGTTTTATTATTACTACTTTGTTCTGCATCTGTTCAAAATGTTATAATTTGCGATGCTATTCCTGCAAGTGAAAAGGAATCTTTCTTCATTGGCAGGCGTTACTATAAGGAGGAGGATGGACTTTGCATGGATGTTGGTGGTTTCACAGCTGCTCTAGAATATGCTAGTGGAGTCCAGGCTGAAGTTGTTGGAAAGCCAGCGAAAACTTTCTTTGCTACTGCCCTTAATGACATGGGACTGGATGTTTCGGAGGTAATTTTGAATTTCACAATCTACCACTGTAGAATTATGATTGATGTGGTAGTTAATAAGTGTTAATATATGTTATTTAAAAAAACTCTCATATGAAATCCATGTTCTTTGAATTAAATGCATTATAAAAAAACTTATTATCAGACTTAAGATTCATTTTTAAGTTTTATGATAATAGCTTCAATTATAAAATGAGCATTATGTTAGAGGAAAATAATAGTTTCATATTCTTCCATTTCTAAAGCAGCTAAGACTTATATTTTTTCGGATGTATACTCATTTTAATTTACTAAATGCAGAGTAAAGCCATGTGAATCTTTACATTTAACTCTCTAATGAAACTGAATTTGAAGTTGATGATTGAAGGACAATCTAATATTTTTCTTTAGAGTTTGCAATGCCTTCAATAACTCCTTATACTCCAAGTGTCTTCTCTGTTCAGTCACATGCTGCATATAATTGAGGCCCTTAATATCTAGGTATTTATTCCATCACAGATTCTTATCCCCATCTTCTCAATATTTAGAATTCGTCTACTTATTAATCTTATAAAATTTTGAGTTTTCATCTGTTCCTCCTTATAGTGTTTGCCAATCTACCCTAATCAGTTTGGCTCAACTCATGGATACATAAAATATCTAATGTTTCCTTTGTTGTCCAATATTCCAATCAATTTCCAATTTGCCCATGTCTCTGAGTGCAGGTTTCACAAATAGTTCATGGACCCAGTGGTTCCAAAGTCCATGAAGTTCATAGAAAATTATGCAGGGCCTCTTTCCTTTAATCAGCTCTTTCAGTTTATTTCTTATCTGTATCGTATTCCTTGAAAGAGTAAAAAATATTTAGTAAGCAACTATAAGGATTCAATATTATTTCTGTATTGGGGTGCATACTTGAGGGTATATGGCATATATACACATATATGTGAACTTATTTCTAAAATTTAACATCTAATAATATATTATAATGACTTCTCTGCAAATAATAAGGGTTCTGTCATTGTTTGTCTATCAATTAAACATGTGGCATAAAGTTCATGACCATTTTCTCAAAGAGTCAGCATAGTTTGTTGTTTTGGGAAGGAAGTTAAAGCTGTTTGCTCACATCAAATGAGATAATTTTGAGGTCAAGTTTTTTTTAAAGATGGGAAAGAGCCGGAATGTCATGTCATTTTTATCTCTTTCTTTTTCAGTTATGTTAATATTATTTTTATCACAAATACTTTTGTCGACCCAGGGATTGATGATTGTATCTTTAGTATGTCAATTTAGTTAGACCAATTTGTTAAATGCTATTTGAGCATGATTTTCCATTATTTTTGTCTTCATACATGCTGATCTTTCATAAAATCCATGTATTGAAAATATGTATAGTTGAGTTGTTCATTCGTTTTGCCTAATTCTGGTCATGGGTTTTCTCTTTTCAGGTATTGATGGTAGGTGATGATATAGTTTCAGATGTTGGTGGGGCTCAAAAATTTGGACTGAAAGGAGTTTTGGTACGAACTGGTAAATTTATTCCTGAAAAGGATGAGAACCATCCCATTGTGAAACCAGATGCTATTGTTGATGACCTGGCACAGGGAGTGGATATGATTTTATCTGGACAAGCTGAAGAGAAAATTTCCGGAAATATTTGAATGTAAATGTGACATTGAGTTGCATGTATACACTAAGGCCCTATTTTTATTTATTTGTGAGGATGCATGAAAAGTTATAATGTTTTAACAGTACTCTGAACATTAATTGTTACTGCATTAATGGCAGTATCACTATTATCTCATTAAATTTTATATGTCATATGAAGATAAAATTGTATAAGAGATATATAAACATGTTAGATATTTTTCATGAAAAGTAATTTATTCAAATTTAAAATAATTATTTATGTAAATATGGGTGACCAATATTTCATCATAAAATGACTGTAATTTCAACCAAATTACAAGTATCCATGTATCTACTGACAATTACTTGTTTGATTTTGAGATAACATTGTAGTTCCCTTTATGATATGAAGATGATTAATTATGGGAGCTCATTTGTTAAAGATTGACATACAACTATATATTTTTAATATAAAGTTACAAAATAATATATACTAGTGTATGCTGTAATGCCATAGTAGTATTCACTCTTAAAATATGGATAAGTGAAATACAGCACTTACATTTGTAAATTTTATAAAATGAGAAATAAAATATTATTAGCATCGGTGATATGAAAGTGAAATACTGACAGATAAATGTAAACAAGGCGTAAGGTTGGCTTTTGCATGCTTGTAAAAAATTTGAAAACATCTAAAAAATGTCTCAAGAAAGTTGAATACTTTTAAGTTTATGAGTGTTGCTAAAAATATCTATTGACTTAGGTGGCAGCTGTGAACTACAGTGGCATTTAACTCTTTTGTTTTTAGGAGTTAATGGAGAAGCCATTTGTTTTCATATATGTAAAAACAATTTATGAGTTGTGCTTGTAGTTAAACGTAATAGGGTGACTGGGGATCCTTATATTGTGTACTGATTGAAGTTCAGGGAAATTGATTATATTATTTCCTAAATTTTACAAACATACAATATCAGAAGTTATTCTTCTCTAATGTAGATCTGTCATGTGAATAGTAATTCAAATACTCCATTGGTCAATTATTAACGACTAAAGCCAAGTTTATGATTGAAAAATCTTTAAAATTGATTTTATTCTTTTTCTTTTGCACTGATGATAGGACTTGTAGCATGGGGACAAGGATATGAAGGAATATTCTAGTAAATTCCTTAGTAAAGCCCAGTAAAAGATTTGAAAAGAGTAAATGTGATCATGACCACATGTTCCTCAACATAAAAGCTAGCATTTTCAAAGCTTTTCTTTCAATATAAGTTATGTGAATGACAGATTATGGTTTTTACCCAAGTTGCCCTACATCCTCATTTTACAGTCTTAAATTATTATCCCAGAGAAATTTTGAAAATTGTTATTGTAATCCATAATTTATTGATTTGGAATAAAATTCATATATTTCTTGTAATGCTGTTCATATGCTTATTTTTGTAAAAATAGTGAAGAAGTGTTCTAAGTAAAACCTGTGATAAAAGAATTCCTAGATTTAGTAATTATTTTTGTGTCATAATTTTTTCTATTTTTACCTAAAATATATCATTTCCAGCATTATTTGTGATTATTGTTTGTTTAGAAAAGTCTTTGCCAGAATGGCAAATGATATGTTAGGCTGTGGCACCTTTCATGAATCACTTAAGAGCAAAGTCAAAACTTACATATGTACCTCATTAATTAGCGTAGTCATAGCTCACTACTATTCTGGCTTCTGGCAGGTGGACAATGGAGGCTATGCTCGTGGTCTACTTTTCTACTTTACACCCATTGGTATAGTTGAATTGAATGGGACTAAATTGTTATTATTTTAGTCTCCATTACCTCAACATTAGGGAAAATTAGTTCTTGTACTGAACATACTTCAAACTCAGATGTGATTTGACTACCAGACATGATATATTACAACTATTTACGTTCTGAGGGTATAGCTGTAAAAATGAGAGTTGTTTCTTTTTTTAACTTAAAGTTTCTCTTTTATGAAGATTGGATATTCAGAAGTTAATGATTGTGTCAAATAGTTGGAGTGCCAATTCATAATTTTACCCTGTAAAAGTAAATGCTTCGTTATTATTTCATAAAATGGCTTATTGTGTGAAAAGCATAAGACATTGTTAATGGTGAAAGAGATAGAGTGTGATAAGTATTTTCATTTCCAGAGAATCATGTTCATGAATCCTTTTTAATTTCTCAAGTGGTATAAGCAATTCAAATACAGGTTGTTGGACTTGGATTCAGGACCTCCTAGTTTAAGGTGAATCCTTTAGTCTTATCGTGTGGTATAGACCAGGAGGTTGGGGAGATAAATGCTAGTTGAAAGCTATGAGGAGTATGTCTCTATCCCACATACCTGTCGAAGTCATTAATTGCCCCTCCTTTGGTTTCCAACTGCTTGGAACTGGCTCTGAATTTGTGCCTGAGTTCAGCTGAATATTTAACTTTTAGAATTGTATCCTAACTCAATGTGAGAAGAAAGTGTACAACTATAATCTCACATTTGTAGTTATATGCAAAAATATCTTATTTATAAAATGGTCCTACCTGGTCTTCTGTGTTGATGCCAATGAAACCAGTCTCTGTTGAGTAAGTGGCAAAATTAAAAAAATAATTTGATGATCGATGTGTTAATTGTGTGTCATAAGGAAACATATTTTAAAAAGTGAATTGGATTAACATTATGTGATAAATATATCAAATTATAATGACAGGTTTGAATTCATTTTGCATCTTGGTTATCGTTTACTCCTGGGCAATTTCATTTCAGCTTTTTAGTTTTTATGACTCTCATGTAAAGAGTAGATATTCAAAAGTTAATTCATTATTATTACCTTTGTTTACATTAGTACTATAAACAATGCTATTGATTTTTTTATGCTTCTTTTCAGTGGCTTAATAAAAGATTATTCATCAGCATTCTGCACCTTCTGATGAATCATTTTCTGATCCCCCAAGCCATTATTTGGGATTTTAGGTATAAATAGCAGAATACGTTTGTGGGTTCCATTATGGCCTACTTATGGAAATTATTAGTTTTCCCGACATTCCTGTTTATCATTTTCAACATGACAATAAACATTTTTGGAGATCTTTTCAGGCATGTTTTTTCTTTTGATCCTAGTTCAAAATTTTAGTGCAACATTAGAGTTCTTATATGAACCTAATTTATTATAAATATTCGCTTGTCCACCATTGAATTTAGGTTTTGGATGGACACAGACAGTAGTTTCCTGCATTTCTTAATTTACAAGTCAAAACCTGACACCTCACACTACAACAAACTTCGTTGATTCTGCATACATTCTATCTCCCTTCATTCCACCCAACATCCCTATCCCTTCCTACCTGTACCTCTCTTGATTACCGTTCTTGCCTCTGTCACAGTCTCAAGCCTTCCGTACCCATTCAAAATTCTGTGCATTCATCTTTCCTGTCTTTTTGGACTTCTCCCAGCAATCTTATCTCCTTCCCCACCATGCTTAATACTTATTCATTTGATTTCCTTACCATCCATTTGACCCTTTCCATAGCTATGATTGCCTTCCCTAGCCATATCCCCAAAAGTCTCCAATCTCCCAAAAGTGTGCATTTTAAACAATTAATCTCATACATGTACAGAATTGCAGTAATGTTTTGTTTTCCTGCAGACATAATGCAATGGAATTACTTACTTATAATCAGCTATAGTATGTTTCAGATTTAATAATTGGTTTCCTTTGTAACCTGGCAGTATTATTGAAAACCTATCAGCGAACAATAATGTATGATAATAGAAATTCATTGATAAGGGTCCTTAATATATGTAAAACCTAAATTTATAGCAATATTTGGATTTTATGTAAAATATGGCCTGTTCTTGATAAAGCATGGAAGAACATATTTACATCATGGTTCAACACATTCCTAGGTTATGCACAAATTAGAGTTTTCCACCTGGGTCATTGAATTAAAGTATTGCAAATTATTTGTACAGCATTAGAATATAGTTACCACAGGTTTGACCTATTTACATGCATATAAGTTTAGGCCTTAGTGTATCATATATTTTACTCACACTAGAAACCATACTCAACATTAATATATTCAGAGAATAATTTTACAGAGCAATAGTCACAATGACATAATATAGATTTTTATGGTATTTTACCGTAGGTTGCTGATTCTGTCAAGAGTTCTCATTGTATAAGAAAATTTATAATATCTAGGAAAAAGCATGGTACTATTAAATAAATATGTGCATGTTTCTGATGATAATAAATGCCATATGCTTGATTGTTACAACATTAAAAGTGACACTATATTTTATGACAATATGCTAGTTTTTATTTGATTAAAATGGTAATACTACCATGTAAGCTAACTTAATCTTGTTTCATGTTATTCTCACTATAGAGTAAAGTAAGAGAATATGTGATAACCATTCTATATCATATAACTAATCTACTTTGGTAAATACTCAATAAAGATCCCCTTCCAATGATACCATTTTCAAGTCAAAGAAAGTGAATAGCCCACGGACTGCGGAGAATACGAAAGCAACTTAAACATAGGTATAGTGTATGAAAGTACATAATTAATATCAGGCTTTATAATTCATAAAAAACCATTTTTGAAATCACTGCATTTTTGTGTAAATGTCTAGGTACTTATGGGAGAGTTTAACTAAAGAAAGCTCGTATATTCTGAAATAAATCAAAGCTGATACCAAGCCATATGTAGTTGGCATAATTAGAAGAAAGCCAAATGAGTTGCATAACTCCATGGATATATGTGAATGATTAATATAAATATATGATATGAACAGTGTTTGATGCTAATCATGGTGTTTTGTATGACAAATAGTACACATCAAATGTGTCTGAACTGATTGTTCATATTGTTAACATATACCGTTTCTTCACTGCTACTTTCTCCTTGAAAACTCAACCACAGGATGCATACAATGTAAATCTAATTTCTCATTGCATAGCACAAGGGATCTCATTCTGCTACATGGATTTTGTTCAATATAATTAGCCAATACATAAATCTTGGTTTGTTTGTATGTGTGTAGATATAGATTGATAGAGATGACCTATAACATACTGTATTTTATTTAGTTGAATGCTGGTAACTACCTTCACAGGTTCTATATGTTTTCTACCAAAATTGTATGGTGCCTTCAACTGGCACACCAAATGTTTCTGGACTTGAGTAAAAGTATTGTTCTGAACAGGAGATCGTTAATGATTGAATGGATGACTCCTCAAATTTGTTAATTTGAATATTGAAGGAAAGAAGGCGTTAAAAGAGTAGTCCATCTATTCAAATGTCTCCATAAAGACCAATACGTATATTTAAACTCTAATGTTGCAATGAAGGACAGTGAGTGCCACTGAACTCATCAGTGCACAAAACTGTTACTAACAATAGTTCATAGCCATCACCACCTCAATGTCCTAGTTACTCATAAACTGATTATCAAGGTTGACATAACATAGCTGTTGCATTAAAAGGCTCTATAGACACATTCAGTTCATTCATGGTTTCCATGAAATTGCCTTTAGTGTATTTCGTTGTTATAGTTTCAGCTTGTTTATAACTTGAGTCTTTTGATCAGTTATTTCCTGGAATATTCTAGAATGGAAGAATTTTGTAATGATTGTCCTCATGTAATGTCAGCTTCAATGACTTTTAATTATTTCAATTAATTAATTTTATTAATTTAATTCTATGCTCTGCCTTAATTTTATGGAAAGGTCGTTGGATTCACAAACTGTTGATATCATTGGATACCAACAGTTTGTGATAGAAACATGGGTTTATTTCTTTTGCATCATTGAAATTGTTTTATTTACCATTAATGAAGATGATAAAATCTTACATTGTAATGGCTAATAGAGGAGCTCACATATTTCAGTCTTCTTTTGATGGTTTTAAAAGAATAGTATCTCCATATGTAATTTTATGTATGACTGACTTCCACATCAATTTTAGGGATTACAAGTATACTTTTTTTTTACTCTTCGGATCACTGGTTGTCTGTGCATGCCAATGAGTTCTTGGCTTATCATCAGGGGATGAGCCACCAGTGTTCACCTAACATCCATGCTC